>NC_028356.1:21718774-21762341 GCF_000741045.1 Vigna radiata var. radiata
ATATATATATATATATATATATATATATATATATATATATATATATATATATATATATATATATATATATATATATATATATATATATATATGTCGAGTTATAAGCATTGATATCGAGTATCAACACCTTTGACTAAAAACGACACTACTACAAAATTGGTCATAAATAACGCCCCGTTTTTTTAAATAAGCACTATCTATGAATGTGAGGAACAATACATAACGCTTATTTAAAAAAGTTGTTAGAAATGTTATGCCTTGTTTCTCAACACTAAGAGAGGGGGGAGAGGGTGAATTGATTTCAAATAAAAATGTTTTCTTTTACCGTCTTTTTGAAATCTTTAGAATGATCTTTAAAGCATAACACAATAATAAGAACAATGCAATAAAAGAGTTTAAAGGATAGAAAACAAACACAGCGTTTTATATTGGTTCGGCCTCAATACCTACATCTAGTATCCTTTCAATCAACCTTAGAGTGAAAGACCTTCTGCCATAAAGATTTGAGTTTTTACAACAAGGTTTAAAGATACCAACTCTCAAATGAAATCTCCTCTCTAACTCAATCTAATATAGGAAAAATACACCATACAGAAAGAACAATCTTATTCTCTGCAATACCCCTTTCAGACCCTTCTCAAAGTCACAAGAACCACATGTTCTTTTTCCTAGCCACGCGCACAGGGAAACCACAATCCAAGATTGTAAACAGAGTTCTGATTGGGAAAGAAAACACCTTAATTGTGCAGTAGTTTGATCAACCAATAAACGTCCAATCCTATCCTTCAAGAATCCTTCAAAATCTTCAAATCTTTTGTATCTTTATTCTTGGAGAAAGCAACGCACCTGTAATTCTTTTTTTGACTCACTGATATCAAATTTAAAAGTTCATATGATCAAAAGTTGTTAATGTAGAGTGCAACGCGTCATTATATAGATTTCCTTATTACAAACATATTTTAATCGATTACATAAATAATGTAATCAGTTACACATTTAATAGAGTTACACTAGAATTACATTAAAACAAATTTAACTCATTAAGCAATTAATGTAATCGATTGCACATAACATGTAAGTCAAAACATATGAAAATATGACAGTTATGACATTTAAGACTTATCATCAAAACAATTTTCAATGTTTACCAGGCTTAACTGATTACGTAAACAGTGTAATCGGTTAAGTATTACACTTAGACTATTTTGAAAACATTTTCTTTTCAAAACTCATCACAACACACTTCAAACAAATGCTTAACAAAGGCACGAGTTCTAATCGATTATACATATAATGTAATCGGTTAAAACTTGTTGTTTGTCACAGTTTAAGCATTAGCTATCTGATGAACCCAATTGATTACAAAATTACTGTAATTGATTACTTCATACATATATGCATTGTGCAAGTGTTTTTACCATATTAAAATATGAGTATGCATACAGTAGATGTAGACACATGCATGGTTATAGCAAGTATGTAAAACAAACAATTCAATCAATATATGTTTGAGACATAAAGACATATATGTGTTGTCATAATAAAAACTTATATATGTTTTGTCATAAAAAACATTGTAATCATCCAAAACAAAAACACATAAGGGATGTTGAGCATTCACATTACCCCCTATCAACAATTTACCCCTTGTTTGATGATGCACAACCATGATGCGTAGAACACAACCATGATGCACAATGACCAGAAATTCTTTTGCCAGATGCACACAACTATTCACAAATCAGGATGCACACAACAAATCACAAATCAGTATTACCAACAATTTCTCTAATTTCTAATACCCCAAATTTCTCCCTGTAAGGATTGTAAGAAATGTATTTTATTGATGTTGAAAGAGTAACCATCGTACAATATATAGAATGTACATAACCAGCGTACAATAATTAACGTACAATAATTAAGGAAAGAATATATCAATTATTTAAGACAGAATCAATTATGCAGAAACTAAATAAGGTAAAATATAATCAATTATATTATTTTCTATCATCCCCCTCAAGCAAAGCGTGAGATTTGGTCCAACGTGAAGTTTGACTCTGAAGAACTGGAATAATGGTCGAGGCATACTTTTAGTGAATATGTCTGCTAGCTGAAGATCACAAGGAATGAATTGAGTGATGAGTTTGTTAGATAGAACAAGCTCTCGAACAAAGTGATAATCAATATCAATATGTTTAGCGCGTTTGTGAGCCACTGGATTTTGGGAGAGGAATATAGCACTCTTGTTGTCACAAAGAAGAGTTGGCGCTTGATGGGAAATATGCAGATCATGTAGAAGATGAGTAAGCCATATTAGTTCAGCTGCTGCATTAGCCATGGCTCTATATGCTGATTCACAACTTGATCGAGCTACGATTGGTTGTTTCTTAGCACTCCATGAGACGAGATTACCGCCTAAGAAGATGGAATAACCATAGGTAGATCGCCTAGTCTCAATACATCGAGCCTAATCAGCATCCGAGTATCCAAGAACATTAAGGGAAGCTCCACGGGTGAAGGATAGGCCATAGGACATGGTGCCCTTGACATATCGAAGGATGCGTTTAACTGCTTGAAAGTGATCATTTGTTGGAGCTTGAAGAAACTGACTAACCAAATTTACCGCGTAGGACAAGTCAGGACGAGTTATAGTGAGATACTGAAGTGCACCAACTAGAGAGCGATATTGAGTGGGATTAGAGAATGGATCTCCTGTGGTTGTCAGTTGAATATGAGGTTGGAGAGGTGTGGCTATCGGTTTTGCATCCAATATCTTGGCCCTAGATAAAATGTCTTGAGCGTATTTGGTCTGGCTAAGAAAGACACCATTGGTAGTGTAGTGGACCTCGAGACCAAGAAAGTAATTTAGATGGCCTAAATCCTTGATAGCAAACTCAATTTTGAACCTTGCCAAAAGTTTTTGAAGTAAAGAATTATTATTCCCTGTCAAAATTATGTCATCAACATAAACAAGTATATATAGAGTGGCAGCAGTGTTGTGGTAGATAAATAAAGATGGATCTTCCTTGCTTCCGAGGAACCCAAGACTGAGCAAAAACGAGTTGAATCGTTGAAACCATGCAAGAGGGGCCTGTTTGAGGCCATAAAGAGCTTTCCGAAGTCGACAAACATGATTTGGGTATCGAGGATCAACGAACCCAGGAGGTTGTTCAATATAGACAGGATGTGTCAAGTGCCCATTCAAGAATGCATTGTTGACATCCAATCGATGAAGAGGCCAATTATTCATTACTGTTAGAGTGAGAACGACACGAACAGTGGCAACTTTAACAATAGGACTGAAGGTGTGATCATAGTCAAGACCAGGTGTTTGAGTGAAGCCTTGTGCAACCAACCGTGCTTTTAATTTGTTAATTGACCCATCTGAAAGATATTTGGTGCTAAACACCCATTTGGATCCTACAACGTTGGTGTTGGATGGGCGTGAGACAAGATCCCAAGTATTGTTGGAGTGTAGGACCAGGAGCTCTTTATGCATAGCATCCAACCAACTAGGATGTTTGACAGCGGATTTGAATCTTTTGGGTGTAGAAGTGGTGAGCAGAGCATAAAGAAGAGAAGATGGTTGGTAGGTGGTAATGTCAGCAAAATGACGAGGCCTAAAAATACCTGATTTGGCGCGTGTGACCATAAGATGAGTAGACTGGACACTACGGTGTATTTGTGGTTGAGTATCAGGCATGGAAACAGCAGTTGAAGGAGTATCTTCAGCAGAACATAGACAACAAGGTGTGGTTGGTGAGTGCACAGTTTCCTTGGATAATGGCAAAGAAGAAGCTGGTGTAGGAGCTGAAGCAAAAATTTCAGGTGTTGAGGCTGGTTCAGCAAATGAAGAAAAACCCAATCCGGAAAGTGGAGATATAGTTCCTGTTTTTGAACACGGAAAATAAAGTTCATCAAACTTGGCATGTCTTGTTACGTATAACTGGGAGGTTGAAGGATCCAAACATTGAAATCCTTTATGGTTGCTGTTGTATCCAAGAAAAATACAAGATGCACTGCGAGGAGACAATTTGTTAGTGGCATAGTCACGAAGACAAGGATAAACCCGACAGCCAAAAGGATGAAAATGAGCATAATTAGGAGGAGTATTATATAACGTCTCAAATGGAGAAACATCATTTAGAAGAGTGGTCGATAATCGATTTATGACATAAACAGCACAACAAAAAGCATGTAGCCAATAATGAGCAGGGAGATGTGAATGAAAAAGCATTGCAAGGCCCGTTTTAGTGATGTGACGATGTTTGCATTCAGCTCTATCATTTTGGGCTGGTTTATGAGGGCAAGACATAAGATGAAGAATTCCAGCTTCATTTAGCAAGGTCTTGACTTTGTTATTGTTGAATTCGGTGCCACCATGTTAAGTCCCTAGCAAGTGTACCAGATCGTTATCAAGTAATATAAACGGGTAAGTCCGAGTATCGTTTTCCCAAAGGACGCTTAGGCCTTAACTTTCATGTAAACAAATCGCGTAAGACTTGAGAAAAGAATAAATTTGGTGGTTATATGCAAAGAACAAAAATAAACATGCAATGCAGTTGATTCAATTAGTTTTGAGAAACTATGGATGAATGGTGTTGTTGGGGTTTACAATTTCCTCTTACACACTCTCATATATCTACTCTTATTTACTTCACTTATTTATCTAATTGTCATGCAAACTTTCTAGTTTACCCTTAACCCAATCCCTTGGTGAAAAGAGCCTATTATTAATTACCGGTTATCTATCCGTAGCCTCCCCTAGTAACCAATAATGCAATGCGATCAGAAGCAACTACAATTGACTGTCCTACCCCTATCCCTAGGCGATATTGGCATAATCAAGGAATTTCCCACCAGTTCATGACATTACNGTACGTCCCCATATCGATAAAGACAAACATCTTTTACTAAATGAGTTAAACAATAAAAGCGTCGAGCATAGATGAGAACCCAAAAATTGATAAACAAGTATATGACAATCATATGAAATAAATAAGAATTTGAATATATGAGAGTTTCAAAAGATTACATTGTTCCCTAACAACAAAGGGTTTAGTTCACCATTATCATGGTGAAACTAGATGAAAATACTGAAAGAATGGAAGAAATAACCTTAAATTTGGTTGATTAGGGCCTAAGCATCCAAGGAACCTCCTCCAAGGTGTGTGGAATAGCTCTGGACGTTTCTCTCTGCCAAAAGAATCCCCTTCTAATTCGCACTGAGGCTATATATTAGCCCAAAAAGATAACAAAAAGATTTACAGAATCTAGCTAAAAAAACAGACAACCGCCCAGGCGCCTAAATTCACCGCTCAGCGGTTTGCCTTGTGCCGCTTTGACCGCTCAGCGGTCACTTTTGCTGCTGAGCGGTTTCCCTCTAATCGCTCTGAGCGCTCAGCGGACCATTCTGACGCTCAGCGGCTTGCTTGACCCTTCTTTTCATCATTTTTCTCCCTCTTTCATAGGTCTAAGTCCACCATACTTCACTTCCATCTTCAATTCGTCTAAAAACAATGCAAAACAAGCATAATATCTCTAAAACCAACTTTTGACTCTCACAAGACACAACTAAGTGTTTTACTTGATTTAAAGCTCATTCTAAGCCATAAAGGGTGTATTTTACTATCAAATTTAAGCATGAAAATAACGGTTTTTAGACCGTTATCACAACCCCAAACTTAGAACTTTGCTTGTCCTCAAGCAAACAAGACAAAACTTGGCTTTTCAACTTTTTCATCAAATAATTCACACTTTTCAAAACTCCTTTTTCTCATGACAAGTTACTATACAATTTTGAATTTCAGTGGAATCTTATAAAGATGTATGCATGCTTTCAATCCAATTCAATTCACATAATCAATCTTTTTTCAACAGATGTTTTGTTCATGAATGATCAATCAACTAAGCATAGATGTAAACATGGATTTAACAATTCTCACCAAGCAAGGGTTTCACTCAATCTCTCAACTGTTTAGGAGGTCACTCTATTCTCTACTGTTCACATGTCACATAAAACAATATTGTCATTCATCTAAAACAATCAAAATCTTCACATGCACATGTCATCACAAGGACTTTTTTCCAAGGCTTGTATTGAGGCTGGGCTATCAAGAAAAATTGGTTTTTTTGGAATACAAAATCCTTGAGTTACGAGAGTTTAATTCATCATTTAAAGTTCAAGCACACTCTCTTTTTAACCAATCTCACTTATTCCCAACTTTTTCCCTTTTTCTTTTTCATTGAGTTTAATTTACATGTTTTTTGTCTTTTCTTCTTTTCTTTTCTTTCTCATGCATTTTTCTTTTTCATCTTTTGAACTCAATGCTTTTGCTTTTGCCTTTTACTTTCCCTATTCAACCCCAAACTTGAACCTTTTCAACACATACATTTATTCTCAACCTTAACTCAAGGTAATTCAATTCAAACAAGGGTTTTTCATACTGTTTAAGGTCAAGGTTCAAAAAGGGTATAACATTTAAAATTCTTTGGGTGAAAATTTGGCTAAGTAAGGGCTTTTCAAGAATGGCCTTGATCATATGACATAAACATGCAATTCACTCAATTATCAAGATTAAGTCAATACCATCCATGATTCTCTATAAACAGTGCACACAACAATAAAAATCTAAAGCTCAATACCTCACACAATCATGCTTTCTCACTTCTCACATGAATCCTGCTTAGCATCAAAATCACAATCATGAATCACTTACTCATCCATTCACATAGCTAGTGAACCATCAACCTGGATATCAACATTCACACATTCTCAATCATCATCCACAATCAATCATCAATAGCAAGTAACTCATCATGCAATAAAAGTGAACCATTATCCAAATAAGTGTACAAGCCAAGCATAGACTCAAACATAAATTCAACCTATACTACTAATTTAAAGTACAAAGAAAAAGAAAAAGAAAAATCCCTGTCCAAATGCTGGCATCCATCAGTAGATGCCATCAACACAGATCCTCATCTGAGTCATCCTCCTCCTCCTCCTCCTGGGCATCCTCAAAGTCTTCATCTTCCTTGTCATCATCCTGTCCGCCTGAGGTCCCAGCTGCTCCGGACCCACTACCATGTGCCTGTCCCTGAGGCCAAGCCATCACACTACGGAACTCGTCCATAGTCCACCTGTGCATTGGTGGCTGGTCATAAAGTCCTACAATCATCTCGGCAGTGGCCACCTGCCCTCTGCAAAGGGACTCCATCCTCGCCTCCATCATAGACATGTACATGTCTCTCATCTGAAAAGGCTCGGGTTGTTGTGCCGGTGCATCTGCAGGCTCATCCTCCTGCTGCCCTCCTGCCCTCCTAGGACGTCTCCTAGGGACCGCTCCAGCTGGCTCGTCACCTCTACAATACTGATGAAAATAGGAGGCATCAATAGCTCTCCTCGGCCTCTCGAAGGGTGGAACTGAAGTGTCCACTCCCGCCTACTGGCACAAATATGTAATTAGGGATGGATGTCCCAATGGCGTCCTACTACTTACAGTGTTGGCGCAACTCAAAATTTCACTGGTAATGATCTTACCAACGTTCACGTCCATTTGTCTCAACATACAATAAATAACCAGAATCCGATGTAAAGTGATGTCGGAAACATGAGAGCATGGCTGGATGTTGGCATGAGTAAATGCCATCCAATATTTTGCTAGGGGAGTTAAATCTTCCCTAAGGATGTTCACCGATGCTCCATTAGGGTTTCTCTGAAAATGCCTCCCAGGGATACACATTACTCGCTCAATATCCTCATAATCCCTGGCCTCCCCCAGTATAGCAGCATACATGCACTGCTCTCCTGGCCACTCAGTCCCTAGAAAAGCATTGATGGTATCAGGATCACAGCTGATCAAGTGCCCACGTACATAGCTCATGTACCTCCCTGCGGACACTCCTCCTCTCGGCAAGGCGTTAGCATAGAACTCTTTCACCAACTCAATACTGACTGGTGTTGGATATGTCGTCAGTCTCTCCCATCCTCGCCTTTCAATCTCCAAACCAAACTCTAGAGCCAAGTCAGGGATGTACATGGCTTTTCTAACGTGGTTGTCACCTTTTTACTCAACCTCCAATATCTCCCAAGCTTCCTTTGCTTATTTGGCATTCACTATTTTTTCGAATCTCGACTCATCTATTGTATTGTAAAGAAAGTACAGTGTTGACCCATCTCTGAAACGTGATTTCTCTAACGCAGTTATCTGTGCCACCATCTGATGTTCGTCTTCATCAGGTTCAACGTACCCCTCTTCCACCATATCCCAAATGTCTTGGGATCTCAATAATGCCTTCATCTGTAGGCACCAATTATCATAATTGGTTTTTCTCGTCAATTGTGGCACACTCATACCATTAACAACCTTTGCCATCTCTCAAAAAATCAAGCACTGACTTTTTCTCTCACGGTGTTTGACTCTCTCCTCTCTCTCTTTTTTTCTCTCTCTCGATACTTAGAGCATAAAGCTCTGATACCACTGATAAGAAAATCTAACAATACACACACTCAAATATTTTCCTAACAATGAGTCTTGTATTCATTGATAATTGAAGAGCTTTAAATAGCCGTGATACATAAAATATTACAGAAATAAAAATAAACACTAAAAATAAAATATCAACTTACAAATAAAATCTGCTTAATCTATCATAAAATAATATTGTATCGAAAATCATAATTATATATCCCTATTTTATCTCTATTAAAATCAAACTAAATATTACTATACCCAAAACTAACAAAATAAGATTTAAACAAAATTATTAATAAAATCCTAAAATTTAAGTTTATCCCAATAGTGAATTGGTATTTTATAAAAATAAACGCTTTTCTAATTTTTTTCGCAAATGGTATGATTCATTAAACATGTGCAGTAAGCAATATGCGTGCAATGTAACAGTATGCGTAATCGAATAAAGATAGTACGTAATCGATTAATGCAAAGAGATAGGGAGAAGAAAAATCAATCTCTGATTTTTATATTAGTTTGGCCTCAATGCCTACATCTAGTGTCCTTTCAATCAACTTGAGATTGAAAGCCAATTGCACTATAGAGATATGAGTTTTTACAAGAAGGCTGTTACAGCGACAAAACTGTCAAAATGTAAACAGCCTCTCTAACTCACTAATCTAATATAGCCAATTCAAAAGAAAAAAAAAACCTGCAGCAACAACAATCCTCTTCTACAGTCACCCCTTTGAGAACCCTCTCAAAGTACAAAGAACTCCTCGTTCTTCTTCCTAGAAACACGCACAGGGAACAACAATACAAAGTTTGCGAATCTTCTTCTCCTGATCAAACAACAAGCACCTCAGTTGTGCATAACGATCATTCTCTTCAATCCAATCAAGTTTGCCTCTCAAGAAATCTTCAAGATTTATAACCACTTAAAGTTCTTGTTTCTTATAGCCTTTGATCACCTCTATAAAACTTCTCAAATGAATATCAGTCAAATATGAAAGTGTTAATCTCAATTATCTTACAGAAAATCAATCACAGTGTCAATATATAGTTTTTGTCAATTTTCACGCATTTCAATCGATTACTCTATTAATGTAATCGGTTACACTAAACACTTGTAACAGATTAACATCAATCAAAGCACACAATTGAATATTCAATTAATATAATCGATTTTCATTAGATGCTTAGTCAACACTTTAAAAATATGATCGTTGCAACAGTTATGACAAGCATGAAATAGTTTTCAAATCTTAACATACTTAATTGAATACATAATCCATGTAATCGATTAAGCTTCAACACTTACCAGATTTTTGAAAACTTTTCTTTCTAAAACTCATCACAGCACATTTGAAAAGGATATGTGCAAACACACGAGTTTTAGTCGATTCACCAACTAATGTAATCGATTCAAAATTAGTTGTTTTGCCACAATTTAAAACCCAAACTTTCTGATGACCTTAATTGATTATCTCAACACTGTAATCGATTAGGTCATGCAGATATGCTTTTGTGCATGTGGTTTTTATCTTTCCAAAACATATGTTGTGCATACACAAATAAGAACACTTTACAAATACAGTAGTATGCATCAATCAACACAATATGTCAAATGTAACAAACACTATGTACATATTTCAAATTAAGCATAAACACATATAACATAATACACAATACACATACATGTGTTTTTATTAACAATGTGATGTCATCATCAAAAACAAATATCACAGAGAGTTGGTTTAGCTAACACTGTGCTCCCCATATCAACAATCTCTCCCTTTTTTGATGATGCACCACCATGATTAATAAAACCATGTTGTACAGTACACAATCAAAAACAGTTTCAATTATCTCAATAACACAGTTCAATTACATCAAATATTTCTCCCCCTTTGGACATTAGCAAAAAAAGATATGTTGTACAGAGTAATTGAAATAGAGATAATGAATTAAATAGAGATCCATCAATCAAGATAACATAATTGTTATGATGCTCCCCCTATCAATAATATTCACATGAATTTAACATTTTCTTCTCTTTTTAACATGTGAACCATCATATAACAACATACAATACTCCCCCTATCATTATGCATATCATATATCAATATCAAAGATGCATAACAGAGATATGACAGACTATGTATCATTTAAATATATTCAAGCAATGTATTAGAAAATTTTACAAATATCATATCAGAGCAAGTTTGATACATTTTGAACCAACCAAATCAGTTTAATCACTCATAATCTCATATCAAATTCACAGCAGATTAGACAAAATCAGATATATGAAGAATAAACATATAACAAACCACAAATCAAGCCTTAAAGTATGGAAAGCAGAAGTTTAGAAACTTCAAACCAAATGACGAATCACAATCGATTATATTTTCCTTTTAATCGATTTCATGCTATAGAGTAATGTGAATTTCTCATGTCAGCTCAGCCAGCAATCAGTATTCCTTCATAACCTTTCAAACTTATTCAGATCAAACATTTTAGTCTTTATGCAGTAGAAACACAATAATCATTACCATAGTTTAAGTATGATTATGCAATGTCATGATGTAACAAAGAAATACTCAAATTGCATACATACAAGTGATTTAATCGATTATTAATCAGTTTAAGCCATTAATCACAATTTCCACTTCACACAGATTGATTAAACCAGAAACATAATTTCATTCATATATTAGAAAAGGATTACATTCAACTTAAGCAAAAGATGGCATTTAAAGCCATTGACTACAAACCAAAACAAAATAAAACTAGGATAAAACAAAGACAAGACAAACTCAATATTGTGACTCTAACACCCTATTCTAAGTCAGACATTTCCATTGAATCCTCCTCACTGGACTCGTCATCCTCATTTGATTCTTCTGTTGACGAAGAGCTTTCCACATAATTCTTAATGATTTCATCCATTTTTTTTCCATATGCATCAATGATTTCTTCATATTGTTAATCTTCTCAGATGACCTTTTGCATCTGTTCATTATGAATCTCTCAAACTCAGATTTAGGGGTAAAGGAAACAAGGTTATTCTCAGAGTCAGACACCTTAACATTATCTCTAGTTTGATTTTAAACATATTTGAATACCCATCCCAAGGCAATTTTCTTCAAACCATGACATGTTAGTATTGCCTTTCTAATTTCATTGGTTCTGTTGTATAGTATTTTTGTCTCCCAATGAGAACAACTTGATTGAGCGCTAGGATTTTACTAATAAACACACCATAGGGTAGATTATGCTCATCACTTATACCTGTATGAATCAAATGTTTCTTGAATACAACAACCTAGTTTGTTGGTATTCTGACCTGAATTGCATTCAGCAGGTACAGGTCTTCTAAGGTCAATCTATCATGGATATATCTCCCAGGTAACAGCAACCGATCAAGGATATATGCAATCATCTTTTCCTCTTTATCTAATCCTTTATGCAAATATCCTTTTTCTTTCTTGTATATCTGCCTTTTTGTAGACCATTTATTATGCAAAGAATCATGCATGTGAGACATGCACCCTTCAGCTTTGAGTCCAGCAACCAGTAGCCATACATCATCATTAATTATGATATCCACACCCTTTACTCGTGAATTAATATCATCATTGATGACCTTGAGATTATTGTAGAATAATCCAACCAAATCTGGATAGCAATCACCCTTCATTTGAACAAAATTAGTAAGTCCCTGATGAGCTAGCTTTTCTGGAAATATGAACCCTTCACCTCTGAACAGAGGAAAATCAAGTGATTTATGCGAAACAAAAGTTTTGATTCTTTTCCATCCCATAAACCTGTCCCGACCAGCATCTTCGCTTATCCATCCCGTAGGACTTGCATTTCTTGCAGACGGGGTAACCTTCTTGGTGTGTTTGGATGAGGAAGATGATGCCATTTCCGCAGGATTCTTAAGAAAGATCTTACACAACTTTTTAGAGTTTTGTGTCGAGCAATATAGAAACAACTCAATAAACATAAGATTTTCAAATCCAACTCTTATAAGGCGCGTAATAAAGAGTTCTCAGCATCAACCCAAATTGAATTTTCGAAACAAGAATGCCCATATCAAAATATTTAATCGATTTTAATAATTTCATAATTGATTTTGTTTTATCAAGTTTCAACCAAAAACAAAGAAACACACTAAAAATCTAATCGATTTCATTTATAGTAGGAATCTACTTCATGTATGCAGAAGAATCATCCTTTCTTCCAATCCCTTCGAGAAGATCGTGGAGCTTGAGAAGTTTGCCCTCTTTAATCTGCTGACCAACAATCCCTTCAACCTTCCTCACTTCCTTATTCTTCATCTAAACCAAACCCTAGCCAACTACAACACAAACACTAAAGGACGATATTTCTCCTGTCTCATCTTCAGGTTTCTTTCTCACATAAAGATCCTCAACCACATCTTTGACCCATCCTTTCCAAGCCCAAATCTTGAAACCATTCTCTTAAGTGGAGTTGTTAGAGGAGAAAGACTTCTACTTGCTACACCAAAAGAAAATCCTAGGAAGCGACCATTGATACTAGGAGAATCTTTTAGTGGAAGGAAGAGGCTAAAGAGAAAATGGGTTGAGAAGCTTGATGAGACAAGTTCTTTAGACAAATCATTCGACAGTGATGGAGAGATGGTCAATAAGATTAAGGAATTGATCATGTAGCAAAATGAATGTCAAACTCAAAGAATTGAAAGGCTGTTAGGGTAGCACAGAAGGGCTCTAGAAGATCATCTTACTAATCTTCTGAAGTCTGTGTAAAACTCTCTATAACATTAGTTTTTGTTGTTTGTTTGTTTGGTTTTTTTTTTTTGTTCCGGGTTGCTACCGTTTACTGTAACTATCTTTGTTGCTTTTATTAACTGTTGTGTTACTCTTCGTTTGATCTTTTACTTCTGATTGATTATCTATAAAGTAGTCAATACTTGCTAAATTTATTTTAAGAATTCATCAACAATAATAAAAGGTAAGAAAACTAAAACGTTAAAAATCGCAATGATATAAGAAAACAAATATGCAAAAAAACAGGGGGAGCTAACTAATTCTCTAAACCATTTTTATATATTTTATAAATAAGGGGGAGAGAATTACATACTCCAATGAGACTCTTTCTAACAAGAACAATATGTTTTTTAGTAAGACTCGTCGGACAATATGTGTATTTGTTAAACATAAAAAAGGAAGAGATTGTCAAGGTATGACAAGTTCGTTACAATACATGCTCGTCTACATATATAATATCTACATATATAATATTTACGTAAATGTATGAATATTATCTCTTATAAATTAGGAGTCTATCGTTCACCTCGAGATTTATATATATAATCTCTCTTAATATGTCAAGTTCCATTCCTTTTTTAATTGCATGTCCCTCTTGGTTTTTATATGCCTCCACCTCCCACAACTAACAAGATCTCCAGAAAACTTATCTCACTCTAACAGCGATTCAAAGAGAAATTGCTCTGAATGGTCAGAAGGAAACATAGGAAAACTCACATTAGGGAATTATTGTGATAGTTGTGGCTAAACATCATAAATAGTATCCGGGGCATTCAAGACCTGAAGCTTGATAGTTATTGAATACCATAGGGCAGATTTAATTTCTTCTTCTTAATAGAAACTAAGTGTGAACTTGATTAAAATTTTATGCTTGAAGCATAGCTTTACCAAAACCATATTCAGCGTCCATCAAAACTTGGGCTATATGGCTACTCAATACCATATGGACTCTTGAAAATTAAAACATGAAATCTTACCTCTACATAGTTATCAAATTCATTGATTTTAAATAAATGGCTGCTTCAGTGCATAATAAAAGAGCAACCCAAACATTCTAAATAAGCGATGGTGCTGCCAGTACAATGTTAAAATTTTGACAAACTTTTAATTGGGGCTACATTTCACTGTTTGAGGTAGCATTTGCATCTTGCAATACAAACAACAGAAGAAATATTTCAGGGTCCTCAAATATTCATACAAAGCCTGTTAGGCCTAGACATTGAAAATAAAAATCGCTCTCCCTCGTACTATATGTTAATTAGCCCATGGCATATTTCTGGGTCCAGCTTCTTGCAGTCGACTCGTATTTATTCCTGTCTGTCTTGTACATGTGGGCAATTTCAGGGACCAAAGGATCATCAGGATTTGGGTCCGTTAACAGGGAACAAATTGAAAGCAACACCTAAAGATGAACAAAGTAAGAAACGATACCACAATAAATATTTTGAACATGCTTAACCACCCGCACAAGATTAGCTCTAAGACCTGTCACTTGAACTTGATGCAAAACAGCAAATTTAATTTAAACTACAACAGTGACAACCAACGTTCATATGGATCAGAGGAAGACGTTTAACTTCAAGACGCAATTATTATATACAGGAAGAGACTAGTACTAGTGTTGGGAAATTGAACAAGGATGGTTATGAACCAGTTGGTCAAGATGATCCTGCTGATATGTTGAACTGAATGACAAGCAGTCAGACCAGGACCTGCCTTGTCGTACCAGTCTGAACCAAGATGATCTAGCTAGTCTAAAATATGCTTCAATTGTCAAACTAAGTATGAGTCCAGGTCCATCTCCGGGGTAACTATATATACCACCAAGCCATGGCTAAGAACATTAAAGAAGGGTTGAAATCATATGTGAAAGGAGGGTCCAAGCTTTTATCGTCATGGGCCATGAGTGAGTTTTTAGAATAGACTTCTTAGGACTTTGTATTATGAGCCTAGTAGTATAGGGTTTTCTTTTGAATCTTGTATAATGGGTCAAATAATCTAGGTTTTCTTTTGGGCCTTGTATAATGGGTGAAATAATCAAGGTTTTCTTTTGAGATTTGTATTTTTGACTAGGTATAAGGTTTTGGGCCCAGAGAAGATGGGCCTTATGGAGACACTTGAATCTAGGGTGAAAAATCTTAACTTGGAAAGCAAACCTTCTAGAAGCTTGTGGGTCCATGGCTAAAAAAGTCTCCAAGTTACTCTTTTGTAAGACACATGCTCTTGTCATGTGGCATGCTCCTAATGGAGAAGATTTTTCCTTTGTCTCCAAGTTAGAGTATTAGGGTTTTGTTTCTACAATTTAGAGACACCTTCAGGGTTACCTAAGTTTATAAATATAGGTGTCTCCCCCGTATAAATTCACTTTTGAATTGAGTATTGTTATGTTACCAAATTTATGTCATACTACTTAACTTAGGTCACCAAGCTTAGAACATCCCTTCTAGGTTTTCTTTACCCATTGTTCCTCTTGAGTTAGCTCAACCATTCTTGAGAACATATCAGACACCACTATAGTCTCTATGCTTGCTTGAGTCATATAGGTAGAAAGAGGAGTCATCATCTCATCACATCAAAACCACCAAATGTGTACCATATTTCCACCACCATCAATCTTCTGCAAACCACCACCTTGGCTTGAGTGATATAACTTGGATGAGCTTATCCCATCAATTGGTACTACCTAACCCCTTTCATCGCTTAGTACTAACTATGTTCTTTATTTCCTAAATGCCTTTTAAATTTTTTGTATTTTGTCAAATTGATCTAATTCCATGATATTATTGACCTTCAATAAAAGTATAGGATTGGATATTGGATTGGATGATATATATAGGATGTAAGTCACATGACCTTTACTATCTATATTCATCACTGTATATGCATTAACAGTCTCTCTGATGGTGATTCATGTTCAATTACAACATCTGGATTAATGAAACTGTAAAAAATGATGTAAAGTTTAAAAGATTTTTCTGGTTTGGATTGATAGTTTGTCAATTAGGAAGAAATGTTTGTCACAATAAACAAGCTTTGCCTCCTTTATATTTAGTTCACTCTGATATTTGAAATTCTTCGAATTCTTATCCCTTATAGTTTAAAATATTGTGTTACCCTACTCTAGCACTTTTACTCATTCTCATCTATACAACCTTTTTGGTTCCACATACTTTGTACATAACCTCATAGCTCGTATTGATGTTTCTCTCCTGATCTTTATGGGTATTATGTGTTGCTGAAATCTCTTTCTCTAAGTTTGTTCCATATCATACAATTGTTCATTCTAATAGTAACGACATATGTAGTTACTTTCTTACCATTGTCAATCTTTTTTCCTCATAACCAGATGACTCTACCAAAACTTTGGAAGTTTCTACTACACTTTAGGAAAATCAACATTGTTCACAACCTATTGATATTTTAATATAGGATCCATCTTCAACAAATAATGATATAGTGAAGGTCATGCTTTTGATCCTTCCCTAAGGCCACCTTCCTTACTGGATATAGTTCCATCTAAAAATTATTGAGCTATTGGTACTCAAGGGCAGACGTTCTACTTGTAACGTTTCTCTCCACTATACAAACATTGGTTATCATAAGTGTTCCCCTTACATTCTCAGATAGCAAACTTAATGTTTAATCTCATAAAAACAACTTATAACATGAAGTCTGCACAATAATTTGATCATATTTAGTCAATGTAAAATCTCCAACACACTCGCTCAAATCAACTAGACATGTCAAGCGTGACCCTAAAGATTTGTAGGTGATCAATAGTAACATGAAAGTAGGTGACACAATAAGTCCAGCAAATCTTGTTAAGATAGAGTTTGATACCATTCTATAAAAGTGAATTTTAAACCTACTTCAAACCCACAAACTGACTTGTAAAATGGAACTTCCACTTAAATACTACAAAATTTGACAATATATCTAGTCAATGTAAAATCCTCAATACTTTTAATAGAGGAATAACAAAACACATTTCAAAACACCTTATAAATGAACAAACCTACCTTGGAAATGGTTAGGGCAGGGCTCCACTGCTCTTTTAATATATCGAGGCAAATGCTTCCATTGCTATTTATGTTTGGGTGGAATACTTTCGTCCTAAATGCAACCTGAAAGATCCATCACCATACATATAAGTATGCACTAGAGAACAAATGCTATGATGTTGATGACAACATTCAGATACATGCATAAATTTTCAAACACTTAATGGAAATTATACATGCATAAATTTTATACACTAAAGGGAAATGAAAAAAATAATAATAATAATAAGGGGAACTACATTCCATTGTTATTTAAAAATACTTCGAAATAATTCAAGAAAGTCAAGATATAAAACATTATATAAAATAGACTCCAAAATGATATACAAACCTTGGGTGGCTTGAAGGGATAATCTGGAGGGAAATGAATAGTCACTAGGAAAACACCTCCCGCATAAGGACTGTCCGGAGGACCCATAATTGTTGCTTGCCAATGAAACATGTCTTCAGCAACAGGACCTAAAATTTGTAATTTTTCTGATTAAAAGTGTGTTAACTCCTAAATGATAGTGCAAGGAAATGAAAACGTGAAAATAACAGTACCTAGCAGTTTTATCCAACTATGTCATCCAAAGACTATTAATCTTTTGCTTGTACAGAAATAAATTACTCTCAAGTAACCTATCAGATATTATATAAGAGTTTAAATTAAGTTTGTGTCAACCAATAAATTTCTTTCTTTTTTTTCAAGAATATCAAACTAAAAAATATTTATTAGAATTAAGATGTTACCACCTTTTCCTTACCCTTCAAAAGATACTTTTAGAATTGGACAAATCAACATATCATTGTTTGATTTGAGAACTTGATGACAAACCAATAAGGAACATGATCATGTTTGGTCCTTAAAATATCCATGATCACATAATCTGATTTGATAATGTTTGGACTACACTCCAGCAAAAATATATAAAAGTCAACTACAGCAGCTCCAGCTGCCTTTATTGCATAATTTTGCCATAAAACACACAACCACCAATAGATGCATGATCCAGGACAGGAAATATGGAATAGTGAATGAAATTTAAAATAATCATGAGGTTGGGGAACATGTATCCTATTAGAAGAACCTTAAAACATATGAAACACAAAACTACTTTTGGTCCATATAGAAAATCATTTCAGCTTTCATCACAAAACCCCAATTATTTCTCCTTCCGTATCATCAATCCACAATAAGTTCGCAGCTCATCACTGCAACACGGAACCAAACAAACACTGCTTTAATCTAAAAGCAACAGCAAGATCAATCTCAAACAATATCCGCGGTAACCGATTGAAGCGAATCTCAACTATAAACCAAAGATAAAATTTTCAACTGTAATTTTTCAGTATACAAAATAAACGGAATCAGTTTCTTCCTGGACAAACTTAAATCTAAACCGTTAAGGCCAAACAAACACCAAATAATTCAACAAAAAAAATCTTAAAGAAAAAGGCGAAAAATAAAAAATGGGGGAAATATGGACCGGCACTGCAAGAAGTTGGAGGGTCCTTCTGCAAATCCTTAAGCTCCTTCAAAATTCGCTTCGACGCCATCGCGAAAACCTAAAACAGATCGAAATAACAAATCCGATCAGATCAAAACCCAAAACACGCGTGCTAAGAACATAGCGTCATACAAATATTTGTATACCTAGAGAAAAAGCAAGAGAGATCCTCCTACGGATTTGCGACGAAGAACGCGAACGAGAGAGGGAGAGACAGGGAGAGACAAGGAGAGAGAGAAAGAAAAGGTGCGAGCAAGAATTGGAGAAGGAAACGAGTTTTATATTAATAAATGAATGCCGGGTGTTTGGAATCGATTCGCTTCTATGTGATTGATTTTGATTTGGTTTGGGTTATGTTATTCTTCTATAGTTGAAGATCTTAATTTTGCTTCAGTTTTATTTAATTATAATTACTTATTGATTTTCATAATGATGGAATCCTGTGAAGGTTACCCCACAAGTCACCGAGAAATGAGATTAACTCCACCTTGGAAAACAGTTTCACTCTTTTGTCAACATATTTAAATTTACATGAAATTCAGTCAATTTTTTCATCTTTTACTTTTAAAGTTTGCTTTTTAGCTATTCAATCCAAAACATTTGAAGTTCGAGCTACATTTGAACCAAGTTAGAGAGAGAATCCCGAAATACTTGGAGATAATCATTCTAAACTATATTAATGATAAAAATGGTTTGAAGAAGAATTGATTATCGTACAAAAACTGTAACTAATTAAAATTGTTAAGTATATTTATCCTTAGGTACAAAAACCTACAAAGTATTGTGATGGGTTGGGAATTCAAATATAGATTTAAGTTTCACATAGGATAAAAATAAGATAATAGAGTATTATATATGGATGAAGGATCATAAATTCATTATTTTAATGTTTTAGATAAAGAATGGTATATATGATTAGATTCAAGTGTCATTATTGTTGTGTTTCCGCAATGAACCTCTTCTTATATAGACTTTCTCAGGACACTAATGGTAAGTATTGCTGACCAATTAAAATAAGTCTTCCTAAAATATTCCAGGTAAGTGTATTCTTACGATGAACGACAATATGAAAATAAGTAGAATCAAATGTAGAAATACACAATTTAAATAAAGAACTCAAAAAATTAAAAACTCAACAAAATTGAATAAAACATTAAGGGATTTACTCCTTATAAAATTCTAAGAATAATGAATCAAACAAAATTTCAAAATAAAACACAAAATGCAAACATTCAAGAAATTTTATTTTTTTTAATATGATAGAAAAAATAAGATGAGGATATTCAAACCATAACTTTGCTCTAATACCAAATGATACAATTATGTCCAAGAAAGGGTATGATTACTTCTGAATTTGAATCCACAAGAGACACAGCAAAAATAAATAAAAGAAAAATGTGAAATAAGACAAGGATGGAGACGCCAAAATCGAGAACATTGTGAAGATTCAGGACAAAGATGTTAACCTTTCATAAGAATCGGAGTTCTAATTCAAGAACCAAGAGAATCTTTTCTCAAAGAGTACAAATGCATATAATATGACTCAAAAGTATATACATCAGTTCTTTTGTACCTCTATATATACACATAAGTTTAAGGAAAACTAGAAAACCTAAAATAAAGCCCAAAATACCAAAAAGATAATTGAAAACGAAAATTATAAACACAAACTTTCGCCTAGTAAGACCCATTTGTCCAACAAACATAAACTGGCTTGCTTAGTGAATTTAACATTATGTAAAATTAAAATAAAATTACAATTTATTTAATTTCCTAAATTATTCTTCAATTGTGCTCATGATCTTCATGTTCTTTAAGTTCTTCCCTTCATTGAACATTATAAGGTTCAAGGAGACATGTTTTGATCTTTGACCTTGTCATTGATTCTTTGAATTGCAAGTTTTCTTCCATGAGTTCTTCTCATACATGTTCAAGAGATAGTCCTTTATTATACCCTCTTCTTAAAGAGGATTTGTCCTCAAATTCGTATAACTTGAAGATTCCTTATCATTCTCCCCTATTTGGATAGAATTCGACTTGAATTTTAGAAGATCCTATGCACAAACACAAACATAAATCAAAGACACAAATCTAAAATAATCATAAATAGAAATTCTACTAAAGTGATATTTGGATCCTGAAAGAGGTCAATCTCTTATATCAATGGTTTGGAGGTTTGCCTCCAAGGTCAAATCCCCACCTTGATATGTGCTTGAGATCAATAATTGTCATTGTCAAATTAGCACTTATCTTCTTTTGATTGTGTAAAATCTATGATATCTACCTCGATTTCACTTGTTTTGTAGATACATATAAATCCAAGAAGTTAATCTGTGAATTGAGAGAAAAATAGAAGAAATTCAACATTTTTTGATGAATTTGTCTCATCACGATTGTAGCGCCAACTAAGGGCTTGAGCCATAGAGAAAACCTATTCAAGAAGGTTTCCTAAAGCCATGAATTAGAGCTTAAGCCACGAGAGAGTAATTCATTATTAAACAGTTGTAGGCAACTCTAACCCAAAACTTCATGGCTTGAGCCACAAAGGAAATCCACTAAAGGAGGAAACACTAGTGTAGAAAGGGCTTTAGACGTTTATTATTTTTGGCTTTTAACGTCAGATTTAGACCCGACGTCTTTAATGGGACGTCGAACTCTGCAGGTCCAACGTCGTTATAGAAGTCGGTTAAATGCCATATCCGACATATATAAAGACGTTAGACATGGCACTAACCGACGTCTAAGGGCACTATCAAGATGTCCGGCATGGCACGAATTGACGTCTAAGGGCACTATAGACGTCGGTCATGGCATTAACCAACGTCTACTAAGTAGTTTTGCTCGTGTCTTTGGGTAGCGTAGTAACACCTCCTTCCTTTGCTAGTTTCTTCGTAAGAAAAAATTGTGTCTTTTGGATCTCTTATGGCATTTCAACCCAAAACCGAACTTGGGTCGTTGCCTAGTTCCATTCCAGCCACTAAAGAAAAAGAATACGGTGACATGAAAACTAGGCAAGGACCCAGGCTCGACTTTAGGTTGAAATGCCATAAGACATCCAAAAGACGCAAGTTTTTCTTACGAGGAAACTAGCAAAGGGAGAAGGTGCACTACGTTACCCAAAGAAACGAGAAAAATTGCATAAAAACACAACGAAAACTCATTTTAATCGGTTCAAACGAAAGATAATACAACAAAGACTACTTTAACTGAAGTAAAAGTAAGTTTAAACGGTTCAAAAGAGATAAAACTCACTTGGAAATGCAATGTCACGAAGAGAAAAGGCGATGGAAAATGATGAAGTGCACGTAACTGTTGGTTCGTAATGTCTTATTTTACAGGAAATAAGACGTCGGTTCCCTAGAGACTGACGTTTATTCTCGAATATACGTTAGGGACCTCACTAATGTGACGTCCATTCGATTTAAAAATTAATATTCGTGGTATATATAGATGTCGATTGTAGGGGGAGTCGACGTCTATAATCACATATAGACGTTGGGGTTGCGGGATCAGACATCTAGGTGGCTAAAAAAAAAGACTTTTCACCTACCTGTCAGACATATAAACGTCGGTCGAAGGGGCCCTGACGTCTATAATATTATAGACGTCGGTGCCCCTCCTAACCAATATCTATATGGCAGGAAATACTGACTATTCACCTACCTGTCAAGCCTATAGACGTCGGTTAGGAGGGACCCCAACGTCTATAATATTATAGACGTCGAGGCCCTCCTTAACTGACGTCTATATTGCCAACTTATTTACGAAAATGTCACCGGTCATTAATTTACGTCGGGCCCCCTCTTAACTGATGTCTAAGGAGTGACGTTAAAAGCCAATTCTGCACTAGTGAAACCTTAGTGTTGGAGTTGTGAACCACTATTTAGGCCATGCTACGAATGTCTATAAATACAAGCACTCTAGACAGATTCAAAGGAGGTGGAAAGAGAGAGATAGAGAGAGAGACTCTAGTGAGTCTCCTCACATATATCTTTGTAATTCAAAGACACATTGTTAAGCCCCTGGCAAGTGTACCAGATCGTTATCAAGTAATATAAACGGGTAAGTCCGAGTATCGTTTCCAAAAGGACTCTTAGGCCTTAACTTTCGTGTAACCTAATTTCATAAGACTTGAGAAAAGAATAAAATTTTGATTGTTAAATGCAAAAACAGAATTAAACATGCAAATGCAGTGAATCAATGGTTGAGGAAAAACTATGGATGAATGGTGTTGTTGGGGTTTACAATTTCATCTTATCCACTCTCATATATCTACTCTTCTTATTTACTTCACTTATTTATCTAATTTCCATGCATACTTTCTTAATTACCCTTAACCTAATTCCTTGGTGAAAAGAGCCTATTATTAATTACCGGCTTGCTATCCCTAGCCTCCCCAGTAACCAATAATGCAATGCGATCTGAAGCAATTACAATTGACCGTCCTACCCCTATCCCTAGGCAATATTGGCATAATCAAGGAATTTCCCACCAGTTCATGACATTACCGTACGTCCCCATATCGATAAAGACAAACATCATTTACTGAATGAGTTAAACAATAAAAGCATTGAGCACAGATAAGAACCCAACAATTGATAAACAAGTATATGACAAGCAGATGAAATAAATAAGAATTTGAATATATGAGAGTTTCAAAACATTACATTGTTCCCAACAACAAAAGGTTTAGTTCACCATAATCATGATGAAACTAGATGAATTGAATGGAAAGAATGAAAAGATAAACCCTAGATTTGGTAGGTTGGATCTCCCACATCCAAAATCCTCCTCCAAGGGGTGAAAAGAGTGTTGTGTCGTCTTCCTCTGCCAAAGATTATGTTTCAATTCGCACTGGGGCTATTTATAAGCCAAAAAGATAACAGAAAGATTACAGAATACACAATATAAAAACTGACAACTGCTCGGGCGCCAAAATTGGCGCTCAGGCCCAAAACTGGCGCTCAGGTGCCGCTCAAGTGCCGCTCAGGCACTCTGGTCAACTTTTCTGGTCAACTGGTTGACTTTTCTGGTTGACTGGTTGACTTTTCTGCACTGCTACTCTTTGATAATTCAACCCTTCTTTCAAATCATTCAATAAACCTATAAAATCAAGGGAAACCAAGCATAAAACCAGGAAAACCAAATTTGATTCTCTTATTCTCTAACTTAATAAAAATGCATGATTCCAAGCTAATTCTAAGCCATAAAGGGTGTGATTTAATATCAAATTTAAGCATGAAAATAACTGTTTTTCAACTGTTATCACACATCTTTAGAGGATTAAGAGATGTTTCCCTCCTCTTTGCATGTACTTTTTCCATTATTCATGAGGAGTTAAATCTCTCTTGTGTTGGAGGATGATGTAGCATATTCAAATTCTCTTGTATTCAGTGACACTTTTCATTTATGTATGTTTTCTTTGATTTAAAGTGGTTAATTGATTTATGCTTGTTGTTGGATGAACTAATCACTTATGATGTTTAACTTGCTTAAGATTGAGTTAAAGCTAATCTTAAGTTGTGATCTAATTAGTTTTCTTGTATGCTTCTAGATGCTAGGAATAGACCAAGGGTGTGTAGTTGGAATATAGTATTAATTGTAATGCAGGAGATCTTCATGTTTGGGGCTCATGATCTTCAATTAAAAATTAAAATAAAATTATAATTTATTTAATTTTTTAAATTATTCTTCAATTATGTTAATGATCTTCGTGTTCTTTAAGTTCCCTATATCATGGAACATTATAAGATTCAAGGAGATGTGTTTTGATTTTTGAAATTGTCATAGATTCTTTGAATTACAAATGTTCTTTCACAAGTCCTCATACAAGTTCTTAAAGAAGATTTGTCTGCAAATTTGTACCGCTTAAAGATTTCTTATGATTCTCCCCTGCTTAGATAGAATTCGACTTGAATTCTAGAAGATCCCACACACAAAAATAATAATAAATCAAAGACACAAATCTAAAATAATAAAAAATATAAATTGTACTAAAGTGATAGTCAGATCCTAAAAGAGACAAATCTCTTATTATCAAAGGTTTGGAGGTTTTCCTTCGGAATTAAATACCCAATTACAAAAATCATCAAACAATTTTTTATCATAAGAGGAATTATAAAACTTCAAGAAATTTTTAAAAGACACAAAAAAATAAAATTAGAATTTAATAGGACTACCAAAAAGAGTTAAATGAGACAATACATACACTCTAAAAAAAGAATAAATATAATTCAATAGATTAACAATTATAAACAATAGTGCATTATGATAATTGTGAACTCTATGGAATCTCTTATTACTCTTAGATCCTTACTTTCTCTTTCTTTTTCTTTTTTTTTTTCAATATATATTTGTTTCTTTTTTACTTGAATCAACTATTTTTTTTTTTTTTATTTTGTAATTCAACACTCAAACAGAGAAAATTAAATAATTTGTTTTTCAAACCTCGAAAGTCATTCAAGATCAACGTAAATAATTAATTGGAACTACATTTAACACAAATACACAAAAACATAATTTCCACGAATCGAATGTAGAAATGTACAATTTAAATGAAGAACACGAAAAATTAAAAACTCAACGAAATTGGATAAAATATTAGGGATTTTACTCCTTACAAAATTCTAAGAACAATGGACCAAACAAAATTTCAAAATAAAGCACATAAAACAAACATTCAAAAAAGGATATTTATATTTGAACCATAACCTTGCTCTGATACCAGATGATACGATTGTGTCCAAGAAAGAGTATTATTCCTTTTATATTTGAATCCATACGAGATACCACAAAAATAAATTAGAGAAGAATGCAGAATAAGACAAGGATGCAGACTCCACAATCTAGCAATTAATAAGTCAAACGAAGATTTGCTACAAAGATGTTAACATTTGATAAGAATTAGAGTTCTAATCCAAAGATAATCCTCTCTCAAAGAAAATGCAAATACATATAATATGACTCAAAAGTATTTATACTAACTTTTGGTACCTTTCTATATATACATATAAGTTTAAGAAAACCTAAAAACCCTAAAACAAAGCCCAAAGCCAAAAACACCTAAAAAAGGAAATTACAAATTGGCTCACCCAACTTTTGCCTAACGAGAGGTCTACTTATCCAGCTAACACAAATTCGCTCACGCAACGAAATTAACGTTTTGTAAAATTAAAATAAAATTACAATTTATTTAATTTTCTAAATTACTCTTCAATTGTGCTCATGATCTTCATGTTCTATAAGTTCTCTCGTTCATGAAACGTTATAAGATTTAAGGAGACGTGTTTTGATCTTTGATCTTGTCATAGATTCTTTGAATTACACATGTTCTTCCACAAGTTCTTCTCATAGATCATCAGGAGATAGTCCTCTATCATGAAGTCTTATGACTTTTAACTTGTTAGCATTATAGATGAATTATGTTGATAGTAAACATAAGAGAACTAGTTTGGCCTCACCTTATTCAATTTTGTTTCCTGCAAACTTAGCCTCCTTCATTCCTAATTAGTGGTAGGGTAAAGTTCACATATTGGATTGCATGTTAAACTGTTTCTTAGCTTTAACTAAGAGAAAAGACGTTGGTTTATAAGCACAACAATTGAATATGTGAGTAAATTATAGCAATTTCTTGAAATTTCAACGATGAATGTTAAAGATAATAATGGAAGATTCTATTGTCCCTTGTGTTAATTGTTCAAAAAAGTTAAAACTACCAACTAAAGTTATTCAAGAGCATGTTCTTTGTGATGGTTTCCAAAAGAGCTACACAAAGTGAACATGACATAATGAATTAATAGACATGCCAACTTTAGAAATGTTTAAGTAAAATTAGAAATTGATTCAAAGATGGGTGATCGGTTAATGGAAATGATTCGAGATGTTGGACATGATTTCTTCTAATGTGCTCATATATATGACAATTTATGCAGTGGCATAGAAAAACCTTTCCATCATGGTTATCAAACTCTCGAGTTAACTCGTTAACTCGGACGAGTTTGCATTTTTAGTCATGCTTGCCGAGTTAACTTAGTAGTAAACTCGGTTTCCGAGTAAACTCGTTCAACTCATTAATGAACTTAGTAAAATCGTATAAAATCTCGATTTTGCCGCGATTTGACGAGTTTAAAAGAGGTAAAAACGAACAAGAAGATTTCGTTGAGATTAGTATTTAATGACCTGATTAGGGTCTTCTTCTTCGTTGTGCTTCACTCCACCACTGCCTACGTTCGTGGTGGTCGTTCGTGGTCTCGTTGTTGTGCTCCGGTGGCCTGGTTCATACTTACTATCACAGTTGCCGCTCGTCATTCGCCTCATTTGCGGTCGTCGTTCGCCTTGCTCGTGGTCGCGCCTTGTTCGTCGTCGTGATCGTCGACGTGCTTGTTGTCGTGGTTCTTGTGTTCTTGTGTGGCGTCCCCATGTGGTGATGGTGAGTAAAATAATTTTTGTTTCAAAAGCCTTCGGAGTTGTGTTCTAAGAAGTGATTTCTTTTTTGAATGTTTTAAGTATTCATTCAAATGCCCGTGACTTGTTATAAAAAAAAATTCATTAAAGAGTGATGTGACTATAGCTTGCCACGGTACCAATACACATTAATTTGATTAAAGAAGTGAGAGGTGATGTGATGTCCCTATGTACTCTTATCTTATTATATATATACTTTTATTAATATTATATAAAAGATATCTTGATTTTGATTAAAGAAGTGAGAGGTAACGTGATGTCCCTGTGTACTCTTATCTTATTATATATATACTTTTATTAATATTATATAAAAGATATCGTGATTTTATAATGAAAATTTTGATTAATGAGACGAGATGTTACGTGATGTATCTGTTTATTTTTATTATAATATACTTTTATTAATATTATATAAAAGATTTTTCTTGATTTTATAATGAAAATTGTGACCATAATTGTGTGCTTTTATTATAATATACTTTTATTATATAAATAAAGGTTTGATTTTATAATAAAAATTAGTTTGTATATTGCAGTGTTTTTTTTAATTATTTTAATATGTAAAAAATATTTAATATTAAATGAGTTCTTTTGTTATTGATTTTTTAGTGAAAAAAGTTTAGAGCATCATGTTTGGAAATGCATCAAATTCAACGAAAATTAATGCAACTACATTTTCATTCACTGAGAGTAAAAGTAAAAATGCTCCAGGAATTCCATCTGATATTGGATGGAAACATGGGTTTGACGTTAACAGTAATGGAAGAAAAATGAAATGTAATTATTGCTCAAAGATTATGAGTGAAGGTATATTTAGATTTAAACACCATCTTGTTGGAACAAGGGAAGATTCTGAACCTTGCGCTTTTGTTTCGGATGAAATAAAAAATTTGATGATAAATTACAGAAGCCAAGAATGCATCATCAAAGAAAAGAAAGATAAATATTGGTGAAGATGAGGAAGAGAATGAGAGTCTTGAAGGAGGACACAAGGTATTCGGTTTTGAAGGAAAACAAAAATTTGCTACTACTAGCAAGAGGGGAGTCCAAGCAACTATAAATCAAATGATGAAGAAAGGATACAAAGAAGAAGTTGATGCTCAAATGGTTGAATTCTTTTACACCAGTGTCATTCCTTTTAATGTAATTAGAAATCCAACATTTGCAAAGATGTGTGAAATGATTGGTAAGTATGGAGTTGGGTACAAACCACCATCTTATCATGACATTAGAGAAAAGCTATTGAATCAAGTTGTAAATAAAACAGATGAAATCCTTGAGGATTATAAGGAGGAGTGGAAGAGAACTGGATGTACAATTATGTCTAATGGTTGGACAGATAGAAAAAGACGTTCTATTTGCAACTTCTTGGTGAATAGTCCTAAAGGGACGATTTTTCTTTATTCACTTGACACTTTAGACATATAAAAAACAGTTGATAAAGTTTTCAAAATGTTAGATGATGTTGTTGAGTTTGTTGGATAAGAAAATGTTGTTCAAATTGTCATTGATAATGATGCAAATTCCAAGGCAGTTGGAGAGTTGTTGATGCAAAAGAGGGAAAGATTGTATTAGACTCCATGCGCAACACATTGCATGGATTTGATATTTGAAGATTTTGAAAAGAATTTTTAGGTCCATGAATTGACAATTAAGAAGGGAAGAAAGATTACGACTTACATTTATGGAAGATCAATGTTGATTTCCTTGTTGAAAAAATTCACCAAAGGTAAAGACTTGATAAGAGCGGGTGTGACTAAATTTGCCACAACTTATTTAACTCTTGCTTGTCTTCATGAATTAAAGGCATCATTGTTGACCATGTTTAGCTCTAAAGAGTGGAAGACAAACAAGTTTGGAACTTCACAAGAGGGCAGAAAAGTAGAATATGTGGTATTAGATAGCCAGTTATGGAAGAATGTCTCCACATGCCTTAAAGTTGTTGCCACTCTTATGGTGGTCTTAAGATTAGTAGACTCAAATGTAAAACCCGCAATGGGTTTCATTTATGAAGACATGGATTGTGCAAAAGAGAAGATTAGATTTAACTTTAACAATATCAAAAAGAGATAAATTTTCAAACTTTTACTTATTCAATGTTTAATTACTTATGTGTGAAATTATTTTTTATATAGCATAATTGATGTAGTTTTGAAGAGGTTTGAAGAATAATTAATGCTCGATGGGATAATCAACTTCATAGACCTTTGCATGCAACTGCCTATTTTCTGAATCCCCATTTCCACTATGAACCTAACTTTAGATCTGATCATGGTGGAGAGGTGAAGGAAGGATTGTATTTTTGCATTAGAAGATTGATACCAGATATGGCAGAAAGATGAAAAATAATTTACAAATTGTTGAATTTCATAATGCTATAGGACTTTTTGGAATGGAAGATGCAAAGGAGTGTAGGAAAGAGTTAAATCATGGGGAATGGTGGGACATGTTTGGTGATGGAACTCTAAAGTTGAAGAGATTTGTTATTCGAATTCTAAGCTTGACTTGTAGTTCTTCTGGATGTGAGCATAATTGGAACTCATTTGAAATGGTAATTTAAATTATTTTTAATTTATAAATTCCTTTATTATGTTTATATCTTCACTAAAAATATTATATTTCATTTTAGGTTCATACAAAGAGAATGAATCGTCTACATCAAAAAAAGATGAATGATTTAGTTTATGTGATGAATAACTCCAAGATGAAAAATAAACAAATTTGAAAAACTGTAGCTCCATTTGATGACATTGAATAAGATGATGAATGGATAGTTGAAGAGGCAGATGATGTTGTTGAGATTGATCAAGTTGAAGGTGAAAATTATGGTGAAGATGTTCACTTAGACGGAGCAACAACAGATCTTGCTCTAGATGCTCTTGATCTTGATAACATAACATTTTGGAACAATGAGGATGCACAACATTCATCAGAGGAAGAGTTAGATGAGGATGATGATGGAGATGATGTTGCCATTATTAGGCAGAGACTTTGACATTTCAATTTATGTTTTCCATTATATTTTTATGACCAATATTTCTATGAACTTATGTATTTCAATTTATATAATTTTGTTATCTTATTTGAATTAGGATGTTATTGATATGTTTTTTCCCATGCAAAGTAAACTCTTACGAGTTTACGAGTCGAGTTTATTGGACTCTCACGAGATTACGTAAACTCTCGAGTTTGACAACCTTGCTTTGCATATAAAATGCATTATGTTGTCAACAATATTAAAATTGTTTATTGTGAAGGTAAGGAATGCGTTTGTTGTTAAAAGCTTCACATAATTGTTTGAGTTGTTGAGTGACATGTTTTATGAAAGTAACATTGTTAACACTGCATATTTACTTTGTTTTCCTTCGTAAAATTTCCTTTTTAGTTTTTTTTTAGTCTGTAAATTTCTAGAATTCCTTGGTAAAAGTTAAATTTTACTTTTTGTACAAAAGTTAGAGTTTTTTGAAAAATAATTTAAAAATTTGATTTTAGTAGTGTTTTAATGTAAATAATACTTCTTGTTTAATCTGTTTCTCTATTTTTCAGCTTTGCAATTAAGCCCTTGCACCCACTTGGATTCATTTATCCAAATTGCACAACTTAGTCTAGAGATTATGCATGGCATTTGCATTAGAATCATTCTTGTAATATCTGATTCAATTGGTCTTAATTTTTCCTTACTTTCATACATGTAGCCAATATCCATTTAGAAGTTAGGCATCCTTTACATTTTCTGCATCATAGAAGAGAAGTTAGTGGTTCATTTCATAGTGCATATCTTCTGATTTGTTTTCTTTTCATGCTTCAATTCTAAAATTCTAAATTTGTTCATTGTCATGGTTTTAGGCTTTACAGTTTTTCCTATACAATACATTGCATACATCATGTTCATCTTAATTGAATCAATGTGCATAGTTTCTGAGTTTATAGAGCAATACATGTTGATGTCACACTACTTAGTTTCAGCTGATTTGAATTTGTTCCCTGTTTCCATGCATGTCATTTAGGTTAGCTTGCACCTTTTATTGATTCATTGCATTGTTCATTCGTTCATGTTGTCATGTTGTAAGACTCAGAAAAATATAAAATCATGGAAAAGGTGTTATAAACATTTTATAAGAGTATCTAATAAAAAATTGTATATGTTTATCTTAAGTGATATGTAGCTCAGTTGGTGAGAATTTTTTTGTTATGAATTTGTGATTATATGTTCAATTCTTATTATATCTATAAAATGGGTTTATTTATTTATTTTACTATATTTTTTGTTGACATGATTAATATATATATATATATATATATATGACTTGCAGTGTATGGTTATAGGAAAGATGAATGTGATAGTTAAATTTGTTGATGTGGTTGTTTGATGCATGAGGTAGAGAGTTCCAACGTTGATTAGTGTTTATATGCTGACTCTAATTAAAGAAATAAGGAATCTGAATTTTTAATGTGCCAATCTTAAATATTACATCAGAATTTTGTTTTAAATGTGGGTGAGTTAGAAAAGAAAATGTGTAATCAGGTTTGATCAATCTTAAATATTATATCAGATTTTTGTTTTAAATGGGGTGAGAGTTAGAAAAGAAAATGTGTAATCAGGTTTGATCAGACATTAACATAGGATATTTTGGAAATAATTAAGGGAAGGAAGGTGGCAACAAGTTATGTTTTGAAGGTTGAATATTAATATTTGGTTTAGTGTGAGACCTAATCACCAAAAATCCTACAACAACATTCAGTTGTATAACATCCCATTTTTGGATGATACGAATATAATAAAAATTCTCATATGCAAAAAATTTTAAAAATATAACATTGCGAAAAATTTAGATCAAATTGAAACTAAAAATCATTTTTTAAAGGAACAACAACTATAAAAATAAATAAAATTATATATATATATATATATATATATATATATATATATATATATATATATATATATATATATATAAGTATATGAACTCAAATTTGAATATTAAAAAATTATTCTATTTAACTTATTAATTTTAATTTGTTTATGTTGAATAATTCGTGTTTTATTTTGTATTAGATTTAATAATCACGTTCAAACTCTAATTACCATGATTTTAAACAAATTTATAAAGATTTTAAAGTTAGTTTAAAAATATTTTTCATAAATCTTTAATAAGAATGTTAATTTTAAGGAAAATAAGAGCATATGAATTATAAAAAAAAAAAAATTGTCACAATTTAAATAAAAATTAATATTGTTTCATTTTTATAAAAAAAAGTCTAAATTAAATAAAAAAACAAATATAAAAACTAAAGTAAGTCCATCCCATATGATAATGTCACGTCACAATATTACTATTGCATCAGACTATTAACACCCTATCATACTTCAGGTAACACATGACAACTTTGAAGTGTGTATGAAAAAAAATCCAAACAAAAAATTAAAAAAAAAATCGCAAATGACAGTGAATTTAACACCGTCTATAAAATGCGAATGAAAATCACCATATTGCATCACTTTTTTATAAATCAGAACCAAATTGATAAAAAAAAAAAAAATAGTAGATGACCATCTTGACATTTTGGGACAACCAGATAAATAATTAAACATAATAAGAATGAAAGAAAAGTGGAGTAATTTGCATATAGAATTTCTTGTCCCAAATTTGTATGGATCAAATGAATGCATGTTTGACGAGTCTCCTAGAACTGAGGTCCTTTAATATAAATATTTCAGTAATATAAAAAAATTTACTTACACTAGTGATAAGGAATGCCCTTTGGCGACCAATAATCACAAGTTTTTTTTTATAAAAGGGAGGTTATTTATTACAAGCATAAAACAGTGTTGCTATTATTAACGACAGAGCCAATTAAGAAGTTTAGCAGATAATAATGATCATACAAACGGTTCCTCAGAAGAACCTGGCCTAGGAGCTTGGAAGTTTCAGATACTAGATTTGCCTCCTTTTGAGTACACGACAGAATTCCAAGATGGGTTCCGGGGAAGAAATGTGTCCTGCAAAACAGTAGAAATTGTTAAAAGACCAAAACGTGAACATAAACTACATTCATGTTCAAAATTCGAACACAATGAACTTGTTGATTCTTTTTCTTATATATTATTTACCTTGTTTATTAACTTTCAACTCACTAATATTTCTAACCTCAAAGCATAATCACAATACAATAAGTACAATGGTGAGCTAATACACATTATCACACATTAATTCAGAAAATTCAATATCAATATAAGTTTTTAATTCAGAATAACTAATGACAAATACACATTAGACCTGACTCAACATCTAAAACAAAAAAACATTCAATTATATCTTTTATGATATTAGGATATTTGTTATCAAAATCCCTTTTTTGGAAGATCCATATTAAGTTTACCAAAGCACAACGAAGATGGACACGTGCTAAGTGTAAAAAGTTTGTGATACCAGAATGTAAAACTGGATCTGCCACATTTTAAGAAGGTTTAAACCTCTTTTTAGTTCCTAAGTTATGAGCGGATGTTCAGTTTAGTCCCCGCTTTTAAAAATATAAACATTTGATTCCTAAGTTATAAAAAATGTATCAAATGAGTCCTTTTTTGATATTCATGGTCAAAGTACCAAGAGCAATCTAAATTGCTGTTATTATTAAGAAACAAATCAGAGTAATCTAAAGATGTAGCAGTTGTTAAGAAACAAACAAAAACAGTATTTCAAGTCAAAAAATGACTCATTTGATACATTTTTTATAACTTAGGGACTAAAGATTTACATTTTTAAAAACGGGGACTAAACTGAACATCCGCTTATAATTTAGGGACCAAAAAGAGGTTTAAACCTTTTAAGAACTGTATTATGAGTCAACGGTGTTCTTGCAAAGACAAAGGTAAAAGTCACAATTTTGGAAAATAAGTATAAAAAATATAATTATATTTTCAAGCTCATTACCTACACATATAAGTTCATTGCCCGCTACATTAGATAAATGAGGAGTTATGGCAACCATTTCAAAGATATTACTGAAAATATGATTGATTCATGGAAGGAATGATAATCAAAACTGTTGTGAAAATTTTATACCTGACAACTTCACCGAATACATAGAAACGTACATCACACGAATATTACAAAGAATGAGAACAAACAAAACTAAAGGAGCAAGAAGGAAAAAGAATCAAAATATAAAAATTTAATGTAGTTCAATTATACTAAAAGACCTTAAAAAAATTACAACTTAATCGTTACTCTCATAATACAGTGAATGTTTGCTCACTTACAACTCACATAATAACACCCAACATCATGTTTTATACCAAGTTCCTATTTATACAATACAGTAATAACTAACTCTCCATGAATCACATTGTGTATCACTCAATAAAAGTTCTTCTCCTCTCGTTTTACAAAATGAACTTAACAGAGATTACAATTCAATTGTTACTCTCTGAGTATAGTGAATGCCCACTCACTTACAACTCCCATAATAACAATCAACGTCATGTTTTACATCAAGTTCCTATAACTAACTTCCCTTGAATCACACCATGTATCACTCAACAAAAACTGTGACATGTGGGACAAATGTTTTCACACTTAACACCAGACCTGAACACATTAGACACTGTATAACAGTAGACATAATTGGGTAATCAAAACAACACAATAAGATAGACCAGTGACAAGACGACTTTCATCAGCCAATGCCAAGATAGTCTTCACCAAACGCAACCTTAAGATGATTTTCTATTCCTGGGTGTAGACGACTTTTACAAGACATCCCACCAAGAACAATGTAATACAAGACATCCTAAGACGATCATATTTTACTAAACCAATGTTCAGCAAAAATATTGTGTCATATGACTCACTACAAAAACTGTGTAGAATCAGACAATACACACGACTATACTTAATAGTTAAGTCAAGTGAGTTACATATCCTTGAACTTCAGGTTATAAGGGTTATCAAGCTTCTATTTCAGACTAAGTTTAGTAGTATTAACCCTAAATTCTCTGATAGAATTACTGATGGGCGGATCAGGCCTGCATATCTTTGTCTAGATCGTATTTGACACGGATACGTTTGGATACGTTTAAAATACATATAAAAAATGATAAGAAAAAGTCCTTCAAAAAAGTGCTGCGAAGCTAAGACCATTGCTTATTGATGTAAAGTTAATAATCCTGTTTTATGAATTTGTATTGTACTTTGGGTAAGACTTTATTACCCATATTGTATAAGACAACACAATACAAATAAAGCTTTCAATTAAATTCGTGGAAATGCCTTTAATCCGTGGCAAGCTATACTTTGTCTTGCAGTTCTTAGTTACCAGCTAACCAACTTTCAGGCGTTATAAATTATCCATAGGTGTAGCTTCTGATATGAATACTTCAAAACAACCAAATTCAGTAGTACTGTAATTCTATATACTGGATCTAAACTTGAGTTTATGATGCTTAGCTCCTTAATTGTGCCCCAAAATCATAGTCACGAACCATTTTAAAACCTTGTAACAAAGCAAAGAGCTTGGGGGCCAATGGCGCTCATAATTGAGATTGCTTCTATTCGCACATAAATCTTACAAACTAAAACCAATTGACGTTGTCTAGTCCAGACAAAGACAACAATTTGCTGCTAGGATTCCTCAACCCCCATTCAAGTTGAGAATCAAGAAAACCATCAAGGATAATTGAAGAATACAGTTTCGATGATGGAATGTTGGTAAAGCAATGCATAGCATTGAACCTACATTTTTCTTCCCAAGTAGACAAGAGTTGCCGATGCAGGGCAAGATCACATACTAAAGTGAAGGGCTTGCAAATGTAAAGAAAACTCCTCAATTTATAAACAAACATATCCCGGTATCAAAGACTCCTCAATTTGTAGATGTAAAGAAGAAGGTATTAGTACGCAACCTACCTTCCCCTTTCTTAAGCAAAGAGACTGTTTCTGAATTCAAACCCATGACCAACCGATCACCAAGCCACAACCTTACCTTGTGTCAAAGCTTACCCTGGTTATCATTTATTGTAGATACATGTGGTTTGACACTTTGTCCTTTAACCCATAGGAGGAGATTACTTGAATGCGAAACAAGAACATCCAGATACCTCCTAGTTATACCAAAAGAGCTCACCCTAATGATTAAGATTCGATCTACAGACAAACCCTTAAAACCCTCTCATGCCATATCAATGAACTTATGAAAACAAGCATACAGAGGAAACAATAAGAAAGAAGAAGCAAAAGGGTATAATCTAATCTAACGATAAAGTTAGGTCCTTACAGAGACATAGGAACAGGTGGGGATGACGATTAAGGAGTGAGATTGGGCATGGTGAAAGGCAGCGACGCAAAGGTGGGAGGCCAAGCCAAGACCTCTCTTGGAAGGGGGCACAAAGGTGTGGACCAAATCCATGACCTTCCCCTTCTCTCTCAACACGTACTCCAAAAACGCCTCCTTGTCCTCTGTCTCGAACCGCTGCAAAGCTTCGTTCCATACGATGTTGTTACTCTTCCCACCATCACCCTCTGCATTGCTCCTCGTCGCCATTTCCACACTCTCTCCTCCCTCGCCTCACTATAAAATGTGTTATACTTTGGAAAATGGGTTTAAATGTGTTTTTCTCAACTTAATAATATATACCAATTCAATTCATTCTCTCGGGCCATTTTAATTTTCTTCCTATAATTTTAACTTTATATTTTAAATTTCAATACAATTTAAAAAATTTTAATTTTTAACTTTTAATTTACAAGTTTTAAATAAATTTAATTATTTTTAATTATATGTTTTTGTATGATGATTACATAAAATTATTATAATTTTTAATTGAGTCCCAATTAATTTAATTTTTTAATTTTTTAGATATATTTTTATCATCTAAATAATATGATTGGTATTTTATTTGATCATCTCGTTTATATCAAAGTGTTAAAGATATATGAGGTTACAAAACTATTACAAAAAATATTATGACAAATGACTTTTATATTAATATTTTAATTTTTCATTTTTATTGATATTTTTTAAATTTATCTAAATTTATTATATATATTGTTCATACAATTTAAAAAAAAAATCTGTTTTAATTTATTTACATTTTGAAATATTACTGAAGTGTAGAAGTGTGGTTGAATCAAATCTTTTTTTTTTTTTTGCTTGAAATTATATTGATTTTTGTTATTTGTTTATAATTGTTTAATTTAATTTTAGTTGATTTTTTAAAATATTGCAATTTTATTTGATTGTAATTTTTTATTTAAAATTTTGTTAAATTGTGTTAATTGTGTTTTTTTTTTATTTTTAAAATTTATCATTTGTTATTTTAAATTTAATATGTTTTTATTTCTTAAACAAAAATATGTTTAAGGATTATACCTATTTCAAATACGTTTCTTCATGAAACATATTTCGAACGACATTTATTTCTTCAAATCTTAACTGGTTTTCGAAAATCAGTTAAGAAATAAAAGGAGTGTAATAAATAAAGAGATCAGAGAAAAGTAAAAAAAAAAAAAAAGAAAAGAAATTAATTTAAGACTTAATATCTCTGATGGTCTCTATTTTCGTCAAGTGCGTTTATTTTGGTTTCATGTTTTTTTTTTGTTTAATGTTATCCTAAAGAGTGTAAATTTTGTTCAATTTGATCCTATTTGCTATCGCCGTTTACATCGTTAACGACAGACAGTCCAGGTGTGCACAACAATTTTGAGATGACATTTAACTACTGCCATGTCACCATCTTCTTTAACCTTCAACCCACCGAACCCTACCGCCATCGAACCTTAACGCCACTGCCACCACAGAGATCGTCCAAAGTCACCATGCCATCGTGAAGTTGCACCTGTAGAGAACCATGGCAGCCATCACGCGCAACCTCCATGGCCATCACCATCAAAGTCGCAATCTCCCCCAAATCATGAAACCCTAATCTCGAACTCCATTCCAATCTTCATTCTTGCACATCAGCCATGAATCTTCCAAATCGAGAGNTTCATTATCAGCGCAACAATCCTTGCTGCCGTTGTGCAAAGCTCCCGGGCCATCATCTTCTCCAACCTACAGAGAGAACCACNACGAAATCCAGAAAAATCTTAAATCAAAGAAACCTAGAATCGCACTATTGCTTGCCTCCACCGACCACCATGAGTGCTTTCTTACACAACTAGATTCGTCTTCTTCATGCTACCATGAGCTGCACAATTCGCGAAATCATCCTCCATTGAAGCAAAGCGAGCAACATTTTCCTTCCTCCAGTAGTTAAATGTCATCTCAACACTGTTGTACACACCTGGACTGTCTGCTGTTAACGATTTAAACGGCATTAGCAAAAAGGACCAAATCGAACAAAAAATTTACACTATTTAGGATAACATTGAATAGAAAAAAAAAAACATAGGGACCAAAGTGAACGCACTTGACAAAAATAGGGACCATCAGGGATATTAAGCCTTAATTTAATAAAAGGNTAAAAATCATATTTGTAATTATAGAAGTTCAAGATGAAAGAAAAGATGTGCATGGTGAAACAGCAAATGATCAGACAAGTCATTTCTAACTATCAAAAATACATAAATTGGTGGTCTCTTCCTAATCTCATTAAAATTAAAAACTAAGCATTATGTGTATCACTTGTAGCAACAAAAAGTGAGTTTAACTAAAGGAGCGTAACTCTCCAAAAAAGGATAAGTGTGTGGCTTCCTCACATGTAAGTTGTTGGAAAACAGGTAGGCTTCTTTTTACACCAAGAAGGGAGGTGAATTGGTGGGTTTTCAAAATCAAAGTCTTTTCGCAATCTTTTTGCCTCGACCTGCATGGTTAGTAAGTTGACTATCATTTTGCATAAGTCGGCTAAATTTTCTTACCATCAAGGTCATCAGTTCTTTCTAGTCCATATCTGCATCTGAGTTATTCTTGCTTGTAGCCTTTAGAGCTATGAACTTCTTTTCCTCAATCTCCTCTTCATCCTTTAGTCTACCAAGTTCCAATTCATGTTCGTGTAGCTTGCCAAATAAGGTAGCCATGTTCATAGTTGTAAGATCTTTGGACTCAGACATTGTGGTGACTTTTGGTTGCCAATTTTTGTTCAGACTCTTCAAAATCTTGATATTCATTTCTTCTTTATCAAACACGTTCTTGAGAGCCATGAGATGATTAACAATGTGGATGAATCTTTTTTGGACATCATAGATAGTCTCACCAGCCTTCATCCTGAAAAGTTCATACTCTTGAATTAAAGAATTTTTCCTTGCTCTCTTCACTTCATTCGTGCCTTCATGAGTAACCTCTAAGACATCCCACATTTCCTTTGCAGATTTGCATTGAGATATCCTAAAAAATTCATCAACTGTTAGTGTAGAGGCAATAATATTTCTAGCCTTAATATCATATTGAGCTTTACTATTTTCATCAGCAGACCATTCAGTAAAAAGTTTTAAANCAGTTTTATCATCAACAGTTTTAGTAGGCACAAAGGGACTATTCAAAGTTGCATACCAAATTCCTTTATCCACAGATTCAAGAAAGATTTGCATTCTGATTTTCAAAAAAGGATAATTTTCACCAGCAAACAGAAGTGGTCTGTTTGTTGAAGCACCTTCACCAAAAGTTTGAAAACAGGAAGCCATCCCCAGGTTTATAGTCGATTCAATGAAAAACAGAGTCGACTAGTTTTTCAAATATTTTATGAAAACCAGCTCTGGTGCCAATTGTTGGAAAACAGGTAGGCTTCTTTTTACACCGAGAGGGGGGGGGGTGAATTGGTGGGTTTTCAAAATTAGAGTCTTTTCACAATCTTTAAATCAAAGTAGATAACTTTACAAACTTTCTTGAATTGCAAGTAATGAAAATTCGTATGCAGCGGAAAAACGTAGTTGACTANNCAGGTAATAAAGTCGACTGAAAGTAAAAGTTCAGGGATAGAGAAATTCAAACACTGGTTTTTATACTGGTTCGGCCTCAATGCCTACTGTTAAGTCCCTAGCAAGTGTACCAAATCGTTATCAAGTAATATAAAATGGGTAAGTCNGAGTATCGTTTTTCCCAAAGGACTCTTAGGCCTTATCTTTCATGTAAATTAATCTTATAAGACTTGTAGAGAAATAAATCTTGTGAGTTGAATGCAAGGAATGAAAATAAACATGCACATGTAAGTGATTCAATTGGCAAGAAAAAGATATGGGTGAATAGAGTTGTTGGGGTTTACAATTTCATCTTATCCACTTTCGTTTATCTACTCTTCTTATTTAATTCGCTTTATTATCTAATTGTCATGCAAACTTTCTTAGTCTACCCTAAACCCGATCCCTCGGCGAAAAGAACCTATTACTAATTANTGGCTTACTATCCCTAGTCTCCCCTAGTAATTAGCAATGCATTATATACAGAAGCAAAATACAATTGATCGTCTTACCCCTATCCCTAGGTGGTATTGCTTAATCAAGGAATTCCCTATCAGTTCATGACTTCCCCATACGTCCCCGTATTGACAAAGGCAAATATCTTTATGTCGAATGAGTTAAACGATAAAAGCTTTAAGCATAGATAAGNAACCCAACAATTGATAATAGAAGCATATGCAAACATATAAATAAATAAGAATTTCAATAAAAGAGAGTTTCAAAAGATTACATTGTTCCCCAACAACAAAGGGTTTAGTTCACCATGGACACGGTGAAACTAGATGAAATACAATGAAAGAATGGAAGAATACACCCTAAATTTGGTAGATTGGAGCCTAAACATCCAAGGAACCTCCTCCAATGAGTGTAGAAGTGCTTTGGATATCTCTTCTGCCAAAAGAATACAATTTGAATCGCATTGGGACTATTTATAGAGCATAAAAGTAACAGAATTTTAAGCTCAAGCCCAACAGACAACCACTTAGCGTCAAATTTAACCGCTCAACGGTTTCCCCTAGCCGCGCCACCGCTCAGCGGTCAATCTCACCGCTGAGCGATTTGCCTCTAATCACTCTGGACGCTCAGCTTCACCTCCTGGGCGTCAGACAGTGGCTCTCCCTCGAATCATGGCGCTCTGCGTTGGCTTTTGACACTGAGCGGTGCATAGACTCTTCTTTTCTTCCTTTTTCTCCTTCTTTCTTGAGTCTAAGACCTTCCTACTTCACTTCCATCTTCAATTCCCATCAAAACCCTGCAAAACGAGCATAATATCTCTAAAAACAACTTTTGACTCTCATGTGCCTTAACTTAAGTGTTTTGCTTGATTCTACGCTCATTCTAAGCCATAAAGGGTGTGTTTTGATATCAAATTTAAGCATGAAAATAACGGTTTTTAGANNGTTATCACAACCCCAAACTTAGAACTTTGCTTGTCCTCAAGCAAACAAGACAAAACTTGGCTTTCCACTTTTTCATCAAATAGTTCAACATTTTTTAAAACTCATTTTACTCACAACAAGTTATTGCTCATTTCAGATTTTCAGTGGAATCCTATCAAGATGCATGCATGCTTTTAATTCAATTCAGTTCACATGGTTACATATTTCCGAACAGATGTTTTATTTATGAATGATCAATCCACTAAGCATAGATGTAAATGTTAGATTTATCAATTCTCACCAAGCAAATGTTTCACTCAATCACTCAAGTGTTTAAGGGAACACTCCACTCTNTACTATTCACATGTCACATAAAACAAAATTGCCCTTTATCTAAAACAATCAACCTTCTCACATGCAAATGTCATCACAAGGACTTTTCTAAGGCTTATGATGAGGCTGGGCTAAAAAGAAAAATTGGTTTTTTTGGAGCACAAAATCCTTGAGTTAAGAGAGCTATTTTAACATTCAAATTTAAANCACAACTCTCTTTTTCACCAATCTCACTCTTTCCCAACTTCTTCCCTTTTTATTTTTTTCATTGAGCTCATCTTTCATGCTTTTTCTTTTCTTCTTTTTCTCTTCTCATACATTTTTCTTTTTCAACACTCAAGTTCAATGCTTTTCTTTTTGCCTTCCAACTTTCCCCAAACAACCCCAAACTTGTANCTTTTCAATACATACAATTATTCTCAACCCAACTCAAGGTAAATAATTTTAAAACAAGGGTTTTCATCCTGTTTAAGGCCAAGGTTCGGGGTATAACATTTTAATCACTTTGGGCGAAAATTTGGCTAAGTAAGGGCTTCCAAACATGGCCTTGATCATATGACATAAACATGCAATTCATTGAATTATCAAGACTCAGGCAATATCATTCATGATTCCCTGTGAACTGATGNGTCAATATTTTCTTNACTTCATTTAGTTTATTGTGTTAGAATTAATCAGGGAATTGTGTTTAAATATCCNGTATTTTCCCGTTTTTCCCAATTATGCTTAAATTGACCAGAAATTCTTATTTTAAATAATGTGAATTATCTAAGCTAATTATTTGCATTATCAATTGCATGGAAAATTTTGGACATACATTTTGGAGCATTAGGAAGGAGGCAAATAAATTAAAGACTCTCCANTTGGACATTTCAAATTTAATTATATTGTAACTTGTAGTATAGAATGTTTTTAATTAAACTTGTGCACATTTCGACCAATATTGACAAAAAATATGATGGGCCCAAATTGTAGTAAGACACTTGGCACCCTAGGTTTTTTTGTGTGGTCCCNACACCCATTAAAATGAGACACACGNCCTTGGAAAGAGGCATCCAGCTGACACACTCAATTTTAGGGCTGGAAACAATTCTTTTTTTATGGANCTTGTTCTTCAAAAACCATGTTTNCCCTGTTGGATTATGGATGAATGTTAGAATCACACAGGTTTCTTTTCTTTGAGAATCNTAAGACGGTGATTTTATTTTAAATGAGAGCTGCACGNTTTGCTGTTACANAGCACATTTCATTTGATTTTGTTTAGAAAAGTTTAGAGATTTTGGTATGACTTAATCTTGGGAGGGCTTCACGGTGCATTTATTTTGTATGCAAGTATGTCTTTGTTATTGAATGGGAATGTGGCGTCATAGCTGGAGGTGTGCTATGGCCAGAGCTGGAGGGACACGTTGATTCCAGCTCTTTTCTTTTAGGAGAAGTGGTGCTTCATTTTGGGTCATGCGAGAATTCATTTTACAAGTTTTTTTTTTTTATTTTTTTATTTTTGCTCTTCAATTGGAAAAATTGGTGCACATGGTGATTTTTATTCTCTTTTCTTTTGNCGTTTGCATGTGGTTTTCAATTGGGTTATGCACTTTTGATTAAGGCTTTATTCAGCTGTTGTTACGTGTTTAATTTGAATTAAATTGTGGTGCTCATGTCCAACATTGTTGTGCACACA
>NC_028356.1:21765061-21785720 GCF_000741045.1 Vigna radiata var. radiata
CCATCATCAGAATCAGTGTACAAGCCAAGCATAAACACAAAAGTAAAGTTCACCTAATCTACAAATCCAAAGTACAAAAGAAAAATAAAACCCAGGTTGCCTCCCATTAGCGCTTGTTTAATGTCACGAGCCTGACCCAAACCTGTCTAGCACTCATCAGTAAGTGCTTCCAACACCCTTCAGTAGGTGTACTTACTTGTATCCTTCAGTAGATAGATAAAATTTTAGCATCCCTCAGTAGATGCTATCCAAAAATGTTTAAAAATCCAAGGAATTACATGTCCAAAATAAAAGAAACCTAAAACTAAAACTAAAAATGTTTTACAACAATTGGGATTTAATAAGATAACATCATGTCTTCCCATTCCGGTTGGGGTCTTCATCTACCCAACTCATCAACTGCCTTCTGTCCACTCTTCTAATCGCTTTGGAGTATGGTCTTCTAATCTCCACTACTTCACCTTCTTTAATCTTGTTCACAATCCACTTCCTATTCTTGTATCTTACTTGTGAACCACGTGGAAGTGATGTGTCCTCTGAGTGGATTGTTCCTCCTTTATCAACCTCTTCATCTTTAGGTACCTGCAAAACATTACAAGTGTTAGTATCAGTACCTGTTGTGCTTTCTTCAAATACAGCAACTCTCCTAGTCTTTTTATGTCTGGCTCNTTTCTTTAGTCTCATTTCAGAGCCATTATATGTTAACACCTGATCTTGATCTCTTAACATCATCCTCCCATCATGGATACGCATCACCATTTTAGAAGTCCTCATAAAAGGTCTTCCCAAAATCAATGGAATTCTTCCATCGTTCTCCATATCCACAACCACAAAGTNAATCAAGAACTCCAACTACTCAATACAAACAATTGCATCCTCCACCCTACCAACTGGTTTTTTAACAGAACCATCTGCAACTGTCAGAGAAATATTAGCTGGTTTCAATACTAGCCCTTTGATTTTCTTCAGATAGCTCAAAGGCATCATATTAATGCTAGATCCAGAATCTATCATTGCTCTTCCTATATCCACAATGTTAATGACGCATGGCAAAGTCAACCATCCTGGATCCTTCACTTTTGGTGGATGATGTTTCTTTCTCGGTTGTACTAGCACTTCCTGTTCTTCTTCTTCTTCTTCTTCTTCTTCTTCTAAATTTATCACCTCTCCAAGATAATAACTTATTTTCTTGGAGTAAACAGGAATTTCGGGAAGAGTTTCAGTTAAAGGAACAACAATCACCTGATTAAAAATTTCCCTAAATGGCTCATGNTGACTACCTCTTTCCTCATTTTCTCTCCTTTCTCTCTTATTTTCAATTTTTTTTTCGAACCCCTCATCTTCTTTCTTTTCCTCACCGTTCTCAATCTTATCATTCTCACTCATCTCTTCATCTTCCTCCTCACTACTTTCTACCTCAATAACTTCCTCTTCTGCTTTCCTTTTTCTCCTTGTTACAACAACTTTACACTCCTCTTTAGGGTTAACATCAGTATTAGTCCTAGATTGATTCTTTTCTATGATCTCAACNCTCTTGATAGTTGACCAATTTTGCATCTCTAAAGATCTAAAACTGGCTTGGTTACTTGCCTGATGAGACTCATAAACCTTCAAAAATTTGTCAAATCTATCACTAAAGCCTTTGACACTCTCTGTCAACTGACTCACCTATTGCNACAAAGGTGAGGGTTGCTGCGACCTGTTATTAAGGAAGCCTCCCGATTTCCCAGATGGGTTACTTTGAGATTGTCCAATGCTAGGATGGTTTTTCCAACCTTGGCTAGAATTGCCTTGGTTGAAATTCCCTTGCCTAAATTGAAACTGATTGCCCATATAATTTGCTTCCTGTTGCATATTTTCCAGCACAGCACATTGACCATTAATATGGTCACCACCACAAAAATCACAAAGTTGTTGAGAATTGGAGACATTCCTAATCTCCTTTGGAAGTTGAGACAAAACCTTCGTCAAATTATCCCATTTTTGCGTAAGAAGATGATTTTGAGCTAGTATGGCATCATCNACAGGTAGATGCACAACTCCCCTCTTCTGCACAAATGCACCCCTTTCACTGTACATTTCCTGCTCATTAGCAGCCATACTCTCAATCAAGTCTCAANTGAGGCATCAAACATCATCTTTGACTGAGTGTTTAAACCTCCAAGGTATGCAAGAACTAGAGTAGTCTTGTCAAAACCATGGACTGGTGTCTTCCTCAATAAGCCTTTAAATCTTTCCCAGTCTTGATCGAGAGTCTCCTCCATGCCTTTAAATCTTTCCCAACCTTGTGATCTGAACTAGTATAAAATCACCTATGCAATTTTCTCTCTTCCTTACTCTCTTATTTGTTTTTAATTTAACGTTAAGGAATTTGAATTACAAGAGAAAATATTTAAAAGCATAATTTGCGATAAGAAATCGATTCATCCTCCTCTTGGTTTGTTGTTCACGCTCACCATTCAACTGCACCATTGTGACAATTGGTATCAGAGCAAATTTTTTGGTGTATGTGCTAGGTATAAAGCTAGTCCTAGATAGTCTCACCTCACCACAATTAAGCGTATCCATAAGTATCTAAGGGAACTATGTCTTTTGAGTTATGGTATCCTTCTAGGTTTCAACCTAGTCTTGTAGGGTTTTCAAATGCAGATTATGAAGGTTGTAAGATAGATAGAAAACGCACTAGTGGTACATGTCACCTCTTAGGTTGCTCCTTAGTTTCCCGATAGTCTAAGAAACAAGTCTGTGTAGCCCTTTCCATCACTGAGGCTGAGTATATTGTTGTGGTTAACTGTTGTGCTCAAATCTTATGGATGAAACAACAATTGGAGGATTTTGATATATACCTTGACCATATACCTCTTAAGCGTGATAACACCATGCCATCAATCTTACTAAGAATCCCATTATGCACTCTAGAACCAAACGCATAAAGATTAGGCACCACTTTCTTAGTGTTAATAGGATATGTTTAACATACTTTTTACGATAGTATAAGTTGTCATTAGTTTTCAATAATTTAGTTTAGGATTTGTAGAAATTATAACTTTAGTTTGGTAGTTTGATTAGGAGATTTAATGTACTATTAAATACACTTGCACATGGCTAAAGAAAAGAAATTACATTTGGAATTGCAATCTTATGTATAAATCAAGTTGAACGTTGAATCATAAAGACATAGTTGACTCAAAGATTTCCAGCTTTGGTTGTAACTTCAGTATTAGCCCAAAAACTTTTGATAGGTAACTCCTCCATCTTTTTAGTTATCTGACCAACCTGCACCTCCAAATTCCTTATAGTAGCGTCTATGCTTTTCTGAGTAGAGAGGGTTGCCTGCATGAATTGTTGGAGAGTCTCCTCAAGCCTTGTAGTTCTGTCAGCTAGAGAGGGTTGTTGTTGCTGCTGTTGTGGAGGCCTATTGAATTGTCTACCAGTTTGCCCAAATTGACCCTATCCACTGCTTGGATGAGATTTCCAGCCTTGGTTGTAATTGTTGGGACGAAACTAGTTGCCTATGTAGTTGACATCTTCATTGAGATTCTCGGGCACTACACATTGACCATTAATATTATCACCACCACATAATTCACAAAGTTGCTGTTGAACCTGTGCAACATTTGTTGGAAACATAATTGGTATCTATTTTAAAGTCGCGCAGCGAAATAAGATTTATAAAGCGGAAAGCGTGTTCGGTCACTTTTGAAAATTAAAATGGTCAGTTTGAAAAATAAATTTTCTAAAGGAAAATTTATCGAACAGTTGATGTGCAAATAAAAGTAAAGAGTGTAGGGAGTAGAAAAATCACACAAGTAATTTTTATACTGGTTCGATTCAAAAGAATCTACGTCCAGTCGTTAATCACTATAAAAAGTGATTAACAGTTTCACTAACAAAATGATTTTACAGATTACAACAAGAGTGAATAAAATATGATGATTAAACCTTCCTTTGACGAAAGAACCGGAAGATGAACACTCTGCCAACTCGAAGAGAACTGCTTTGACTATCGACACACGAAACGCGAGCTTCTCCTATTCACGAGACCAGGTAGAGCACCTTGCTAACTCGAAGAGAACTGCTCTGACTATCGACACACGAACTGCGAGCTTCTCCTATTCACGAGACCAAGCAAGGGAAATGAATTATATTTTTTGAGAACTTCCTCTGACAAACAGTATTCTACAAAAGCTTTCAGTTCAACAACGTTACTTCTGAAGTTCTCAAAAGACCAATATATAGCCAACTAGTCTAAATATGAAAGGTCAAGTGTCGTGCCTACCGCCAGGCGGTGTTAACCATCGCCGGGCGGTGTACTTGTAGGCTTGGGCTTAAATTTAGTTATTATTCTGTGCTTTAAATAGAAGTGCACGAACTATAGCATGTATCTTTTGGCAGAGAGGACACAAAGACATGGTTTCCACACCTTGGAGGCAGATTTTGGATGCAAAAGCTTTTATCTTACAATTCTAGGATTATCTTTTTCATTCCTTTCATTTAATTCATCTAGTTTCTCCATGATTATGGTGAACTAAACTCCTTTATTATTGGGGAACAATGTAATTCTTTGAAACTCTCTTATATCGAATTTCTTATTTTATTCTTATACTTTTGTTTATCAATATTTGAGTTTTTCCTTTGTTCTTGCTAATGCTTTGTTTAAGACGTTATTCAAACGCATAATTTGTGATTCTTTCTATATGGACACGTATAGTTAGGTCTAGACATGAGGAATTTCTCTTGATAGCAATATTACCTAGACATAGGAATAAGAGGATCAATTGCCTAAAGCTTCTGTTCAAATTAATGCATGAATAATTGCTAGGGAGACTAGACATAGTAAACTAGTAATTGTGAGTAGGCTCTTTTCACCGAGACATCGGGTTTAGAGTAAATTAGAAAGTGGCATAAACATTGATAACAATGTCGAATTTAATAAGAATAGTATATATTTGAGAAGGGATTAGGATGAAACCGTAAACCCTAACAACACCATTCATCCATATCTTTTACTGCCAATTGATCAAATCTTTGCATACTTGTTTATTTCTTGTTTTGCATATAAAACTTCAAATTATTGTTTATTCAAGTCTTATGATGTCAACTTATCACACGAACGTTTAGGCCTAAGAGTCCTTTGGGAGACGATACTTGGACTTACCGTTTTAATATTACTTGATACAATCTAGTACACTTGCTAGACCCTTAACATTGACCATGAGTTGACTTTGTGCTATTCAATCCTAAAGTTTGTACCAGTCATTGGAGACAATAAAAGATATCAAGTGGGACCTGTGTTGAGTTGAAGAAACATTACAAAAGGTTTAGAAGCATAATCAATGAAGGAGATTCCTTTATTCACAAGATTGGTTAATCAAACTAGATTAATTAATTTAATTAGTTACTGTTAGTTTTAGTATTAAGGAGAAATTAACTAGAGGAGTGAGTGAATTGGAGAGAGAGGAGATAAAGAGATTCTATGAAAAGAATTAGAAACATAAGCATACACAACATTTCCACGAATTAGAACACTGATCCATTTCTTTCTCATTTTTCAAACTTCCATTCATAGTTTTCTATATTTTTCACTTGAAGGTAAAGAGATTTTATGAAAAGAAGGCTCAGGAACTCCAAGATTTCCACTCTACTTGTCGTATCATGTTACATTGCTTTAGTAGTCATATCTTGCATTGTTTAATCCAATCAATTTCTCATTAAGTTTTTAACTCTTGAGAGTTAATGTGTTCTTGTTATTTTCTGGTTTTCCACTAGAAACATTCTTCAATTTTGTGATTTGATCAATTTTTCTTCCAAAACATACTAGATTAGGGTTATGGATTCATTCCTATAACCCAATGTGTCCAAAGACCACAATATATCATTGTTTTACTTGTAAACATGATTAATTGGAAGAGAATTCATGAAGAACACTGAGTTGAGAGTTCTTCCTTTTAATCCACTGTGATTTTTGCATTTTGCTTGATTTGTGATGCTTGTATGTTGTAACTGATTTGGTTTACCAATAAGAGTAATTTTAAATCTATTTTTTATTTCAAATTTATAATTCGAATCAAGGACATCATTAAAGGCAACAACTAGGTAGTTAATTCGATTTTGTTCACTAATTTTAGTGAAACTAGGTTTCATAATTTTTAATTTTGCTTTCTGAGCATGTGTTTCTCTTTATGTTGGCTATGTAATCATTTCTTATGTTGTTTCAGAGTATTTTGCACTAGTAATTCAGTCTAAAACATTACAGAAATCAAAAATTGAATTTGAGTTCGTAGCTTCAATGTTGATGTAGTTAAGGTTCTAATTTTGGGATCTTTGTGTGTAGTGCATCAAATTGATTCATTTTATTTCTATCTTTAATTAATTTCAAAATAAAGCGATTTGCATCATCACTTCATCCATTGATTTGATCTCTAGTGTTTGAACATGAGTTAAGTCACTATTGTGTCTCAATTTGTGATTTTGCTAGTTTTAGTTGATGTTGTTCATTTATTTAGGTTTTGTTTAGATATAAAAACATTCATTAGAATTTTCATCATTAAGTTGATTTTCTACATCTTTTCCTATTGTATTGCAACATTAGTTGTCTATATTTCATCCATCCTTTCATCATGTTCATACATGCATCTTTTGTTAGCATTTAGATTATATTATATTAATTCAGGAGTTAAATATTCTCCATCACAATTCATTTATAAGCATTTTCATCTCTAATTTGTTATGTCCATAGATTGATAACAAGGTTGACTCTATATTGCATTTTAGGGGAAAATTGGATTTTGATAGTCTTATGTGACTAAAAGATTGATTTGTCCTCAACTACCTTAGCTCAACTTAGACAAACCTTGATTTTATATTTTCAAAATTCAAAAAATTGTCCAATCTATGTCTAGCTAAGTGGGTTGAATTTAAAATATAAAAATATGGATTTAAATTTAGGATAATTCAAATTGAATGGCCTGAAAGCAATATAAATTTGAATTATTATAGATTGCATATAAAATTAAGATTTTTTCTCACCCTTAATGTAGATAAATTTTTCTGTAATATTAAAAACAAAACATGTCCTTGATAATGAGATCTTTAGATATTTGTCACAAATGTATCATTAATTCATTTTTCTTGAAAAATCAACACCTTAACATGTGTATGTGCGGGGAAAAGGAGTTTATGTGTGTAGTTTTTAAATTTATTGAAATTATTCTTTACATTGAACTTGATTAAGTATATTAATATGTACTTTTTTAAAAAGGTAGAAAAGACAATTTATTATCAACTCGAATTATGTGGAATTTATCTTGAATATTCTTTATTATATGGTAGATTGCATATAATAAAGGAAAGATTGAAAATTTTGATATATGTTAGAATATTGATAGTAACTTATATCATATTTAATTCAATTAATTAATTATATTTGTGTTAAGTCCCTGGCAAGTGTACCAGATCGTTATCAAGTAATATAAACGGGTAAGTCCGAGTATCGTTTTCCCAAAGGACTCTTAGGCCTTAACTTTCATGTAACCTAATCGCGTAAGACTTGAGAAGAGAATAAATTTGGTTGTTAAATGCAAAAACAGAATTAAACATGCAAATGTAGTGAATCAATGGTTGAGGAAAAACTATGGATGAATGGTGTTGTTGGGGTTTACAATTTCATCTTATCCACTCTCATAAATCTACTCTTCTTATTTACTTCACTTATTTATCCAATTGCCATGCATACTTTCTTAATTACCCTTAACCCAATTCCTTGGTGAAAAAAGCCTATTACTAATTACCGGCTTGTTATCCCTAGCCTTCCCTAGTAACCAATAATGCAATGCGTTCTGAAGCAAATATAATTGACCGTCCTACCCCTATCCCTAGGCGATATTGGCATAATCAAGGAATTTCCCATCAGTTCATGACATTACCGTACGTCCCTATATCGATAAAGACAAACATTATTTACTGAATGAGTTAAACAATAGAAGCATTGAGCGCAAATGAGAACCCAACAATTGATAAACAAGTATATGACAAGCATATGAAATAAATAAGAATTTGAATATATGAGAGTTTCAAAAGATTACATTGTTCCCCAACAACAAAGGGTTTAGTTCACCATTGACATGGTGAAACTAGATGAATTGAATGGAAAGAATGAAAAGATAAACCCTAGATTTGGTAGGTTGGAGCTCCCACATAAAAATCCTCCTCCAAGGGGTGAAAAGAGTGTTGTGTAGTCTTCCTCTGCCAAAGATTATTTTTCAATTCACACTGGGGCTATTTATAAGCCAAAAAGATAACAGAAAGATTACAGAATCCGCAATATAAAAGCTAGCAACCGCTCGGGCGCCAAAGTTGGCCGCTCGGGCGGTTTGCCTCAAGCCGCGCCATCGCCCAGGCGCCAAAAACTGCCGCTCAGGCCCAAAACTGGCGCTCAGGCGCCGCTTAGGTGTCGCTCGGGCGCTACAGATTTTTTCAGCACTTTGCTTTTCTGCACTCTGGTTGACTTTTCTGCATTTTGGTTGACTTTTCAGCACTCCAACCTTTTAATACTTCAACCTTTCTTCCAATTCATTCCAAAAACCTACAAAATCAAGGGAAACCAAGCATAAAACCAAGAAAACCGACTTTGACTCTCTTATTCTCTAACTTAATACAAATGCATGATTTCAAGCTAATTCAAAGCCATAAAGGGTGTGATTTAATATCAAAAGTAAGTATGAAAATAACTGTTTTTCAACCGTTATCAATTTGTAGTCATCAAAATTTTTCATTGAGAGATAACTTAGTATGTCTATTTATGTATTAAATATTCTTGTCTTGGTAGGTAGCTCATGAAATTAGGATAATTTATTGTAAATACTTCACAATACCTTGTGCAATAACCTTTATCAACTTATCATTTAATACCTCAATTATGATTTAGATTATCATTAAAGTTAGGATACATTATTGCAAAAACGGCGTATAATGTCACGCGTTCAACGTCCACCCACTGAATAGCCAACATTAAAAATGATAGGTGACATTTTTGTAAATAAATGCAATTGTAGAACATTAAAGCCCCATAAAATTCGACGTTCTATTATGGTAATTATTTAAACCAGCACGTCATTCTCTTTCTTCTTTCTTTTAAACCACCAATAGTACGTTGAATTCTGTAGAGGCTTTGACGTATTACTTATCAGCCAAAAACCAAAAAGTAACCCCTTTTAATTCTTTTTTTTTTTGCTTTTTTCTTTTAAACCACATATAATACGTCGAATTTTGTAGGGGCTTCGACGTATTATTTTTCAAGTAGAAGCCAAAGAGTTACCCCTTTTTATTTTTTTTTTCTTTTAAACCACCAATAATACGTCGAATTCTATAGGGGCTTGAACGCATTATTTGCCAACTAAAAGTTTTCCCTTTTTAATTTGAGCGGGATATTGAAAATTTATTCACTTTATCTTAGGGCACGAGACCTTCTTCTCTTCTCAAACTTATCTCGAACAAAGTTTGACGACCATAACTACTTTATGAATGATTTTCGTTTGTTTTGACCGATTCTTTTCGTGTTCTTGTCCTTTAAAGGTGCATTTTGCTTTCTCTCTCACTGGTGAAAACACTTTATTCTAATGAACCCACATTTTGAAGGTTAGTTTTGAATAACTTATTTGTTGAACTTGTTTGTTGTTTTTTTTTCTGTTGAATTTGTTTGTTATTGTTATTTAGTTGAACTTGTTGTTGTTGTTGTTTGATTGAACTTGTTTGATGTTTGTTATTGTTGTTTGTTGTTGATACTATATACACGTTCATAGTTCATGCTTTAACAAATACCAAAAACTGAAATTTGGTGTTTTTCTGCTTTTCAAGTCTCGTAGAGTTGTAAAAAAGGATCACAATTAATTAAAAAAAAACAAAAAATTGCTTATTGTTGAATATTGACAAAATTCGACATCAATTTGATTAACGTCAAGTTTTTTGAATTCGACGTCAATTTAATGTCTCCCGATATAACGTCGACCTAGAATTCAACATGAAAGGCCAAAAAACAAAGACGTTATACGATATTTTTGTACTTATTATCATAATTCTTAAACTATATTAAATCACCATCCTAGGTAACTATATTTTTTCAGTTAATCCATTCAACATATATCTTAACTAATTTCCATTCAATTTTCATCATATTTATAAGAAAAGTTAATCCATTCAACATATATCTTAACTAATTTCCATTCAATTTTCATCATATTTATAAGAAAAGACAGGCCTTATATCTCAAGCTAAGAGGGGGGTGAATTGGATTAGCCCTTTTAAAATGATATTTTCAAAATCTTTTTAGTTTTCTTGAAATCAATAAAAAAAAAAGTGATGAATCAACAAGAGAGAAATAGTAGAGAAAGATCCCATGCACACACACAACAATCACAAACTCAAGCTCCATTCAATGATATGATGATGCAAATATTTATATTTAAATACTCTTTCAAGCTTTTTTCAAAAATTAATATAAAATCAATATTAATTTAATTTCTTCACTTCCTTAAATATTTCTCAACACCATTTCACATCTCAATTTATTATTAAAACCACAAAATAAAATACTTAAAATAAGACATCATTTTATTTATACGGGTCTTACACGAAGAACTCGCAATTCGAGTTCGCGATGCTTGTGGCGGAGCGTTTGGAACAACGGCGTGACCATCTAGTTAGGGTTTTGAAATGTCTGATGATAGAGGTGCGAAGATGGTGGCTGGCCGTGAGCGTGGCGGCAACAGTTAGGGTTAGGTGGTCGTTAGGTTTTTTGTGTAGGAGGAAATTAGGGTTTTTGGAGATAGGAGATGATGATGACGTGTCAAGGATCATGTGTCATTGATTGCTCGGCTGGACATTTAGCCGTTGACGATTTAAACGTCGTTAGCCAAAAGGACTAAATTGAACATAAATTAGAATGTTTAGGATTACATTGAACATTTTTAAAAAATGAGGACCATTTTGAACAAAGTTGACAAAAATTGGGACCAACAATGGTATTAAGCCTTGTTTAATTCTATTTGTATTATAAAGACAATACTTATAAATACAATACTTTGATGACAAGTGATGTTGTAAAAAGACCTTCTCATTCCCTTTCATGTATTTGCTGGCAATCCTGCATTACAACAACTTGACAGAGCATAATATGTCACTAAGATAGTATTTGATCGTTTGATCTTTTCACTAAGATACCAAGTAGTTGATGAAGGCTTCATCGTTGGATGAAGTAGATCATTTGACACAAGATATCGTCTAGCCTATGTAAACGCTTCTTTAAGGTATCTATGTTTTGTTCAATAGCGCATTTAGCAAAGTGTCTTTCAACCGAAGTTTTTGGATAATCGTTTAAGACTTTTGACTTGCTTTCCACATACATCTTTTGACACTTTAATCTATCAAGATATACTAAGAGTTCGTTTGATCATCGCTTATCGATGCATAACATTAATTCATTCAACAAGACTCTCATTGATGCATTAAATAAGGAATTTTTTAATGGTGTGTCTATTCATACATTGGTTATTTTACTAATGTTTTTCTTAAGGTTTTTAGATTTCATAAATCATTTTCACAAACCACTTATATTTTAGTTGTATTTATTTTCTAATGATGACACTGTCATATGCTTATTTTGTTTATTGCTATTTGTTAAACTTCAAAAAATATGAGGACATTTAGCCAGTATAGTCTTATAAACGATCTTGTCTTAACAAGCTACCCCTTTTTTATGTTTAACAAATACACATCTAAGCGATATGATTTTCAGTCCGCACAAAAGTGCATTTATATACTTTGTAAGTTCTTAGTCGTTTAAATATTTTACTAGTTCATTTTTATTATTAGGTTGTCTTCCATGCATGAGATAACGGTTGAATTTACCGTTATTTGATACTTAATTTTGATACTAAAAACAACCTTTTTGACTTAGAAACTAGCTTGAAATCATAGTTTTGTATTATTTGTGTGAAAAAGAGAGTTGAAGGTGAATTTAATGATTTTATGCTAGATTTCCTTGTTTTCAACAAGAATTGAGATGATTTGGAGGAAGAGATGGAGTAGGAAGGAGTTGGAACTCAGGAAGGACATGAAAAGCATTAGAAAAGAGGATCGTAGGTCGCCTGAGCACCCTTTTTAGAGGCCCTCAACGTCGAAATACACTGTCTCACGCTTGAACACCCTTTTCTGAGGCCCTCAACACAGAAAGCTTCGGGCTCGCGCTTGGGCGCCCTTTTTTGAGACGATGAGAACCACTTCCTCGATTCGCACCACGCTTGTGCACCTTTTTAGGGGCGCTGAGCGCTGGCAATACGGGCTTGGGTTGTGTTTTTGTTTTCTATTTCGATCTATTTAAGGACTTGAACGTCCTAGGGTTTGTATCTTTTGGTAGAAGAGGCACAAAAACACACTTTTTCACTCTTTGAAGGCGGATTTGGATGTGGGAGCCTCCATCTTCAACTTTTAGAGCTTTTCTATCTCATTCTTTCAATTGTTCATCTAGTTTCTTCATGTTAATGGTGAACTAAATTTCATTTGTTGTTGGGAAAAAGATGTAATCCTTTGAAACTCTCATGTATTTGAATTGATTTATATTATAAATGCTTCTTTCATTAATTGTTAGGGTTTTTCCTCTATACTCTATCCATTGCTTTGTTTAACTCATTCATAGCATGATTATTGATTTCGTTGATATGGACACATACGGAGGAATCTAGATCTGGGGAATCTCTCCCAAAAGCAGTATTACCTAGACATAAGGATATGAGTTTTAGTTGCCTTAAGCTTCTGTGTGTATGTAATGCAGAATTGATTGCTAGGGAGACAAGACATTGTAAACTAGTAATTAAGGATAGACTTTCTTCACCGAGACATCAGATTTTAAGTAAATTAGAAACTGACATTAACGTTAATGAAGAAGACGAATTCTTATATGCATGAGAGCGGATAGGAGAAATTTAAACCCCCAACAACATATTCATTTCATATTTTATAAACCATTCACCTTCGCATTTTTCTGACAATTGATCAAAACTTGCATTCATGTTTACTTTTTGCATCTTAAACCAAATGATTTTGTTTTCAAGTCTTATTTAATCAAGAAATCACATAACTATTTAGGCCGTGAGTCTCTAGGGAAAACAATACTTGGTCTTACCATTTATATTACTTGATATGATTCGGTACACTTGTCGGAGTCTTAACAGCATGTAGGTTAATTTTCATAGCAGATGTAATAAATAATCAGAGCATAATAATCAGATCATATATTACTGTATGTAAAAGACATATATTTAAATGCATAAACAGAAACGTATTAATAGAGTTAATAATCATGAATTTGTACAATGTTATGCATGATGACTTCTAAGAATATGGAGACTCTCCCTGATTTTGTGTTATCCTATATTATTATATCGTCTAGTGTACTCCCATTGAGTACATGCTCTTAGATGTTGACACGTTTATCTCTTTTCTTCCATTTATTTGATAAACATGAAAGAAGTGAAAAGAGAGAGAACATCAACGTCTGACGATGATAAGGATGATGATGGATGGAGGAATATCATTTAAAAATAAGATGATGATGATGGAGTATGAGGAGGAAAAGACTAAGGGCAAGTGTAGAAGGTGGAGACGATATGTGGGTAAGAAGAGGGCTCTATTGAAGGAAGGGAGAAGAAAAATGGTGATGAGGTAAGGCAAGGTCCGGTGGTGAAGAATGTATGTTAGGTGGGAGAACTACTCGCGTAAGGTAGGTAAGTTTTGAATAGGCAGATAAGAAGGAATGTTTGATCATCATATGCATCTTGATCCAAAGTTAGGATAAGATGATGTTGTTTATCTAGAGGTTCATGATGTGATTTCATTGGTTTGGATGGTTGAGAGATTGAGGAGTCAATGAGTATTGGATAGATTATTTAAGAATGAGAGGGATAGATGAATTTTCAGAAGAGTAGAACTGTTGGGGAGGAGAAGGATTGACTCGATTTAAATAGTAAGGAATGTTAGTCATAGTCGATTTTGATTTTTTATATCTACTTAATACACATTGTACGACTTGGATTTGAGAAGAAATTTTGTGTTTCTTGGGAACCAAGATATTTTGGAAAATAAGTGTAGGTGCAACAAATAGGTTTTGAGAAGGTGGCAGAGTCAAAAGATTTATCTTTTCGAGAAGGAATGGATTTAATGACTTGGCTGACACATAAGGGATGATTGGAAAATTTAATGCGAAGAGTCAGATATGAAATTTACTGATCTATCATTAATAGTCATTTTGCTAGAGATGGGCTTAGTATTAGACACAACTTATACATGAATACAATTGTCTTGTAGACTATTTCAATCATTTTTCTTAGACCTTTTCGTTTTCCTTTCTATTTTCTTTGAATTGTGATTTTATTTACTCTTTCTGGCTCACGGTTTTCTAGCCTAGTGTTTTTCTATGGTTTGTTCTAATATTTGTTTTCTATCCTAGAATTGGTCTTGGGGTTTTCTTTCCTAGTGTTTGGTCTTCCATCCACAAAACATTGAAAAAACACATGTAACGACTCTTGGGTAGTTCTTCACCCAGGACTGGGTAGCAACCCTCAGGTTTTGGTACAAAATGGCCATTTTGTACTGGTAAGCGATTACCAACTCCATGTAATCGATTACACCAACACCAGGGTTGTGCAAATGGTGCATAAACTCACCTGTCAACCTACAAACACCCTTAGTGGGTGTTCCATACACATAGGGGTGACAGAACTGGAGATTTGTTAACACGCACTACGGATGAAAATTAAATAATACTACCAAACAAAACATGGAATGAATATTACAACCACAATTCGAATAACCATTTTCTTTATTAACAATCAAATTATTTGTTCCAAATACAACTATCCATGCTTAAAGATCTACCAAATATTGCACTATTAACAAATTACATAAATCATTCAAGTTTGGGACTATATCCGGTATACAGAATTCTACAAGCTTTGCTTTTGAAACGCTTTCGGCGTACTCCTTCCTTCATAACTGTTTCATGGTTGCAAATTCCTCCATCACATTCAAAGTAATTTAAATTCTCATGTTCTTTACATGGCGTACTGTAACCACCATCATCTTTATTCTTCTCTTCAAGCAGCTCAGCCTGCAATGTAGATAACTCTTCTTCAAGTTCTTATATTACAGCATTTTGTTCCTCTAAAGCAGCATCGATATCTTTTTTCTGTTTTCTATTGCTTGTTGACATTCTTGGTTTCTTCAAATCCTCTCCACTTGGATTAACTGATGCTTTTACAGATGCCTGACTTATTTCTTTCATTGATGCACCATAATCATCAAGCATCTACAAACTCATGACAATTATCATTGTATACAACCATTCATTCAAACTAATTTATTAATAAAACAATGAAGTACATACCACACCCGTCTCCATTGCACATTTGATGAACTTGTCACCTACACTTACATTCATCCAATTCAAAACTCTTGGGTGTTTATGTACAACAACATTTGAGGGAATGAAACGATCACAAAACCAAACCTAAAATACATCATACACGATTTAATTACTCATCTCGATTCACAACTAACAAACAATCCATGTAACAAATTTACCTGCAACACGTATACATAATCATCCACATAGACAGTGGTAGCACCTTTTCCTCTATTCCACGTTGTACAAACTTTGGAGAAACTACTAAGTAGATAATGGTACATTGTACGACCCCAACAAAATGTACCCAAATCACTTATTTTATCAACTATTCCAAACACAATTGGGAAGATTGTTTTGGTACGATTAGGTAACAATATCTCAGTAATTCCTACAAAAATGTATAGCCTACAAACATCTATTGAAGGAAACTTCTTGTACTGTTTCAAAATAAAATCGTATATGACTTCCAATTCATATTTTCCTTTTCCTTTACCAAAGTACTTCCGACAATGACTTTTTTTTAAGTTTTTTTTTCCTTCAATTTAATCTGGTCACCAACTAAACTCAACATTAAGCTTAAGGTAACATCTACTTCCTTGAATTCAACAAATTTTTCTCCAAATAAAAAACCACCTCTCTCATCAACCCATCTAATCAGTAAATCGCTCAAAATGTTCCTACAAATATTAAGTTTATCTTATAGTTCTAAAAACCATCCAAATGGCATCTTCAAAATAATGGACTTGTGCTCCTCACTCAAAATTTCATTCAAACCAGCAACAAACTTGGTTTTCAATGAAGGACGAACAAACAACTGCAAAAAAAAAAAGAAAACTAAATGTTTTTTGGTACAAATAACCAACATAAGTCGCAACCCAATCTCAAAACCATAAAACAGGAAAATGACCAACACAAGCAAAACCAAAAACCCAACCCCAAAATACGAATAATCAAAAAGAAAAAAGTTCAAACCTTGTTCGAAGAAGAAATGTCACCAGACGAACCCATAGATTCGACACAATCTTCAACCAACACATCAACCAAAGGGATCGTCGAATGTAAGTCGTCCAAATCGCGAATTCGCCCAAATCGGAAACTCCACCGAGAAAGATAGACTTCGAATGGGGCCACCGATGACGAAACTTGTTGAACATTGAGAGAGATTCTTCAATGAAGGAGAGAGATTCCTCAACGGGTCTAGAGAAAAGAACACTAAATGGATGTTGAAAGAGTGAGGGTCTAGAGAAAAGAACACTAAATGAAGAATGAAAACCCTAAATCGGAGAGAGGGGGAAGTGTTGAATGAAGAAGGGTAATTTCAGAATACGAAAAATTGAGGCCTGAGTTCGCGATTTGGGCGAGTTCGTGATCTCTTTAGTTGGTGTGTTTGTTGGGGATTATGTCGAAGCTATGTGTTCGTCTGGTGACATTTCTTCTTCGAATAAGGTTTTAACTTTTTCCTTTTTGATTATTTGTATTTTGGGGTTGAGTTGTTCGTTTTGTTTATGTTGGTCATTTTGCTATTTTATGGTTTTGGGTTGGGTTGCGACTTATGTTGGTTATTTGTACCAAAAAACATTTAGTTTTCTTCTTTTCTTTGCAGTTGTTTGTTCATCCTTCATTGAAAACCAAGTTTGTTGCTGGTTTGAATGAAATTTTGAATGAGGAGTTCAAGTCCATTATTTCGAAGACGCCATTTGGATGGTTTTTAGAACTACAAGATAACCTTAAGATTGGTAGGAATATTTTGAGCGATTTACTGATTAGATAGGTTGATGAGAGAGGTGGTTTTTTATTTGGAGAAAAGTTTGTTGAATTCAAGGAAGTATATGTTACCTTAAGCTTAGGGTTGTGTTTAGTTGGTGACTAGATTAATTTGAATGAAAAAAAAAAAACTTAAAAAAAGTCATTGTCGGAAGTACTTTGGTAAAGGAAAAGAAAGATATGAATTAGAAGTCATACGATTTTATTTTGAAACAGTACAAGAAGTTGCCTTCAATAGATGTTTGTAGGTTGTACATTTTGGTAGGAATTACTGAGATATTGTTACCTAATCGTACCAAAACAATCTTACCAATTTTGTTTGAAATAGTTGATAGAATAAGTTATTTGGGTACATTTTGTTGGGGTCGTATAGTGTACCATTATCTACTTAGTAGTTTCTCTAAGGCTTGTATAGCGTGGAATAGAGGAAAAGGTGTAACCATTGTCTATGTGGATGGTTCTGTATACGTGTTGCAGGTAAATTTGTTACATGGATTGTTTGTTGGTTGTGAATTGAGATGAGTAATTAAAACGTGTATGATGTATTTCAGGTTTGGTTTTGTGATCGTTTCATTCCGTTGAATGTTTGTGTACATAAATACCCAAGAGTTTTGCATTGGATGAATGTAAATATAGGTGAAAAGTTCATCAAATGTGCAATGGAGACAGGTGTGGTATGTACTTCATTGTTTTATTAATAAATTAGTTTGAATGAATGGTTGTATACAATGATAATTGTCATGAATTTGCACATGCTTGATGATTATGGTGCATCAAGGAAAGAAATAAGTCAGACATCTCTGAAAGCATCAGTTAATCCAAGTGGAGAGGATTTGAAGAAACCAAGAAAGTCAACAAGCAATAGAAAATAGAAAAAATATATTGATGCTGCTTTAGAGGAACAAGATGTTGTAATTGAAGAACTTGAAGAAGAGTTATCTACATTGTAGGCTGAGCTGCTTGAAGAGAAGAATAAAGATGATGGTGGTTACAGTACGCCATGTAAAGAACATGAGAATTTCAATTACTTTGCATGTGATGGAGGAATTTAAAGCCATGAAATAGTTATGAAGGAAGGAGTACGCCGAAAGCATTTCAAAAGCAAAGCTTGTAGAATTCCGTATACCAGATATAGTCCCAAACTTAAATTTTTGTAATTTGTTAATTGTGCAATATTTGGTAGATCTTTAAGTATGGATAGTTGTATTTGGAACAAATATTTTGATTGTTAATAAAGAAAGTGGTTATTCGAATTGTGATTGTAACATTCATTCCATGTGTTGTTTGGTAGTATTATTTAATTTTCATCCTTAGTGCTTGTTAACAAATGTCCAGTTTTGTCACCCCTATGTGTAAGGAAGACCCACTAAGGGTGTTTGTATGTTGACAGGCGAGTTCATGCACCATTTGCACAGCCCTGTTGCTGGTGTAATCGATTACATGGAGCTGGTAATCACTTACCAGTACAAAATGACATTTTGTACCAAAACCTGAAGGTTGCTACCCAGTCTTGGGTGAAGAACTCCCAGGAGTTGTTACGTGTGTTTTTTCAATGTTTTGTGGATTGATTAACCTTGTTGGCCATGGTTGAAGGGGGCCACAACAACAAATTTCAAGTTAGGTCAGTCCTAAGTGGATGGAAGACCAAGCAAAGGTATTTGTAGGTTGACAAGTGAGTTCATGCACCATTTGCACAACCCTGGTGTTGCTGTAATCGATTACATGGAGCTGGTAATCGCTTACTAGTACAAAATGACCATTTTGTACCAAAACCTGATTGTTGCTACCTAGTCCTAGGTGAAGAACTCGCCAGGAGTCGTTACTTGTGTTTTTTCAATGTTTTGTGGATTGATTAACCCTGTTGGCCATTGTTGAATGAGATCACAACAACAAATTTCAAGTTAGGTCAGCTACAAGTGGATGCAAGACCAAACAAAGGTGTTTGTAGGTTGACTGGTGAGTTCATGCACCATTTGCACAGCCTTGCTGCTGCTGTAATCGATTACATGGAGTTGGCAATCGCTTACCAATACAAAATGGTCATTTTGTACCAAAACCTGAGGGTTGCTACCCAGTCCTATGTGAAGAACTCCCCAAGAGTCGTTACGTGTGTTTTTTCAATGTTTTGTGGATTGATTAACCCTATTGGTCATGGTTGAATGGGGCCACAACAACAAATTTCAAGTTAGGTCAGCGAAAAACAACCGGCAGAGAAAGTGACCAGCGAACCCAACCCCCGAAAGAACAACGGCGGCACAGAAAAAGACGCCAACGTGACCCCATAGTTGCCTTCCTCCGACGACTTTAATGGCGGACATAGAAGAAGGACTTCAATGACGGTCCCAAGCAATAACGAAATAGTGGACTTCGTAAGTGAAGAAAGAGGACTTTGGTGGTCTGCGAGAGTGTTGAATGGTGGAGCAAGAGAGAGAGAGAGAGTTTCGTATGGGAAGAAGGCGCGAGAGTTTCGAATGAAAAATGAAAAACCTGGATAGAGAGACAGTTTCAGCAAACCCCTTTACAATATTGCCCTCTAAACCAAATTTTATTTTTTTTTAAAATATCATTTAAAATAACAAATGACATAATGACACATGTCATTATTAATTTGTTGCCAAACGAGCGTTGTTGAAGAAACATTTTCCTAATAAAAGAGAAGGAAAAAGTGTCCACTTGTGTTTAAAAGATAAGATAATTTCACGTTTTATTAACAAGAGCTTAAAACATGTTAGGTTTTTTTTTTTGAAATATTGATAATTGTTCCTGTTCCAAAAATACTAACACCCGGATAAGGAAAAGAAATAATGAATATACTTTTTTTATCGCTAAAAGAATCACCTGAGCTCCAAGATATTCAAGTATACCTCCAGGAAAATGTTTGTTTGACACCCACATTTGACACAAATTTGACACCGTCCAGGTGTCAAATTTCTATTGGGTGATTTTTTATATATTGAAACAGCTTTTTAATAAAGTGACGGGGGTAGAAGTGGAATAATGAAACTTTGAATATCATTTTGGAATTGGCGGTTTCATTTTCGTTTTACTTTTGTTGAGAACAGTTTCGCCTTCTCTCCAACATCTTTGTTCTTCGTTTGCCACCATCTCCATTGCTGCGTTCCTTTCATTTTATCTCAACCAGGGAAAGGCGATCATTGAGAAGGTAAGCCCGTAGTGTGGGTATGTCATTTTTGACCTGGTTGGGCTTCGTGTTTGTTTCGTCATTTGCTGCCATTGTCGCGTTTTGGTGGTTTGGGTTTTTGTGTATCATTTCGCTTCTCATTATAATGTTGTTGTTTAGGGGTTAATTTTATTTTTGTAAACCCTAACCAAGTATTGATATTTGGCCTCTTTGGTGTTTTGATTTTGTGTTCAGTTGGAATGGCTTCCGAAATCCCAAATGTAAGATAAAGTTTGTTACTTTAATTTAGTTGGATA
>NC_028356.1:21787240-21788694 GCF_000741045.1 Vigna radiata var. radiata
GAGGAGTTGATGAAGAACCTTTAGGTGGTGAAGAAGGTGTTTGAGGAGTTGATGAAGAACCTTTAGGTGGTGAAGAAGGTGTTGGAGGAGTTCATGAAGAACCTTTAGGTGAAGGTGTTGGAGGAGTTCATCAAGAACCTTTAGGTGGAGCTTCCAATGAAGAACCTGTGGCTAAATTTGAACAGGAAGTTCAAAAGGTTGTTGAAATTGTTGAAATTGTTGAATATGAACAACCGGATGCACCGCAACCAATGGCAATCGAACCTCTGCGTGCAGTTGCTGGTGATCCAAGGCCTAACGTCAATGCTGACCAACTCTACATCGCCGTTGGCGTAAGGGATAGACCGCACAGGTAAGTAATGATAATTTAGTTTNATGTATTGTTTTGGGAATAGTTGTTTATTGAAAAGTACATTTGTTTTTAATCAGGATCGTGTGTGAAATAATTGGGCAGACATTGAGCACAACATTTATTCATACCTTAGGTCCTCGCAATTACGTTGATAACATGGTTAGTGTTTTATGTCCTTAGTTGATTTATACTGTGATTATAATTTGGAATCAATTGATGAATTTTGAATTTGTAGTTGGTGCTATTTGCAACGACCATATTTATGCACTTTGAGAAAAGGAGGACGGGGGTTGTGAAGAGGATCCTTTTTAGTTCGTTATATGCAGTAACCTATTCTGTTTTAATGTGTTCATTTCAATTCCTTTTGACTTTTTATGTGTTAGTCATTTAGGATTGATGTATTTCATCGTATTCTCAGGACCTTATAATCAATGATTATTTGAAGAAGGACAAAAACCGTCGTGTGTTTACTGCTCATAATTACAGCAGTTGTTTGCGTGCGGGACACTTTAGCCTTGCAGACATTCCAACAGCTGACTTTGTAAGTGAAGTTTATTTTTTACTTTGTATGTCGTGGTATGTGACATATAGCAATTGTTGATTTGTTAACTTTGTTTTTGTTGGTTTGTAGTTGTTTCTTCCTTTTTGCCATAATTATCATTGGTGGTGTTATGTTGTAAAAATTAGCACATTGGAANTATATATTATTGATTCTATGTCGAAGGGCGTAAAAGACCCCAGAAGGATTGACATTGTTGTGGTATGTGTTAGCCGATTTCAATATTGTTATTGAGTTCCACGTAATAATGTATTGGTAAGGTCTAATACTTATTTTGAGTTTGTAGGCTGCAAACCTTGCCCGATTTTTTTGCATGTTGTACAACAAACCGGAAGGGAGTTGATGGGTGTCGCCGCCCAATCAAATTTAATGAGCATAAAGAATATGCAGTATAGCTAGGGAGTGACCCCTAGGTCGTCTCTCAAGGACCAACTGCGGTTCAGAATCAAGTCAAACATGAAGGGGGGAGGTTGTGAAAGGTTTGCGTGGTGAATGCGGAAAAATTAAAATGAAATTAAAACAGTAAAAACGAAAATTCACGCT
>NC_028356.1:21789194-21791004 GCF_000741045.1 Vigna radiata var. radiata
CGGTTAGTTTTGCCGCTGAGCGATTTTCCTCTAATTGCTCTGAGCGCTCAGCAGACCATTCTAGCGCTCAACGACTTGCTTGACCCTTCTTTTTATCATTTTTCTCCTTCTTTCATGGGTCTAAGTCCACCTTACTTCACTTCCATGTTTAATTCATCTAAAAACCCTGCANAACAATGCAAAACAAGCATAATATCGCTAAAACCAACTTTTGACTCTCACAAGACACAACTAAGTGTTTTACTTGATTTAAAGCTCATTCTAAGGCATAAAGGGTGTGTTTTACTATCAAATTTAAGTATGAAAATAATGGTTTTTAGACCGTTTTCACATCCATCAGTAGATGCTATTAGTAGCATCCATCAGTACATACTCTCAATAGCNTAGCATCCATCAGTAGATGTTGTCAGTAGCATCCATAAGTAAATGTTGTAAGTAGCATCCATCACTAAATGTTGTCAGCAACATCCCTCAATAAATTGTGTAAGTAGCATCCATCAGTAGATGTTGTTATTCATTGTCCTTTACCATAGCAGCATTTATCACACAAAAGTATAGTTTAAANCACGTGTCCCCGGCAACAGCGCCAAAAACTTGTTAAGACCTAAATAAGTGTACCGAATCGTATCAAGTAACAATAATTAGTAAGACCAAGTATAGTCTCCCAAAGGACTCACGNCACTAAACAATCATGCAATTACTTAACTAATTAAGACTGAAAAAGTATTTTCTTGGTTTTTAAATGCAATAAAAAGANACAAAATAACAAAATGTAAAAGTTGATCAATTGAGGATAAACACAAGAGTAAATGAAGGATGTTGATGGTATGAGATGATAATGTTGTTGGGGTTTAGATTTCACCTTCCTTACTTCCATGCATATAAGAATTCATCTTCTTCATTAAATTGTTAACGTCACTTTCTAATTACTTAGAACCCGATCCCTCGACGTAAAAAGCCTATCCTTAATTATTAGACCATAATCCCTTGCATCCCTAACAATCAANTTTGCATTANGAACAAAAGCTTAAGACAACCAAACATCCTATCTTTATCCCCAAGCAATATTTCTTTTGGGTGAAATTCTCCAGATCATGGTTTCTAGGTATTTCTCAATAACAAAGAAATCCAAANATCATGNTATGAATGACCAAAACATAACAAGCTTAGAGCAAAGGAGAAAATCACTAACAATTAATGNAAGAAGTATAAATTAATTCAGAACAAATTCAAATACATGAAATTTTAAAGGTTATATCTTCCCCCAAAACAAATTAGTTTTAGTTGTCAATCGTCATGGAGAACCTTGGTGTACAATGGAAGAATGAGATAAAAACCCTAGAAAGTGAAGAGGAGAGCTCCCAAATCCCCAAATTTGCCTCCAAATTGGCGAAAAGTGTGTTTCTATGCTTCAGCCATCAAGAGATACAAACCCTAGGGAGAACAAGTCCTTAAATAGATCAGAAACAACTCTGAAGGCCCAACATGTTGGCACTCAGCACCCCCACTTAGGGCAAGACGGCGTCTGTGCGAGAGAAGTAGCGCTCAACGCCCTCGTTGAGGGTAACCAGGCATTCTGTGACACATGGAGACTAACGCTCAACGACCTCTGGAGGGCAACCAGGCATGATTGCAAGATTCCCTACGCTGATGGCCCTAGAAAAGGGCAACCGGGCATCCTGCGACCTTCTATAGCCTTCTCTTCTGGTGCTTTTTCTGTCCTTCCTGGGTTCTAACTCCTTGATACTACAAAATAAAGGGAATTAGTTATAAAAATCATCAAGTATAACCTCAACTCTCTTATTTACAA
>NC_028356.1:21798739-21802690 GCF_000741045.1 Vigna radiata var. radiata
AGAAATATTAGAACTCATCACTCTCATTACTATCAAAGTGCCTCTCTAATCCGGAAATCCTTTCATCCAGGCTTTTGAGATGAGTGCATATTTCTTCATGGCGGGAATTTTGGATGGCCATCATTTCATGTTGAAGTCTAGCCATCTCAGACATTTGTCTAGAAAGACTTTCTAGACTATAGTCTTCATTTACTCGAGATGGACCCGCAACGTTTGTTGGTTTGGGCATGTGGACATCTGCATCTTCCTCTTCATCTGCTTGAACGCCAACAACACCCTCAGGATGAACATAGGAGTATCCTTGTTTAAGGAATCCCATTTGCCTTAGGGAATTATCTCCAATTTTATGGCCCGGGAGCACAGTCTCACAGTGCTCATTGGAGACATCTACTCCTTTATACATACAAATCTGGGAGACAAAAGGGGATATAGAAGTGGTGCCGCATCTAACCTTTTGGCTTTGAACATGATGGTTTGAATTAGATGAGGCCAGTTGAGTGGGATGCTCTGAAGTATCCCATACATGATGATGAGATCAGTCTCAGAGCATTATGCATGGTTAGACCCTCTAGGACATAGGAGCCACACTATGAGATAGTGCAAGAGATGCTCTTCCATCTTGAGTCCTCCAACAAGGTAATGACGGGAATTGGGTTGGCGAGGATTGCGGAGAAAAGATTGAAACACCATTATTTTGTTGAAATTGGCAAATTCACTTGGAACGATTTATGAATTTTCTAACACAGGAACCTTTGCCACATTTGTCCAAACATCATTGTCCAAGACAATGTCCACACCTTTGACCCTTGTTGAAAAAATTCCATCACGAACCTTTAAATTAAAATAGAATACCCGAACAAGATCGGGATAGTAACTTCCACGGAGTTCCATTATGTGTTGAACTCCTTTCCTTCCAAAATTGAGAAAATGATTGTTGCTCCTATTCATCGGATATCCACCCTTCAATGGAAGCATCGCGTTGACGAGTGCTATTTTCCGACGCTTCACTTCTTCTTCTTCTTCTACTTCTTGGAGCAGCCATATGGTAAGACAGCAAGAAATGGGAATGCTTGTAGGTGGAGATTGATAAAGGTAAATGGGGTATAAATAGGACCAAGGAGGCCCCCCAACGTTCAGATTTTGAAGAAATGACCGTTTATAGCCGTTTAGAGACGTTGGCAACGGCTATAATCATCAATGCAGCGCAGAATTCCTTTTAAAAAACTGTCTGGAGCGCATTTAATCGATTAAAGTTAAATTTAATCGATTATGTAATCGATTAAAATTTGGATTAATCGATTAATCCATTCGTAAACAGTGCAGTAGCGCTTTTAATCGATTTACAAGCAGATTAAACACGTTCTTGAGTGCAAACAAGCATAGTTAAGCGTGAAAACACATATTAAACAATTTCTAGTNTCACAGGTTGCCAAGCCTATCACAACACACTTCACAGGTTGCCAAGCCTTCAGTCTAATGCAGCAGTCTTCACAGGATGTCAAGCCTTCAAGATCAAACCAGAAGCACCTTCTTTGTGCCGATGTCGATCAAACAGTAAGCGCAAATGACTCCTCAGAAAGATCATCACCGTCGTCTTGGAGAATTCTTGTAGCTTCTAAAACTGAGAACTTTCTTTGAAATAGGAAAATGAAAATGTTAGATTACAAAAGTCTTTGAACAATTCGTGTTCTGTTTCTATTTATAGTTTTCCTGTCAGTCTCAGTCGAATAGCTTACTAATACAGTTGACTGTATTAAATCAGTTATAACAGACAGTCAACACACANGCTCCTCAGTCAACAAAATCAATGCACATTTATGATAGTTGACCCAGTTAGTTAATCTTAACTAACTTTTGAAAATATAGTCGTTGGAGCAAGTAGGCAAAACAGAATTCCCAATATAACAGTAATACAGTCGAATGAGTCATTCACACTGTCGACTGAGTCATGAAAAAACACTTTCAAATTCTTTTCATCTCAAAATCTCATCAAGTACACGTGCACAAAATATGTACAAAGATTTTAGCTTAGTCGACTCCATTAACAGTAGTCGACTGAACTGGACCTTTGTCACAACAAATATAAGTTCATAAAAGTACTTGTGAGCTTTTCTTCAGAACTGTATAAAAGTAATCAAAATCATTTTAGCACACATTTCAATACAAGCATGTTCCAAACATATAACACAGTCAATCATAGGAACATCCATGCAAAATAACAAAACATGTTCAATAAAGGAATTGTTCAGAACAATATAGCACATCAACTGAACATGTAGCACTAGAACATATGTAACTGTTATTAAGCAGTGTGTTGTCATCATCAAAAACCAGTTTGATATAGATTTTGTGTTGTCAACAATCTCAACAATCTCCCCCTTTTTTTATGATGCATAACCATGATTAATAACTCAACCATGTTTGCATAGTTCCACAAATAACAGAGTAATAACAGATTTCAAAATTAGTTCAGATCATTCATTTACTCTGCAAATACAGCACAAATATCATCAAGCAGATAAAGTATGATATATCAAATCTCCCCATATAGACTTGCAAACATACACTCATTAAAACTCTCCCCCTTTGTGCATTAACAAAAAAAAGAATGCTTGACATTTATGCAGATTTTAAATCAGAGAAGCATCAAACAAATATGCAGTTTCAAAATAGTAATGATGCTCTCTCAATCACAATTTCATCACAATAATATATGTAAACCCCCCTTGAAATGTAGGTGTGTGTGATGAAACATTATGTAAAGAAATGATACTCCCCCTATCATTCTGCATGATTTTCAGAAACATTTTGATGCACAATGCAAAATATTACAAATTTATCTCCAGTTTAAGCACAAATTTGTATCATTGGTACACAATTCAAGCACATACATATATGCAAAGACACAAATATCAACAATCTCACAATATTATCTCAATTAAGATATGAAATAAGGTAAAGAACCGAGATAATATCAGATTATGAATTATTTAAGCAGTCAGCAAGGGTAGAAGCAAATTCCAGTCTTGGAATTTTTTTTAACCTAGTTTAGACGCAATCGAATGCATTAAATCATCAGTCGAATGCATTGCTTTCCCAAATGTTGAATTCCAATTGTATATGTCCAAAGCAATGTCCTTCCTGCAAAACGTTTCAACAACCTTTTCCAGATCAAGTATATTGGTTATGCAAGAATAATATTTCATCATATCTGAAGTCAATGTAAAAGAATGCATGACATTTATAGCACAATTGACTTCATTCATAACACAGTCGAATCAATCAACCAGTAAAGCAGTTTTTCAAACAGATTAGCAAACAATGGGATTAATTCAAACTGCAAATTTTCATTTCCTTGAATAAGAGATATTACAATTGGTGGGAGCAATCAAGGAAAGACAAAACAAAGCACACTAGGACACACAAAAGGTGGCTTTATATGTCATTTTACAAAATGAAATGAACTAGTTTTAGGACACCATTTGACTAAGAGACAAATGGCTAACACAACTCAGATTCACACTACTAAACCAATCATCCCCCTTTTACACACGAGAATGCATAGTATTTTCATGATTGTCTTAATCTTCCAATCTTCTGTTCATTAACAGATCAACTTTTTCTTCAATCTGATTAAGTTTATTTTCAATATTCTGAAGTTGATGTGTAACAAAATTCCTCTGTCCAAGAGGGTCGAAGGTATTGTCGTACAGATGTAAATTTTCTTCATCTTTGAAGAACCACCCTTGTAATGTTCTAGTCACTCCAAATGAGACAAGAGTGTTCTGATTAATCATGTTTTTGCAGTTACACCTAGATTTTGTTAGAATCGCTACAACGGAATTATTAGCGTGGGATAACAAACCAAGAGGGGGGTGAATTGGTTATATGCCTTTTTCGTGCCTTTTAATATTTTTCTCAAATTCACTTACAAAGCAGATAATTAAACTG
>NC_028356.1:21807900-21812225 GCF_000741045.1 Vigna radiata var. radiata
TACAATAACCAAAGCATAATAATTTCCACCAAAGCTTTTTATCCTTGAAGGACCAAATAAATCCATGTGTAAAAGTTCTAAGGGTTTCAAAGTAGAAACAACATTTTTTGATTGAAAAGAGTTTTTAACTTGTTTACCCTATTGACATGCATCACACAACTTGTCTTTTACAAACTTTAATTTTGGTAGACCAATAACTAAATCTCTAGCCGCACGCTTATGCCACAACCATGGATTTTCTTCTTTCACAACTAAACATGAAATATTTTTATTTGATGCATTTTCTAAATCAATTAAATAAATATTATTATGTCTAATTCCTTTTAATGCAACTTTAGAAGAATCATTTTTGAAAATGGTGCAAGAATTCTGTTCAAATGTTACCTTGAGTCCTTTGTCGCATAGTTGACTAATGCTAATTAAATTGTTCCTCAGTCCTTCCACATACAGTACATCTTTGATCATCAAGGTATCTTTATTACCAATATCTCCTTTTCCAAGAATTCTCCCTTTGTTGTTGACAAATCCTTGTTCTTTTTTTCAGAAGTTTGCAAATTTCGTCTTATCTCATGTCATGTGTTTTGAGCATCCACTATCTAGGCACCACGTGAACTTCCTTGAATTCGATAATTCCTGCAAAATAGAAAGAACAAGCTACTTAGGTACCCAACTCCTTTGTANGGGTCCTTTTTGGGTTAGGTATTTAAAATTGTTTTGCAACCCAAACATATTTTCCACTAGAAACACCATAATGTTTAATTCTGCATTTGTTTGAGGTATGGCCTTTTCTCATGCAATAAAAACAAGATACAACATTAGTGTTTCTGTTAATTGTTCCTTTTTCTACCCATGTTCTACGAGTTCTATAATTATATTTATTGTTAGGAACAAATTTCTTTTTAACAACCTTTCTTTCAAAATTTTTACTACATTCTCCTGTGGTTGTATTTTCTAGTAAATGTTTAAATTTTATGCAAGATTCGCATTACTAGCAACATATTTTTCTTTTTCATGATATAAAATTTTATTTTTCAAATTTCTAATTTCTTCTGCTTGAAATAAAAATCTATTTCTTAAACTTCTGTTTTCTTCTGACATATTTGTAAATTCTATTTTCAAAACATTATTTTCTTTAGTAAGATCTTCAGTATTAAATTTCAAATTTCATTTTCTTTAAGAAGGCTATCAAATTTAGATTTGAAATCTTTAAAATCCTTTTTCAGTTTCTTGTGAGCAACATCTAATTTTTCAGATTCAATTAATAATGCAGCATACATTTCATGCAATTCATCTTCACCAAATTGACTATCATTATCAGAGTAATTAGAATTACTTACTTGACTGTCATTATCATCATCTGCCATTAAACAGATGTTTGCTTCTTCATCTGAGTCGCTTAAGTCTGAAATGGTTTCATTGTCATCCTCCCATGCAATGTAGGCCTTCTTTTTCTTGAAGTTCTTCTTTTCTTTCTTGTCTTCACCCTTCTTTTGATTTGGGCAGTACGCTTTTAGATGCCCCTTTTCTCCACAGCCGTAGCATCGATAATTTGAGGAAGATCCTTGGTTTTCCTTCTTTTCGTATTTGAATCTCCCTTTACCTCTAGACTTCATGAACCTGTTTAGCCTCTTAATCACAAGACTTAAGTTTTCTTCTTCATCTGAGTCTTCATCTTCTGATTTACCTTTGCTTCTATCAACCTCAGACTTTAATGCCAAACTCTTTTTGTTGTTTTTGGCTTTTGCTTCTTCTTCATCAAGCCTTCCATGATCAAGCTCATGTTCCCTCAATTTTCCAAATAGTGCCGCCATAGTCATCGTGTTGAGGTTTTGTGACTTCGAAATCGCAGTCACTTTTTGTTGCCACGACCTGTCTAAAGATTTTAAGATTTTAATATTTAACTCATCATTATCAAATGACTTACCTAGACCAATGAGATGATTAACAATGTTGGTGAAGCGTTTCTGAACATCTGAAATCGTTTCTCCTTGCTTCATCCTAAACATCTCGTATTCTTGGATCAACGTGTTCTTTCTTGCCCTTTTAACATCATCTGTTCCTTCATGAGTTACTCTAAGTACGTCCCACATCTCTTGAGCTGTTTTGCAAACAGAGACCTTGTAAAACTCATCAACAGTTAGAGCAGATGCAATTATATTTCGGGCCTTCACGTCATTTTGAATTCTTTTCTTCTCTTCAATTGTCCACTTATCACGGGGCTTTGGTTCCTGCAAATCGTTAGTTGGAATAGCCGAACCAGATGCAATAGCATCCCAAATCTCACAATCAATAGACTCAATAAAAAATTGCATTCTAACCTTCCAGAATGCATAGTTTTCACCTGTGAACAACGGTGGTCTATTGATAGAGGCACCCTCTGCAAAGGTTTGATATGATCCTGCCATTTGAATGACTATCAAAGCGAGCTCTGATGTCAATTGTTATAATCGCTGCAACGGAATTATTAGCGTGGGATAACAAACCAAGAGGGGGGGTGAATTGGTTATATGCCTTTTTCGTGCCTTTTAATATTTTTCTCAAATTCACTTACAAAGCAGATAATTAAACTGAATTAAATAGAGTAAGGAAGAGAGAAAAATTGCACAAGTGATTTTATCCTAGTTCAGATCACAAAGATCCTACGTCCAGTCGCTTATCTCAAACCACGCAGAAAATTAACTTGTAAGAGTTTAGAATACCACCTCTCTTAAAACCACAAGAGATGAACTTACACCTCCTTTGAGTCTTCACAAAGGATGACCACCTCCTTCGAATACTTCACGAAGGATGATTCTCTTCCAAGCACTTCCTTAGACGCACCAAGGATGAGCAAGCTATTCCTCTGTCACCGCAATAGCACTTCTCAACTTTGCAGACAAGAGTTTCTTTAGCTTCAGTACAAACACTATGTTCTCAATGATATCAGATGTTTCAAGCACAAGGGAAGAGTTCTTTTCGAAAGAAACAGTGAGCCAATTTATAGACTCAGACTAATACTCTTCCATTTTACGAAAACTGGCCATTTAACGCATTTAATCGATTAATATTAGTATTAATCGATTAAAATGATTACAACGGCTAGTTTTTCAAACCTGAAACCTCCAACAGCTAGTGTTAATCGATTAATCCAGATTTTAATCGATTAATTAATCGATTAAAGCTAGTGTTAATCGATTATTCCAGAGTCATTTGGGTTTTCAGTGCTAGCCTCGTTTTAATCGATTAAAACTAGGTTTAATCGATTAAAACCGCTTGTGTTTGATTCTAAACAACAATTTATCATATAGAGAGTACAAGAATCAACCCCTATTACATATTTGAGCACTAATACATCAACTATGATTATTACAAAAGCTTTCAATAATAAGAGATCTTCAATTTGTCTTCTTGGATCATGTGTTGTGCAATTCTATACATCATCAAAACTATGTCTTTAATTTTTTGCCAACAAATTTTCTTTCACCTTCTATACAGACCCCTTGCTCTTCAAGAATCTTGCTTATTAGTAGTGCATAAGGCAAATAAATTGATCCGTTCAATACACATTCGTAGATATGGTCTTTCAGCACTTTTATCCAATTAGTAGGGATGTTGTAATCAAAATCATATTAACACACATTTCAATACAAGCATGTTCGAAACATATAACACATAGTCAATCATAGGAACATCCATGTGATGAAGGTTGAAAAACANTTATTTTCATATGTCAATTTGGACCGAATTACGCCCTTTACTACTTGGAATGAGCCTAGAATCAAGCAAAACTCAATAAATGAGTCTATGGAGAGTCAAAGGCTGTTTTTAGCGATATTATGCTTGTTTTGCATTGTTTTGTAGCTATTTTAAGAAAGTGAAGAATGAAGTTAAAGATACAGGTCGTACTCTCACGAAAAGAGCAGAAAAATGAAGATTTGAAGAGTCGACGCACCGCCCAGCGGCACACTTGAACCGCTGGGCGGCCCAGGGCGAGGAGTAGGCATGGCGATTGACGCTGGGCGGTTCTGAGGGAAACCGTCGGGCGGTGACGATTGTCGTCGGGCGGTTCTGAGGCTTTTGCCAAACCACCGAGCGGCACACTTAAACCGCCGGGCGGTGGTCCGTTGGGCCTGGGCCTGTTTTCTGATGCGCTCCTCACCTATATATACCCCTATTGCGAGTTCAGATTCATTCTTTTGACAAGGGAGAACGGCCAGACCTAATTTTGCTCTCTGGAGAGGATCTCTTGGATGCTTAGGCTCTTTTTCATCTTTTCTAGAGTTTGCTCTTCCATTCTTCTTCCATTTTTCATCTAGCTTCACCATGTCTATGGTGAACTAAACCCT
>NC_028356.1:21812840-21815611 GCF_000741045.1 Vigna radiata var. radiata
CCATTTATATTACTTGTACGATTTGGTACACTTGCCAATTTGTCAACACCATGCAAAATAAGAAAACATGTTCAATAAAGGTATTGTTCAAAACAGTGTAGCACGTCAACTGAACTTGTAGCACTGGAACATATGTAACGGTTATTAAGCAGTGTGTTGTCATCATCAAAAACCAGTTTGATATAGAGTTTGTGTTGTCAATAATCTCAACAACCAAGACGTCGATTTCTAGGGCAAACGACGTCTATGATATAGTAGACGTCTGCTCTACCCTAAACCAACGCCCAATAGCCTGAGGTAGGCGAGAAGACAGGCTTTACTGCCTCATTGACGTCGGTTGTTCTGGGTGGCTGATGAGTCGATATTTTCTTGACTGTATTTAGTTTATTGCGCTAAATTAAATCAGGGAATTGTGCTTAATTGTCTAGTATTTTTCTGTTTTTCCTAATTATGCTTAATTTGATAAAAAATTCTTATTTTAGTTAATTTGAATTTTCTGAGCTGATTAATTACATTTTTAGTTCCAGGAAAATTTTGGAGACATCTTTGGAGCATTAGGAAGGAGGGAAAGTCATTAACGATTCTACGATTAGGCATTTTAATTTTAATTACATTGTAACTTAGTAGTCTAGGAAGCTTTGATTAAACTCATGCACAATGGGCCATTGTTGGCAAAAATGTGAATGGCCCAATTTTGAAAGACACATGGCACTACCCCTAGGGTTTCTTTTTGGGGTGGACCCCACCCATTTTTAGGTATTCTCGGCCTTGGGGGTGTAAGAGCCGACACACACTTCATTTTGCACAACTTTCATTTTGCTTGGCTTGTATGAACACTCTCTTGGAGAGCTTGGTCTATGCTTTCGGTTTTTTGAGCAATGAATGAACCAAGAATGCATTTTTCTTCTTCTTTTGCTTGCAACTTGTTTATCCTTGCTTGATGGAAGAGAGAACCGTCACTCATCTTCTTTGGTTTCCTCTTGAATGTTGAAAGCATGAGCTTGGAGGTTGTTCTTTGCATTTTTTCATGGTAGCTCCTTAGGTTGAATGAAGAACCATTTTGCGTTTTACTTTCCATATGCTGCCATATTTTCGTGTTCTCTTTGAGTTTCCCTTGTTGAATGAAGAAAATGTATTTCACATTGAGTTTTGGAGTGAAGAAAGCTTGAGTTGATTCATGATTGTTGGGAGCTTGAACCCTTTTCTTCTTGTGCTTTTACTTTGATTGATGCAAGAAATTTGTGAAGTGTATCCTTTCACTTTGAGGGCTGGACGGTCTGCACTTGGGAGCTAGGGATTCCACTTTGTTTTTCTCAAAAGTTTGAAGAAAATGGAATGTTGGGTCGGTTTGGATGAGTTAGAAATTGGCTTTGTTGTTCTTGTACTTCTTTGGGAGTGAAGAGTTGGGTTGATGGCGTATGCACAGTGGTGATAAGTGAAGAAGGAAGTTTGATTGTTTGTTGGTTTGGAGGAAAAAAAAACCGAGTAGTGTTTGGAAGGGAGAGAAAATGGCTTCATTTAATTTTTACTCCATTTGGGCTTGCACATGTAGAGGCATGGTTTCCATAGTAGGAATATTTCCATTTTGGTGTTCATCTCTTTGGTAGCATTTGGCCGAGACTTACCTTGAGGAAGAGGATGTCTTGTGTTTGTTTTATTCCCTTTGACCTTGCATATGTGGCACCTTGGTAGAAGCAACTCTAAAGCACCTTTTTGGCTTGTGGAGTTTTGGAAGCACCGAATGTCCTTGGGTTTTTAGGAGAGAGAACGGTTCTTGGGTTCATGGAGGGAGAAAGGGCACGTTTTTCTATGGTAGAAAGGTAGAAGAAAGCATTTTATTGGAGAATGAAACACATGGGACAAAAAGAGAACATATTTAATTGTTTGTTGAAGAAAGAAAACAAAATGAAGTTGGTGCTGCAACCTCACGGCCAAGAGGTTTTCTTAGGCCATTTGCACTTTTAAATTTATTTGGTAGATGCACTTGGTCACATGAAATGCTAAGAAAAAAATCATGTTTGTTTATTTCTTTTGTTTTAAATTAGTTTACATAGTAGGTTGAGTTATTTTTCATCTCTTTAATTTAGTGTTGCATTTTAATAATTTTAACTGTGTTAGATAATTGTCTGTTATAGTGTTGGGGTCTAGTATTTTATTTTGTTAATGTTTTCTAGTATTTGTGATAGAGATAATTTGACTGTCATGTTAGCTTAAGTTAATTGGGTTGGTCATTAGCGACATTACTTTGCTTCCTTGAGATTTTTGGACTGTAATTGTGTTTGCAACTCTGACTTGGTTAATGTGAAATCTGTTTTTGCACTTGCAATTGGGTATACGCTTAGTTGCCCAGCTGGTGTTTAGTCTTTGCTTAGTTGATGAAACTGCATGGTGTAAATTGGATTCGATATTAACATTGTGTTCGCTTAGTTTGCTTTTATGAAAACATGATTAGCCTTCGCTTAGTTGGTTAGTTGTGTTGGATTAGAGATTTGAGTCACCGCTTTATTTTGTTAATCTGTGATTGGAAGCATTGTAATTAAGTTAATGACCAACCGTTTCATTTTTCTCTTTGAAACCGTTTTTATATTTGTTTTCATTTCTGTTTCCATCCGTGTTTTAATTTAATTAATTTGCATTCATGATAATGGTCTAAAACCCGTTATTTTCATACTTAAATTTGATAGAGAAACACACCCTTTATGGCTTAGAATGAGCTTTAAATCAAGTAAAACACTTAGTTGAGTCTTTTGAGAGTCAAAAGTTGGTTTTAG
>NC_028356.1:21815886-21832441 GCF_000741045.1 Vigna radiata var. radiata
AAAACTGACCGTTGAGCGGTCAAAGCGGCACAAGGCAAACCGCTGAGCAGTGAATTTATGTGCCTGGGCGGTTGTCTGTTTTTTTAGCTAGATTCTGTAAATCTTTTTGTAATCTATCTGTTATCTTTTTGGGCTTATATATAGCCCCAGTGCGAATTAGAAAGGGATTCTTTTGGCATAGAGAAACGTCCAGAGCTATTCCACACCTTGGAGGAGGTTCCTTGGATGCATAGGCTCCATTCAACCAAGTTTAGGGTTATTTCTTCCATTCTTTCATTATTTTCATCTAGTTTCACCATTATTATGGTGAACTAAACCCTTTGTTGTTGGGGAGCAATGTAATCTTTTGAAACTCTCATATATTCAAATTCTTATTTAATTCATATGTTTGTCATATACTTGTTTATCAATTGTTGGGTTCTCATTTGTGCTCAATGCTATTATTGTTTAACTCATTCAGTAAAAGATGTTTGTCTTTATCGATATGTGGATGTACGGTAATGTCATGAACTGGTGGGAAATTCCTTGATTATGCCAATATCGCCTAGGGATAGGGGTATGACGGTTAATTGTAGTTGCTTCCGATCACATTGCATTATTGGTTACTAAGGGAGGCTAGGGATAGCAAGCCAGTAATTAATAATAGGCTCTTTTCACCAAGGGATTGGGTTAAGGGTAAATAAGAAAGTATGCATGACAATTAGATAAATAAGTGAAATAAATAAGAAGAGTAGATATATGAGAGTGGATAAGATGAAATTGTAAACCCCCACAACACAATTCATTCATAGTTTCTCAAAACCAATTGAATCAACTGCATTGCATGTTTATTTTTGTTCTTTGCATATAACCACCAAATTTATTCTCTTCTCAAGTCTTACGCGATTAGGTTACATGAAAGTTAAGGCCTAAGAGTCCTTTGGGAAAACGATACTTGGACTTACCTGTTTATATTACTTAATAACGATCTGGTACACTTGCTAGGGACTTAACAAGTTTTTGGCGCCGTTGTCGGGGACTCGTGGTTTAACTTATCTAGTAGTGTAAACTGATTAAGTTTGACTTGATTGTATATATCTTTTTTATCTTTTTATCTTTTTATTTGTTTTTTTAAATATAAAAAAGTGCTACTAGGGTTTGTGTTTCTTGTGCATGCAGCAGGAGACTAGACATACTAGAAGCAAGAAAAATACGCAACGTCTTCTTGAAGGCTTAAGCGAAGCAAGAGGGAGAAGGAGAGTCAGACACCCATCTAGGGATTTATTTCCTTCACCTGACAGATTACTATCACCTTCACCAGATAGAAGAACAGAGGAGATGGCTGAAAGAACTCCTCCAAGACGCATTCTTGCAGACCAATCAGATACGGTTGGCCCTTTCCATTTTAGCAGCATAGTTATGCCTACAGATCAAACGACCAACACGGTGATGAATCCATCACTTATACACCTGGTGCAAAGCAAATAGTTTCATGGCCTGTCAAATGAGAATCCCTATGACCATTCGACAGCATTTAGTGAAATATGCAACATAGTGAAGATGNCAGGTGTATCAGATGAAAGAGTAAGGCTTAGTTTGTTCCCGTTCTCATTGGAAGGCAATGCTAAGACGTGGCTCAATTCTTTTCCTGAAGGAACATTTACAACATGGGAAGCTGTGGATAGAACATTTGTCAACAAATATTTTCCACAGTCTAAAGTTACTCAGGGAAAACTGGAGATCTCATCATTCAAGCAAGGCATGGAAGAAACTCTAAGTCAAGCATGGGAGCGATTCAAAGGATTACTCAGAAAAACACCAGTTCACGGATTTGACAAGACAACCATTGTTCTTGCCTACTTTGGTGGACTGAATATGCAGTCTAAGATGATGTTGGACGCTTCAGCTGGAGGTGATATCAAACAGAAGACTGAGGATGAAGCCTATGACTTGATAGAGAGAATGACAGCTAATGGTCAAGAAGCGTATAGTGAAAGGGGCGTACCAACACAACACAGAGGAGTCTTGCACTTACCTGCAAATGATGCAATGCTAGCTCAAAATCATCTTTTGACCCAGAAGCTAGATACATTGACAAAGATCCTTTCGCAACTTCCAAAGGAGCTTCGTAATGTCTCTCAAACACAGCAGCTATGTGATCTTTNTGCTGGAGACCATATTAATGGTCAATGTGCTATACCTGAGGAGATGCAGCAGGAAGTTAACTATATGGGGAACCAATACCAGTATAGGCAAGGGAATTTTAACCAAGGAAATCTTAGCCAGGGTTAGAAGAATCATCCAAGTATTGGCCAACAACAGAACAACCCATCAGGGCAACAAGGAGGCTTCAGGCAGCAGCAATCTTCTCCATTGTGGCATCAAATAAATCAATTGACAGAGAATGTTAGAGATTTTTCTAATAGATTTGATATATTTGTGAAGGATTATCATGCTCAACATTCAAGTGATCAAGCTACTTTTAGATCATTAGATACACAACTTGGTCAACTGTCAATGAGGATTGAAGTCACAAAGAAGAATCAAGCTAGGATTAATACTGATGTTAATCCTAAGGAGGAATGTCATGCTGTTGTAGTAAGGGAGAAAAGAAAAGCAGAGGAAGAAGTGATTGAGATTAGCAGTGATGAAGAAGAGGTAAGTGAGAATGACGCGTTTGGTGAAGAAGAGGTAAGTGAGAATGACGCGTTTGGTGAAGAAGAGAAAGAAGAAGAGGGATTGGAAGAAGTTGAGAAAAGAAGAGATAGTCACAATAGGCAGATGAGAGAAATATTTAGACATGTGACTATGGTTCCTTTAGAAGAAAGTCATCCTCAAATTCCTGTTTATTCTAAGAAAATTAATTATTACCTTGGAGAGGTGATAGATTTAGAAACAGAAGATAAAGAACAGGAAGTACTTGTGCGACAAAGAAAGGAACATCATCCACCGAAGATGAAGGATCCAGGATTGTTAACTCTTCCATGCATGATAAATGATGTAGATATAGGAAGAGCGATGATCGACTCTGGGTGTATTATAAATTTAATGCCCTTAAGTTACTTGAAGAGAATTAAAGGGTTAGTGCTAAAACTAGCAAACATTACTATAACAGTGGCAGATGGTTGGGTTAAAAAAACAGTTGGTAAGGTGGAAGATGCAATTGTCCGTATTGAGGAGTTGGAATTCTTGATTGATTTTGTAGTCGTGGATATGGAGAATGAAGGAAGGATTTCATTAATTTTAGGAAGACCTTTTATGAGGGCTTCCAGAATGGCAATGCGTATCCATGATGGAATAATAACTTTGAAAGATCAAGAGTATGTGTTAATGTATAATTGCTCCAAAGGAAGGAAAGTGAAAATAAAGGAGAGGGACAGACATAAAAAGTCAAGAAGAGAAGCTGCACTAAAGGACAACACAACACGTATTAAATCTAATAGTTGTAATGTTTTGCAAGTACTTGAAGATGAGGAGGTTGAGAAAGGAGGCAATATCCACACTGAATATACACCACTTCCAATAGGAGCACAAGTGAGATTCAAGAACAAGAAGTGGCTTGTTATTAAGAATCGAGAAGATGACAAGTTGAAAATCAGGAAACCCTTCACAAGAGCCATAAAGAGAGTGGATAGAAAGTAACTGATGAGTTGGGTTGATGAAGATCCCAACCGGGATGGAATGAATTGATTATATCTAAATCCCACTTTGTATAAACATTTGTAGTTTTAGGGTATTTGATTTTGTACATATACTTTATTGAATCTTTGAACACTTTTTGGGTAGTATCTACTGAGGGATGCTAAACTTTTATGTATATACTGAAGGATACAAGGTAAGTACACCTACTGAAGGGTGTTGGAAGGATAAGCACTTACTGATGAGTATATGGCACTAACTGACATCATTATAGACGTCGGTTATATGGATATCTGACGTCCCATTGACGTCACCGGTAATGACGTTAGTTTGTTAATAGACGTTAAAAGCCCAAAATAACATACGTCTAAAACCCTTTCTTCACTAGTGACGGTGTGGGTTAAATCGTGATACCTAGTCATATTATAACAAAAAAAATCTTTGTTAGACATAAAATCCAATATATAAAATCTGATTTGCTTGAATTTTATTAAACACTACAATTAGTATCTAACACACCAAGGTTTATAATTGAAGCACTTTTAAGGAAGTATGGAAAGATAAGAAAAATTAATAAACTTCTAAATTTAATGAAGGACTAAGATTTTCTTCTAAAGAAAGTTATCCGGAGAGAATGAGGAAAAAGTTACTCCCATTTATGACCCAAAAGAGAACAAGAGAAGCTTATAAGCAAATAAATTCTCATTAATTCAAATGTGAATGATACAAGAGGACAAGAGGTCATATCTATATATGCATAAGACCTAGCTGTTACATTCACTCAAACAATCAAAAGATGGGCCGAAACATGAAGCATTTTGACTCAGACCTCCCTTGCATGTAGTGCCTCATTTTAGCCAAAATTAGGTTTATTCCATATGATGTGTTTGGAGGTATTCAGTCGTTTAGCATGGCCCAAAAGAAGCCCAATTAGGGACCAAAACAGACCCACACGTGCCTCTACAAAATTCGACAAATCTATAAAGTAAATTACACCTAATTAAAGATAAAGAGAGCTGTGGAAGGGAGAGGCAAAACATTTGAATGTTTACAGGCTAATCGGTCCTAATTACCTTTTAATCAGAACACATAATTATAATAAAATATATTTAACCGTAGAATATTTAAGATTTGCCTAGCTATAGTAAAATTTCAAAGTTATATATACAATACATACCATTTAACATCCATCCAAGTTAAAATTTTATAAAAAGGTTTTAATATCGAATAAGAAAACATTTCAAAGAGTTTAATCATTTACCTGCTATATTAATGAATGGTAGTAGAAGTATTTATGGAGGGCAATTTTTATATGGATACGCTATGATCCTCGCCCTCTGCCACCTTCGCTAAACGGTACATTTATTGGTGATTCATGTCCTTATCTCTTCCTCGAAAAGTCCTTTCCGCAGACCAAAATAACTAGCTCATCACAGTTCTAATAAACATAATATCAAATATTTCTCATGCATTTTTAGCTGTAACTTTTAATAAAACAATATCTTTTAATAAAATCCTAAAATAAGTAGTTGTATGAATTATGATACTGTGAAAATTAGTTTAGCCATAATTCTAACACAAAATAAAAGGTTAATTTAAAAAAAAAATAAAAAGTATAAAATTATTTTTCATTTTTTAAATAAATAAATATTAATATTTGTCTTGAATTAGTTCGACTAACATATGTTATGTGTGAGCTCCATTTCTATATATATATATATATATATATATATATATATATATATATATATATATATATATATATATATATGTATGTATGTATATATTAAAAACACAATTTTATATAAGAATTTAGTGTTTTAAATCTAATTTTAACAAATAAAAACAACTTTCCATGGTGGAGAACCTAGTGTTTGCAAATAAAAGAGATATAGAAGAAATTAAAACTATAAAAAAGATGAAGGTCCTTTCCGAAGGCACCTAGTAGTTACGTCAAGTTTCAATCACGTCTCTCCTTCTCACTTCCACTTCCAATATGCAACCCATCTTGCTTTTCAACCCAAAAAGCGAAACATCACCATGGATAAAGGATGAAACCCAAGGAAGAGGGAGAGCTCTCCAACATCCCAAACAACTTCCAAAAGTCTTTTTCAAGCACACTGGGTGAATCTATTCATGTAAAAAATGAGGAATGTCCAAAACCCTCGCGAAAACATTATTAAATACTCATTTGTGTGCATCAAGACAAAGTCATCTGACGACTTCATTCTCGACCAGCGATACCTCAAATTTGATGCTCTTTGATTTGTAACTCGTTGGGCAAGCCATATTTTCATCCAACGACTCGAATACTATAAGTTTGTATTGTATTTTCACTCAACAAGAAGCCAACTTGCCTAACAACTCAGTATGGTGCACAATGGTGGTTTTTTGGTCGTCTAGGAGTAGTCCATGGTAATATAGTCCTATAGGTGAACCATTTTTTCAAGTTTGTAGTGTTGAGTGCAATTCTCTGCTCTTAACATGAGTGTTTGTCTAAAAATTCTTTCTTATCCAATCATATTTCATTGAGTTCTGGATTGTTTTTATCTATTACATAGAAGTTTATTTTGTTCACAAAATTTAACACCAATAAAAAGTAAAAAATAACATTAAGTCTTCTTAATGTTGGATGTTAATAGAATGGGCTTAGCCATTCCTATTATAACACTAACTATTTATTTTATTGTTTACATTTATTTGAATTAGCATTGGTTAAGTCAAATATAATGTGATTCTATCTGTTTTTGTTTAGTATATAGATTTACTTTTGTTATAATTGGCTAAATCGACATTAATTTGTATGTCATGAATTCATATGGTGACAAAGAATAAAAACAGTAAATTATTTTTAAATTAAAGATATTGATTTAAATATGACACTCATTTTCTCTACACTCATAAATCTCCACATGCTCATCTCTTCACCACTCATCATGTTCTTCACTCACTTTATTTTTCTCATCAGTTTGATTCGTTTTTATCTCCTTCGTCTACATTCACACTTATCTCTTTTATCGCTATATTTTTTCTTTCTTTATTTTTGCATTTTATTTTGTTAAAGATGGAAGTGTTGTACAAGAGTTTTTTTTTTTTTTTTTTAAATTATTGCTATTAATGTCTATCAAATTAACACAAATTAAATTAATATTAAAAATATATTGTTTTTTAGCATGGACTAAATCTTCTATAAATAAATTTTTAAAATAAAAATACATTAGTATTAACTTAATCTATGCTAAATGCTTTAATTAAAAATTCAATTTAAAATCAACCCACGCAGTTTAGAATCAACTTTCAAAATAATAAATTAACATCTATCATTTTAAAATTACACAGCATAAATCTAATACTGTTAACTAATTAATATCGACTTTTAGTTATTAGTATCGTTTCTTAACTTAAATGTTCTATTTTCTTCAAATGCAAGGAGAAGATCGATTTTGAATTTTGGACGCATTTTATTTTTCTATCATTACTAGCTAGCACTGTATGAAACCCTTAAATTTTTCTAATGTATCTCGATATCGATCTCTTTTATCCTAACGTCTCTCAATATTAATTGTAATTTTAAGATTTGGTCTGGTACTGCTTTTCTGCTCTGCCTGCTGCCATAAGATTCAGTGCACCACAACACTGCCTTGAGATCCTATCTCTCACCGTTTACAAAACCACATATTCATTCAGTAGTACTGCTAGAGTAGTAGTTCGTGAGAGTTTAGTCTCTTTCACATCACCACCAAGCTACCTCTCATTTTGCCATAACTCCTTTTCACCTTTTTCTTAATCCAAAAGTTCAGAAGTTTCCATTTTCTGATATTTTATAATCCTTTTACTCTTGGAGTTAGGAGAAATGGAACCCCAGAAAACTCCATTAATAGATGACAGCTTATTTGATATTTTCAAAGATACAGAGTTTGGGGACACTCACTTTGGTGGAGGAGACCTCCTTTCCATCTTGGAGAACCTACAGGACTCGAAAGATTTTGCCCCCATCAACGATAATGCTGTTATTATCAACCCAACTTCCAAAGAAAACGAGCTAATGGAGTCCCGAAAGGTCTCAATATCTTCGAGTGTTCCACAGAATTTTGAAACTGAGCTTGAAATCTCACCCGAAACCAAGACAAACAAGCTTAGCCCCACCTTGCCAGAGGAACCACAGAAGGTGTCTCATATAACAGTGGAGCGCAACCGAAGAAAGCAAATGAATTACAACTTGTCCGTATTGAGGTCGCTTATGCCTTCCTTCTATGCCAAACGGGTAATTAAGTCTTGATTATCGCTTACTTAATTAAACATCACTCCCATACTTATATATTCAAATTCTAGAAACTTTCCTCGATTTTATATAACAATATTCGTTTATTACATTAATTTAGTTCAAGAAGAGTTTGCTTCCTGACTTTGTTTTACTCTCCAAATGTCCTTGAGATTGACAACTTTAATTAACTGAACTAGCTATGAATTTTTCACGATTTTGTATTATGCATTGTTGACAAACTACTGGAAATCTTTTCCTTATTCTTGTATTCTTTTTAATACAGTTTTTCTTGTAAGCAACCATCGTGTACAAACAGATTACTGAAGTGTTGCAAAATGATTTGTTTTATCAGCTGTAGCATATCGAAAAGCAATATTGAAAAAAATATACTTCACACTAATATTAATATATCTACTCTACATCTTTTTTATTCAATAAAAAAATATTATATTGTAATAAAAAGTATAAAAATCATTCAATAGGGACACCCAAAGGTAAGATGACACCTAGAGAGAGGGTAGCGTGAGTACGAAGGATAAGGAAAACTGGGTCGTTATACACTTTTTTACATACATACTTTTTATAAAAAATATATATATATAAACATCAAAAAATAATAAATAATAATAAGTGTAAACAAAATATATAATAAAATGGAGTTGCAGTTTGAGTGTAAGGGAAAAAAAAGTGACTGAAGAAAATGTTCTCCTTGGCTTGTGTATGTTGTGATTTCATGCAGTGGTACTTGGGGCTGATTTGTTGTTTTGTTCTTCCTATATGAGACAGGGAGACCAAGCATCAATAATTGAAGGTGTGGTTGATTACATCAATGAGTTGCAACAGTTGCTACAGTGCCTAGAGGCCAAGAAACAAAGAAAAGTTTACAGTGATGTACTAAGCCCTAGGCTAGTTTCAAGCACAAGGCCTTCACCACTAAGCCCTAGAATAAACCTACCCATTAGTCCAAGGACTCCACAGCCTGGCAGCCCTTACAAACCTAGTTACCTTTCTCCAACTATACCCAACTCTCCTACTTCTTCGGCTTCTTCTTCAATCAACGATAATATCAAAGAGCTTGTTGCCAATTCCAAGTCTGTTATCGCCGATGTTCAGGTCAAGTTTTCAGGTCCACATCTTCTTCTCAAGACAGTTTCACCACCAATTCCTGGACAGGCTCTCAGAATAATATCAGCACTTGAAGACCTAGCACTTGAAATCCTCCATGTCAACATCAACATTGCTGATGAAACCATGCTCAACTCATTCACTATTAAGGTAATTGTCATGTTGGCAAACCACTGTTTTATTGATATCTTAAGTTAATATTATCTTAATGCTTACTAACAAGAAATTGTATGCTTATCTTTAATCACTACATATATTTTTAGAATTTTCCCATCGACTAGAGATAGATAAGATCAATTTATATTATATAAATGGATGCAAATCTTGTCTTAGAAATCGATTTGGTAGAGTTTGTAAAGTTAAGTGAGACTTCTTTTTAAAGTCCACTGCATGAAGGTTTATTTTTTCTCTTTGATTCTTTTATTTTGTATAGGTTACAAAATGATGGTATCTTTGAATGACAGCTAGCAAGCACTAGCTCAAATTGAACTCTCAAAAAGCTTGCTAGATCAAGTAGAAAATGTTAAAATAATGACCATGGAGATATGGTGTATATTGAATGAAGTAATACAGCTAGTAGTTTTGTTTTTGGCTAGTCCTCTACAGTGAAGTACATAACTACCGTGATGTGTAATAAACTATGATATGCAGTACATCCGGTACAATTTTCACTGGATTTGTCTGAGACGGCAGGGTCGTGTGATGTATCATGGCATCTCGCAGGCATTATCTTTATTTTGGCGAAAAAACATATATTTTATTGGTGCTGGTTTTAAATACTGACCTACCCTATGAAATTATTTATTTCATGGAAGCTAAATTAATGATAATGTATGCATGCTATTTACGTGTTCACTGTGGTCCATTAATAACTATGGTTTCTTAAATCTGTCCTTTGTAGATTGGAATTGAATGCCAACTCAGTGCCGAAGAACTCGCTCAACAAATCCAGCAAACATTCTACTAAAGATGGCTTCCACACTCCAGAAAGACCATCTGACCTCACCCTTCCCCTTTTTGGTGTGTTGTTTGTACGTACGTAGCTGAAATATAGTAGAGAACATGGGGAACATCCATTTAATTAGTCTCTACCATTTTAGTTCATTTTCTTTCTTTTCATTAACTAATTAAACTAAATTTTAATTAGTTTAATTGCTTATCATTGTCTTGTATGTTACCCTACTACGCACTGTGCCAAGCTTTCATTTCTCTCTGAATTCAACTGGTTCTTTCTATTAAAAAATTTATATTTAATTTACAGCTATCGTCATTCCAACTTAGATGTGTCTACAATGATTGTTCTAGCATTAGATGTCATATTTTGTTTTAGTAATAATCTGCAATATTTAATAAAATATTTTGATGCAAAAACTGTAGAAATAAAATTCTAACACTGGCCAATAAATGCTTAAATATATATGATATTGCATTGAAGTCTTTGTCCTGTATTTTAGATGTTATAAACATCGGATACTCAAATCGGTGGCAGTTTATTTATCACAATTTGCAATCCCAACATTTAAAATTTAACTCTAGACAGAAAAATAAATAAATAATGGTCTAAACCTTTCCATTGACACACACAGCGCTTACAATTAAAGCTGCCTCACAATCTCAAATCCTAAAAGATGCCACTGTAACATACATTATAATATAACCATAGCTTATACCTAACTATTTATTTCCAACTAGCTCAATACCTTAATTTATATAATGATTTGTGTTGGATCTATTGTGGAAGTATTTGAAGAATTTAACTATTTTCTTGAAGATTGTAAAGATTTGTAATGATGTAACATTGCATTTGTCATATACACTAGTGTAAAAACAGCGTATAATGTCAAGCGCTTAATGCACAACCACTCAATAGCCAACGTTAAAAATGATAAATGCAATTATTAAACGTCGTTTAGAATTGTAATTCGACGTAAAAAGATATAAAACGTCGAATGCCCTTAGACGTCAAAAGGTTAATGAATTCAATAAAAAATTGAGCGGGAAATTGAAAATTCATTCCCTTTATCTTAGCACGCGAGACCCTCTTCTCTATTCAAACTTTTCTCGAACGAAGTTTGACGACCATCACATGTAATCTTTATTTCATTTGATACAAATGCATGTTAATTAACTACTTTAGGTATGATTTTTGTTTGTTTTGACCAATTATTTTCATGTTCTTGTCCTTCATAGACGCATTTTGTTGTCTCTCTCACTTGTGGCAATACTTTATTCCAATGAACCAAGATTACTTTTCGTTTTCGTTTTCGTTTTGAAGAACTTATTTGTTGTTTTTTTTGTTGAACTTGTTTGTTGTTGTTTGGTTGAACTTGTTTGTTATTATTGTTTGACTGAACTTGTTTGTTGTTTAATTGAACTTGTTTGTTGTTTGTTATTGATAATATATTATACATTCATAGTTCATGCTTCACAAAATACCAAAAACTGAAATTTGCTTTTCTGCTTTTTAGGTCTTGTAGAGTTGTAAAAAAGGATCACAATTAATTAAAAAAAATAAAAAAATTGATTAACGTCTATATTGATTATACAGTTTCTGGCCATAACCGAGGCATAAAACCAACCTATGGCATCGGCTTAGGACTCAACCGATAAAGTCTGGCAAAAGAAGGAAAAAAAGACCCTACTGCCTCGGTTCAGATCCCAACTAAGGCAGTAGAGGTGGACATACTGCCTCGGTTCAGAGGGAACAGAGGCATAAAGTCGTGCGAAAAAAATTAAAGAAAAAGACATACTGCATCGATTGACTATGAACCGAGGCAAAATCGTCCACCTTTTTGCCTCGATTCATAACCGAGGCATAAAAGTCTAGACTTTTTACCTCGTCTGCATATGCCTCGGTTTAGGAACCTCTGCCAAAGGGCGAAAATAACCGTTGTCGTTTCCCCTGACTACACTAGTGCATGGAGTTAGACCTAAATAAATTAGATTAGATCTCTCAACTAGGGATGGCAATGGGTCGGGTCGGGCACGGATAGTGCTTACCCGCGACCCGACCAGACAAAAAAAATCCACCTGCTACTTTCACGGATACCCGCTTAAAAAATATCCGCGGATATTTTAAAACTCGTGGATATCTGCGGATACCCGCAAATATTTAAAAAAATATATTTTTATAAATTATTAAAATAAAATTTATATATAATTAAATATATAAAATATAATATAAATTAAATTAAATTAAATATAAATCAAAATTTAATTTTTGTTTTGGTTGAATTGGTCTGAGGGCAGTCGTTCTTCTTTGGGGTTAAATATGTTTTTAGTCCCTGAACTATCAAGCCATTTTTGGTTTTAGTCTCTCTTTCAAAGTAAGGTAAACTTTAGTCCTCTATCTTAAGGAAACTTTGATTTTAGTCCCTGAAACCTAACACCGCTAAAAAACCTGGTGAGCTGGCTAACGTCTAGCCACGTAGGTTGACATGTAATCTTTGTAATGTTTGCAACGTGTTTTTACATTTTAAATGCAAAGTTAATCCCAAAAAATGGTAAAGTTTGCTTTTTTAGGTTCATTGCAAAGTGTTGTCTGAAGGATTTGAGCGAAGAGGAGATCATCATTTCAGGTCCAAAGAAGGTTCAAGGTTGGATATCATCTTGTTGGGCATTCGTGTAGTTGGGTAAGTAAGTTTGTTTTCTTCTTTGTTTTCGTGTGAATAGATGGATGGATTTGGGATATAGGGCTTTGTTGGGAGTAGTCGAACTTCATTTTCTTTACTTAATAGAGGAGGTTGCACACCAAGGAGCATAGGTTCTGGAATGTCCCAATGATGAGTCAATATTTTATTGATTTCACTTAGCTTATTGTACCGAATTAATCAGGGAATTGTGTTTGAATGTCTACTTTTTTCCCATTTTTCCTAATTGTGCTTAATTTTACCAGAAATTCTTATTTTAATTAATTTGAATTATCTGAGCTAATTATTTGCATTATTAATTACAGAGAAAATTTTGGAATTACAATTTGGGATATTTGGTGGTAAAAGGAGATGCACGACCTTAGTCTAGCTGGTTGATTTACTTCAATTAAAAATGGGCTATGTCACGGCATGATGTACGGTGATAAGTGATGAATTTTCCTTGCTTTCTTTGAAGAAGAGAAATGGCAAAAAAATGTAAACACTGCTTTCATTTTGGAGAAGAACAATCAGGCTCTTGCTGCAAAGATGTGCTGATTTATTTTAAAGTGGCACTTCCTTGGTGAATGAATTGCACAACATGCACGTCCACTTGGCACAAGAAGGATGGTTCATGGATTGGCAGCAGCCTAAGGAAGCAAGTGAAATATGGGCTTCACAGTGCAGCAAGAGAAGAAAAATAGCGTTGATTTAAGGGTGTGGCCCAGCAGTCAATAACACGTGAATGAGTGGTCACTCATTTCTTCATCCAACAAGTAACGACCCAAAGAAAGCCTGCACGTCCACCAGCATTTGAAGGGCAACTCCACGTCCAGCAGCTTTGGAACTCACGGACTACACGACCCATATCCTTGGCAGCAGTAGAAGAAGCAACACGACCTGCATTCAAATTCTTCACCCAGTAGCAAAGAGATGTAGCAGCCAGCCAACAGCAACGTCAACATTTCCACGGCCCAGATCCAGCATAGCTCAAGAGGCAGCAAATATCATGCTCACGGTCCAGCAACCAAGAGGGGTGCATTCAACAACGCATTCATCCAGCAGCTCTTCACCAACAACACACAACTTGGTCCAATCTTCACACTTTCAGCAGCGTCCAAAGAGAGAAAGCAGCACACATTCACGGGCTTCACGCTTCCAGCTTGAGGAGGTAAACAAGCAGCCCATCTGTAGCATATCACAAACCATTGGCTTTTGAAAAGACTTCACGTCAAACTTCTACATCCAGCAGCTAGGAGGCAGCCCATTCACCAACATAGACAAAAACATATCTTCCTCTGCTGCAACTCATGACCCATGAGGCAAGGAATAGGAGGTGCAGACGGTGATTCATTGTTGAAGAGAAATGGGCAGAGGTGTGGCAGCAACAAACATTAGAAGACACTGGCAACAAGGAACACTCACCCATTTGCTTAGAGGAAAAGAAAGTTACGACCCAAAGGTGTGTAGCAGCGTTGTCCAGCAAGGGGGAGCACTCATGGATGTTGAGTTGTTAATTGGAAAAAAAAAAAAGAGCTTGGACCATGGAGCTAAGCACGGGAATAGGTCATTATTCCTTCTTCATCCACGCTGGCAGGAGGTGTGTGGGGATTGCTGCATAAAAAATAAGCTGTCACACGAAGGGGAGGACATCACTTGGAGAAAAGCAAATCATGGAGGGCGACATCCAGTAGGATGAGCACACTTCCTGGAAGCAGCTCACGGGATTTCATTCAGCTTAGCACATTTTCAATTGTTTATTTTTCCAGCAATGTTACGTTCTGAATTGTAGAAGTATGCACAAGTTTTATTATGCTTTTAGATGAAAGCAACTGACTCCTTTCATGTTTACCTTTACTGTTCACGCTTTCTTGCTTGTTTAATATGTCTTACCATGTTTTAATTAACCGCTGCATTTAAATTAGTTTATGCTTTACTGTTTAATTTGTTTTCATGCCTTTTATTTTGTTCAGTTGTGATAATTTAACTGCGATGTTACCTTAAGTTAGTTGGTTGGTTGTTAACAAAATTACATTGTTTCCTTGAGATTTATTGGACTGCTCTTGTGTCTATTTTATTCTGCCTGACATTCTATTAAATCTAACTGTGTTCTTGCAACGAGTATACGCTTAGTTGCCTAGTTGATGATTGCATCCTCGCTTAGCTGATTAGTCTGTATATAACACATTAGATGGAATAGGTGTATTGCGTTCGCTTAGTTCGTGATTATGATAGCATGATTAGCCTTCGCTTAGTCGGTTAGTTGTGCTGAATTAGAGGCTAAAACAGTGTATTCATGAGACTCTTGCACTTTAATTGCCATGTTGCTACTCTGATTTAGCTCAATATTTAATTTGTTGTGTGCCTACGATTAGGTATACGCTTAGTTGCCTAATCGGTGTTTAATCTTCGCTTAGTTGATTAGACTGCATGGTGGATGACTGATTAAATTTGTGCATTGCATTCGCTTAGTTTGCAATTTTGAAGACCGAATTATCCTTCGCTTAGTTGGGTGATTCGTGTTGGATTTGGATCAGGGTAGTGTATACTTGTCCTTAATCTGTGATTGAAAGCATAGTAGTTGAGTTAATGACCAACCATTTTTATTCTGTATTTGATTCCGTTTTTACATTTCTGTTTACATTTCTTTTTGCATCCGTGTTTTAATTTAATTCATCTGCATTCACAAAACCTTTCAACAACCCCCCCACTTCGTGTTTGACCCGATTCTCGAACCACAGTTTGCTCCTTGAGAGAAGACCTAGGAATCACTTCCTAGTCTATACTGCATTTTTTATGCACATTAGCTTTGCATGGGGTGCGACACCCATCACCCAAACATGTGGATCCTCCTCTCACTTAGTTTCAAAAATCTGTGGTTGTGGGGAAAGATTGTTGTTGTTGAAGGTAACTACATTGAAGAACAAAGGGAGACTATTTTATAGACGTATAAATTGGGCAGTAAATGAGAATAAATGCTTTATTTATTGTGTTGAAAATTGTATTCGTGATTCGTAATTTTTTTTTGCAGAGTAATTCAACCTCTAACTTCTTTGAATGGGTTGACGAAGGAGCTTTTGAAATTGAAGGAAGCTTACAAAGGAAGAGTGAAGAAGTTGAAGTCTGTACTTAAAATGTTGTGTTGGATCTAAGGAAGAAGAAGGAGAATTTGAAGAAGAAATTAGAGCAAGAGAGAAAAATTTCAAAATCATGTTGGTGTTTTTTGTATTGTCGTGGGCATTAACAACAATGCTTTCTATTATGTTTGTGTTGAAGATAAATTGTAATTAGATAGGTAATGTTGTGTTGTAGATGTACTTTGAAGTTTTAAATTGAATAAAATGTGGAAGTTCAGTTAAATTGTGCCTAGTTCAATTCTGCCCCTTCCCTGATGGTTGTGTTATGTGCATTTGTTTTATAAGAGTGAGAGTTCCCATGATAAGAAGTAATTTACAATAGGTCCACTTGATGAGATGAGTGACCTGAAATGCTGAATCTGCAAAGTTTGTGTGCTTTGAAGTTATATAGGCAACGTAAATGTGGCTAAAATTTCTGAAATGTATGTTGACAAATTGGCAAGTGTACCAAATCGTACAAGTAATATAAATGGTAAGACCAAGTATCGTTTTCCCAAGAGACTCAAATGACTTTCTCGTTTGTGTGAATTAAAATAATAAGACTTGAAAATAAATTTTATTAAATTGGATTTGAGAACAAAAATATTAACATGCAAAATAAAGTTGATTCAATTGACAAACGAAAACAATGGATGAATGGATGTTGTTGGGGGTTTACAATTTCATCTAATCCGCTCTCTCTTACCTACTTCTCTTGAATATTAGTTTGATTAATTAATTGTTATGCGACTTTCTTAGCCTCCCCTTAACCCGATCCCTCGGCGAAAAGAGCCTAATATTAA
>NC_028356.1:21832906-21841151 GCF_000741045.1 Vigna radiata var. radiata
AAGAATGGAAGAGCAAACCCTAGAAAAGATGAAAAGGAGCCTAAGCATCCAAGAGATCCTCTCCAGAGAGCAAAATTAGGTCTGGTCGTTCTCCTCTGTCAAAAGAATGAGTCTGAACTCACAATAGGGGTATTTAAAGGTGAGGAGGGCGTCAGAAAACAGGCCCAAGCCCAGCGAGCCACCGCCCGGAAGTTTAAGTGTGCCGCCCGGCGGTTTGCCATAATCCTTCAAACCGCCCGGCGACAATCGCCACCGCCCAGCGGTTTCCTTCAGAACCGCCCAACGTCAATCGCCATGCCTACTCCTCGTCCTGGACTGCCGGGCGGTTTAAGTGTGCCGTCGGACGGTGCGTCGACTCTTCAAATCTTCATTTTTCTGCTATTTTCTTGAGTCAACGACCTGTATCTTTAACTCCATTTTTCACTTTCTCAAAAATAGCTACAAAACAATGCAAAACAAGCATAAAATCGCTAAAAACAACTTTTGACTCTCTACAGACTCATTTATTGAGTTTTTCTTTATTGTAGGCTCATTCCAAGTAGTAAAGGGCGTAATTCGGTCCAAACTGACATATGAAAATAACTGTTTTTCAACCTTCATCAATGTACAAACAGCAAAGCAAATGGCTATCTACAACGTAAATGTGGCTAGAAAATGGAAACTACACTGGTCAAACTCAATGGAAGTGATTCAAATGCGTAATTGACACTTGAAACAAGTTTTTATCATCAAATGGAACATGTTCAAAGCATTGAAACAACCAAGACATGTGCAGAGCATAATTTCATTGTTCTAGCTCTTAAATTGCACTAAAATGAATATATAGAGACTAATGTATTGTTTCAAATGCATCAATTGTGTTTATGTAATTAAACCTTTCAAGTGTGTGAAATAGGCAACCGTCATTATAAACGGAAAAGGAGAATATGTTTATGTAAAGAAAAGGCAATCGTCGTCGTTCTGCTCGTAGTGGTTGTGGTCCAGCCAGAGGCCGTGAAAGCACCAATACACTCAAAAGCAAAAGTGGTGGTTCTAAATATGACTTTGCACATAAGTGGGACAAAGACCAAAGAAACAATATGCACAAGTTTTAAATGGTCAAAAAGACTTATGCAAATGTTTAATTTGGACAGAAATGTACAAATTCTCAAAATCACCTTGTGAGTTGCTTAAAATGCAGCAAAATAGATGAAAAGTGATGCAAAATAGGTAAAAACCAGCAGATTCAGTGATCCAAAATAGGTTCTGATAAGTAGTGATGTATGATAACGGTTGAAAAACAGTTATTTTCATATATCAATTGAGACCAAATTACACCCTTTAAGACTTAGAACGAGCTTAGAATCAAGCAAAACACATAAATTGAGTCAGTTGAGAGTCAAAAGCTGTTTTTAGAGATGTTATGCTTATTTTGCATTGTTTTGTAGCATCTTTAATGAAAATGAAGAATGGGATGGAAGATGAAGGTCTTAGACTCAAGAAGGAAGAAGAAAAATGAAGAGAAGAAGAGTCTAGGAACCGTCCAGCGCCAAAATCCACCGTTGGGCGGCCAAATGCGAGGAGAAGCCACTGTCTGACCCAAGCGACGATGTTGGGCGGTGGCGCGGTTATGGGAAAACCGCCGAGCGACATAAGTGTGACGCCGGGCGGTTGTCTGCTGGGCTTGGGCCTATTTTCTGTGACGCTCCTCAGTTATAAATAGTCCTATTGCGATTTAAGAGTCATTATTTTGACAGGAGAGGGCGACCAGACCTAATTTTCACTCCTTGGAGAAGATCTCTTGGATGGAAGATGAAGGTCTTAGACTCAAGAAGGAAGAAGAAAAATGAAGAGAAGAAGAGTCTAGGAATCGTTCAGCACCAAAATCCACCGCTGGGCGGCCAAATGCGAGGAGAAGCCACTGTCTGACCCAAGCGACGATGCTGGGTGGTGGCGCGGTTATGGGAAAACCGCCGAGCGGCATAAGTGTGACGTCGGGCGGTTGTCTGCTGGGCTTGGGCCTGTTTTCTATGACGCTCCTCAGTTATAAATAGCCCTATTGCGATTTAAGAGTCATTATTTTGATAGGAGAGGGCGGCTAGACCTAATTTTCACTCCTTGGAGAAGATCTCTTGGATGCTTAGGCTCCTTTTCATCCAATCTAGGGTTTTCTTTTCCATTCTTCCATCATTTTTCATCTAAGTTCACCATGACAATGGTGAACTAAACCCTTTTGTTGTTGGGGGAAACAATGTAATATTTTGAAACTCTCTTTTATTGAAACTCTTGTTTATTTATATGCTTGTCGTATGCTTTGATTATCAATTGTTGGGTTCTCATCTGCGCTTAAAGCTTTTATTGTTTAACTCATTCGATAATTGTTGTTTGTCTTTATTGATACGGGAACGTACGGTACTGTCATGAACTGGGGAGAAATTCCTTGATTAAGTAATACCACCTAGGGATAAGGGGTAGGGCGATCAATTGTTTTTGCTTCTGTTCTTAACGCGTTCTTAATTACTAAGGGAGGCTAGGGATAGCAAGCCAGTAATTAGTAATAGGCTCTTTTCGCCGAGGGATCGGGTTAAGGGTAGGCCAAGAAAGTTTGCATGACAATTAGATAATAAAGGAAATTAAACAAGAGGATTAGAAAAGAGAGAGAGGATGTTGAAAGGCTTTTATGTCGCGCTAAAAGTCAACAAACCCTAGTCCCCACTTATGTAGTATAGGGGCAACCAGGGAATCAATCCGCAGACTCGACAAAATTAAGTTTTAAGAATGTAAGGTTAGTTCTTGTATTTTATTTATTTACTAAACAGGTGGGGACAAAGAAATCTAACTAAAAAGGAAAAAAAATAAAACTAACATCTATTTTTGAATAGGAAATAATATGAAATAAAAGGAAAGTAAAACTATATAGAAATCTAAACTACCTAAGATAGAAACAGTAACATAAAATAATATGAAAATTTAATGCAACTAAGATGATCCTAAACTAATGAATCTGAAACTAAAATAAACCTAGATACCAACCTACGAAACCAATGAACAACTAAATTTCCTAATTATATGCCTATTCTAGAAATGTAAATGTAAATGCAAAGACTAGATCATCACAGAACAAAACCGAATGGAAGGTAAAGTAAAAATCACAATCTGACCTAAGACTATTCAACATCAATTCAACAGAAATATTATAAATAAAGCACTAACCCAAAGGTAACAGGCACAAGCAAAGAACAGAGGAAAATGCACACTAGATTGAATGAAAGAGTCTCAATTCCTCTTCAGAAAGACATTCCGAGAAAGTTAAGCCCATCACCGGGTCTTTTTAGTTCATATTTCAGAACTTAAAAGTGGAAATTCTCACTCAATTACTCAACCAATGCACAGTTTCACAAAAACTAAAAACACAACACTGAAATTGGACTTAGTCTGATAATGGCGAAGCTTAACATCTCTCAAGAAGACCTCTTGAAAATTTAGGCCCAATCCAGGGTCCTATTACATCCAGACAGATGTAAAATTTTGGATGTTTTCCTTCAAAATTATCATACACAGTTCAATACCAACACACAAACACACATACTAGAAACGAAAAAAATAGAAACGATGAATCTTTACTTAATGGACTCAACTCTGACTCGAGAAGACATCTCGATTAAGAATGCTCGCTATGGAGTCATTTAATTCCGAAAGGAATTATAGAGATGCAGAGAATAAGAATCCAATTCAATTTCCAAAACAAAACAATTACAAAAATCGAAAACTGAACAAGAAAAGAATGGAAAAGCACGAGCATAGAAACTGAAAGCAACATCAACGATTTATTAGAATCGAAAAGAAAACCATATTACAAACATACCAGAATCCGTAGAGAAAACTCACTACTGTCACTCTCGTGAATTCCTCCGTGAAGTCCAGTAACAAAATCCCTACTCTACGAAAGAGTAAAACCCTAATCTAAGGAACGTAAAACTGTAGAGTAAAGAAAAATGTGTCTCAGAGTCTGTTCTAGCGTTTTATTTACATGGCAGAAACACCCTTTTTATAGGGTCTGAAGAAAAAATGGGAAAAGAAAAAAAATGGGAAAAGGGAACCTTGCTTCACTTGGACATTTCGAACTCATCAGACGACCTCCCTTTATTTTGCTTTGAGTTGCAACTTCAGCCCTCCGATCAACTTTGTCTTTCCACCGATCATCTTCGGTCACGGCTTCTTCCCCACCGGTCAGGGTCAACATCAAAGGCCATTGGAGTTCTATTTCTCTCGTGCTCTGCCCTAGCTCTTGGGTAGGTTTTCCGCCAAAATGAAGCATGTTCGAGCTTTACTCCCCAAGGGTAGCTTTAGCTTTCCAACCAAAACGTTGTCGTTCCACTTAGGCCCAGATAGTGCAGCAGCAGTCTAGCACCGAACCAATTTTTACTTCCAATGGTGGTAGCAACGTCAGACAACGACAACCCATTCTCTTTATCAATTAAGCGCAATTAAATTTCAACAGCAGCCCAACAACATTGCATTCCAGCAGCCACTGAATTCCAACCTCTCAATCTCACTTGTAGAAGCCCAATGCAATCGGCCCGATTGAAATCAGCCTTTGCAGCAGCTTCACTAATCAGCTGGCAGCANCACCTATTCTTCTCCGAGACCGGCCCAGTTTGATAAAAACATTTCAATCCCAAATGATCAGAGGCCCAATCTGCAGAAAAAGAACCAATCAACAACTAATATAAGAGAAAAAGAGAAATTTTTGGAAAGAAGAAAATTCAAAACCTATTTAAACAAAACTCAAAGAAAAGAATTTTTATTCAAAATATTTTCAGAAAACTCCTAATTTCCTATAAACTAAAAATTACACCTAAAAAGCTATTTTTAACTAAAATTTTATAAAACTAAAATTTTAAAGAAAAATTCTAAAATTAACCTAATTCTAAACAATTAAAAACAAAAATACACTAACAAAGACTTCTAGACACAAAGAAATATGCAAATTTGAAGAGTTATCACACCCCCACACTTAAAGAACTACCCTCCTGGGCAGGGACAAACTAAAAGGAAAAGAAAATAGAAAGACTCAATTCTACAAAGGACAAAACTCAACACAAAAACAAGGAACACTAAGCTCTATCACAATCAACTCAACTCCGCCAATTCACCCAACTCTAGCTATTTTTCTCTATTCAACACTGCACAATCAGAATCATCAACTCTAAATCCAAGTTTCAGCAACTCTAACCAGCAATGAACAATCAAATTCAATCAAAACAAGCAGAAGAAAACATTTCAGAGAAGTAGCAGCCCAAATTTCAGCCTCACAGGGCAAAGTGTTTACACTCAAAGCACTCAAGTGTTTAAGGTCAGCCTGTTTCACTCCACATGTCATGATGAACCACAAATCTTAACTTTGGCAAAACTCTAGTTGACACTGCTTGAATCATGGTAACTCTAGATCACTAGGACTTGCATGGCTTGTAATGTATTGAAGAATGGAAAGGCTAGATGGATGGGAAATAGGAGCTGGAATGGTATTATCTTTTAGCTTGGCCAGAATCTATTTTTTTTTTCTTTCTTTCTTTTCCAGTTCTTCCTTTCTATTTTTTCTCATTTTTTCTCATTTTCTCTTTTTCCAAACTTTTTCTTCTCTTTTTCAGATCAAATTTTTCTCTTTTTAGAGCTCTTTTCCTCTTCAATTTCACCTCTGGCCTCACTCTTTTTCTGAGTTCCAAACTATCCCTACTTCTTACAAGTCTCTCAAGGTTGTTTATTGATGGGGAAATAGTTTATAATGAATGGAAAGCAAAGAAAAGGTCAAGGCTCAAATGAGGGTACAATGGAAAGAAATGTATGTGAATGGGAAGAAGAAAGAAGGCCTAGATCATCTCTAAAGTTCTACCAAGATCAAGCACACTCAAAGAGAATTAATACAAAATCAGAACTATGGCCATACATGCATGCAATCACACTAGAAATAAAAAATTTGGCCCAAAACTCTCTAGGGTTAAAGATTTATCAAAAATGGGCTTGCTACTCTCTATCATGCAAAAACTGCTTATTTGAATTAAACTAATTGCAAAAATTACTCCTAAAGCTACATCTACTCAAATCTAGAGCTAAAGACACTTTTGGCAATCTATCTTAAAGAAACAAAGCTCAGAAGTTAAGTAAATTAGCAAATAGTCAAGTAAATTGTGAAACAGAAGCTAGAATATCTAAAAGCTATTTACAATCTATAAAAGCTATAACTGGATAGTACGTAACAAAAGAACCTATGCTAAACTGAAACAAGTAAAACAGAACAAAATGTAATCTAAACAACTCCCAACTAAAGCTTCTACAAAAGGAAGACAATAAAAGGAAAGGAAGAAAACCAAAGAAGCAACTATGATCCTATCTAGACTAAAACAAATTCTAACAAGACCTATAACAGCTCCTAACTAAGGCTTTTATGTAAAAAGAAACAATAAAAGGGAAAAGAAATAAGCAAGCAAGAGGCAATAAGAAACCTAAAGCAATAAACCTAAACCAGTAAGAACGGACATGTATAAGAAAAAAACTAAAGGCAATTTAAAGTAAAGACTAAAACAGAATCTAAACAATGGACAGAATCTCAAAGCAAGCAAATCCTATAGTAATTTCTATTTACAAACTGAACAGAATCTAAGAAATACAAGCTAAAACCTGAAAACTAAAATCATATTAAGAATCTAAAACAGGAAAACAGAAGAGAAAGAGATTAAAGAAACCTACCATCAAAGCTAATCCTAACTAATTCCTATTTACAAAAGCTAAAACAAATCATAAAAGGTATTTATAGATTAGAACAAGAATAGTAAACTACACTAGGTATTTACAAATCAATCCACCTAAAATTAAAGAGAAAACAGTTCAGAAAAAAAAAATTACCCTTATTTTATTACTAAAACAGATACTAAACAAGCCTATATTTACATCAGGACAAACAAAAACAAAATTTTAAATCTATACCTTCCCACCCCCACACTTAAGAGGCACATTGCCCTCAATGTGTGAGTGAGTAAAGCTTCCTAACAACACAGAACAATCACAAACATATGTAATAGGTATATACAAAACAAACAGCATCAGATATTTACATAACAGAAACTGGAAAACACAAAAAATAGCTAGAATTGAACAATAGCAAAACAAGTATGTACAAATCAAACAGGACAAACATTATTAGACTAATTCAAAACAGAAATGAAAAAAAAAAACTAATATTGAAAAGAAATGCATATAACAGAATAAAACTAAGAAAACTAAACTCAATATAGCATACAATGTATATGAACAAGACTGAGAAAAGTAAACACAATAAAACAGAACTAAAAAGCTAAACTAAACTACAAAGCTACAAGAAAACGAAAATCTCAAATTGGCCAAAGATCAAAATTAATTCTTTTTAGCTTTATGAAAAATAGCATATTTTCTACTCTACTATTTACTATACTACTTAAAGCTATGTAAACTACTATAAAAGACTTATAACTACTATTTAAAAGAAGGGAAAAGAAAGAGCTTATTAGTTTTTCTCCATTGAGCTTAGCTCCTCTGTGTCTAGTCTCCATGTCTGCATTGAATTTCTCCTCTTGCTCAAGCATTTTTTCTAGCAGCATCAACTCTTCATTCAGTTTTGGTTGCTGATTTTGCACTTTCCAAGCATCTCGTTGCATCATTAACAACTTTCCATTCAAGGTGTGCAGCTGGTTCTTCATGTTCAAGGCCCTTTCAGCAATATTGATTCCATCTTCTGCCTCTTCTAAAGTTCTCTTTGTCTCTAGAGTGTCTGCAGTCAGTGTATAATCTGTCGTATCCCAATCAAAGTTTAAATGCACAAATGACTCTTCAAACATTTAGCCATTTAGCCATTTCCATTTTAATAAAGTTGTAATTTCGTTTTTTTAGAAACCTTAATTAGATTAAGTGCATTTGGGCCCTTTTGTGGCAAATTTTGTAGAAGCCCAATGTGTGGGACACTTGGCACCAAAACCCTAGGTTTTTAGGAGGTGGACCCCACCAATTTTGAGAGGGGGGACGGTATTTTGGTAGCAAAGGCCGANACACTAAAAAACAACACTCATTCTACACTTTTGCTTTGGCTTTGCATGTATGAACTCTCTCTTGGGAGCCTTTGGTGTGCCCTTTTCGTTTTTGAGCTTGAATGGACCAAGATCACGTTTTTCTTCTTCTATTGGTTGCAACAACGTTTGTTCTTGCTTGATGGAATGAAGCTCTACCATTTCTCTCT
>NC_028356.1:21845705-21848273 GCF_000741045.1 Vigna radiata var. radiata
GAAAAGACCACATTCACATGCCCCTTTGGCACTTTTGCCTATAGGAGGATGCCCTTTGGCCTATGCAACGCCCCTGGTACCTTCCAGCGGTGCATGCTTAGCATTTTTAGCGACTTTCTTTAGAGTTGCATAGAGGTGTTTATGGATGACTTTATTGTTTATGGATCCTCTTTTGATCTATGTTTAGACAGTATGGAAAAAGTTTTGAAAAGATGCATAGAAACAAACTTTGTTCTCAATTTTGAGAAATGTCACTTCATGGTTGAACAAGGTTTGGTTCTAGGGCATATCATTTCCGAAAAGGGAATTGAGATAGATCCTGCTAAGATATCTGTGATTTCGCAGTTGCCTTACCCCTCTTGCATGCGAGAGGTTAGATCTTTTCTAGGACATGCAGGTTTCTACAGGCGCTTCATCAAAGATTTCAGCAAGAAGGCGCTTCCCTTGTCCAGACTGTTGCAAAAGGATATTGACTTTGTTTGTGATGATAGATGCAAGCAGGCATTTGATTGCCTGAAGGAAGCTTTAACCACCACCCCTATCATTCAGGCACCGGATTGGACAACCCCATTTGAGCTCATGTGTGACGCATCAAATTATGCCTTGGGAGCTGTCCTTACACAGAAGATTGACAAGCTGCCTAGAGCGATCTACTACGCCTCACGAACTTTGGATGCTGCCCAAGGAAGCTACACTACGACTGAGAACGAGTTGTTGGCAATTGTTTTTGCCCTTGATAAGTTTAGGTCGTATTTGCTTGGATCTCCTGTTATTGTGTATACTGACCATGCAGCTCTGAAGTTTCTATTGAAAAAGGCTGAGTCAAAGCCTAGATTGATTAGGTGGATGCTACTACTCCAGGAGTTTGACTTGTAGATTAAAGACCGGAGTGGAGCACAAAACTTGGTTGTAGACCACCTCAGCAAGATTGAGAGGGCTGAGGATGAAGTTGATGTGTTGCCTATCCAGGATGACTTTCCTGATGAGAGTTTTTTGATGATTTCTTCTTCTCACCCTACTCTCCTTGGTTTGCACACATTGTGAATTATTTGGTTGCTTCTGTTTTTCCTCCCTTAGCATCACGTGCTCAGATTGCTAAAATTAAGAGTGATGCTAAGTATTATGTTTGGGATGACCCATATCTGTGGAAGTTGTGCAGTGACCAGGTTACTAGGAGATGCATTCCGGACCATGAAATTGACTCGGTCCTACAGTTTTGTCATGCCTCTCACCTAGTGGTCATCTGGGGATACAGAGAACAGCATGCAGGGTGCTTGACTGTGGTTTCTATTGGCCTTCCATCTTCAAAGATGCGGAGAGGATTTGTAGCACCTGTGAGCCGTGTCAGAGAGCAGGAGGACCTATTTCACAGAGATAGGAGATGCCTCAACAGCCTATGTTGTTCTGTGAGGTGTTTGATGTTTGGGGTATAGATTTCATGGGTCCTTTTCCTGTTTCTTTTGGTTTCTCTTATATTCTCCTTGCTGTGGATTATGTTTCTTTTGGTGAGATCTAACAAAATCTACAACAACCCGAGCATCTTTTGGTTTCTCTTATATTCTCCTTGCTGTGGATTATGTTTCAAAATGGGTGGAAGCTAGAGCCACCAAGACTAATGATGCTCGGGTTGTTGTAGAATTTGTTAGATCTCACCTCTTTTGTAGGTTTGGAGTGCCTAGAGCAATTGTTAACGATCAGGGAACCCATTTTTGCAACAGATCCATGCAAGCCTTGCTCAAGAAATATGGGGTGACGCACAGAGTTTCTACACCTTACCACCCCCAAACAAATGTGCAGGTTGAGATCTCCAACAGGGAGATTAAGAGGATTTTGGAGAAGATTGTCCAGCCCAACAGAAAGGATTGGAGCAATAGGTTGGATGATGCTCTTTGGGCTCACAGGACTGCCTACAAAGCACCCATTGGGATGTCTCCCTATCGGGTTGTCTTTGGAAAGGCATGTCATTTACCAGTTGAGATTGAGCATCGGGCATATTGGGCTGTGAAGATTTGCAACTTCTCCATTGACCAAGCTGGAGAGGAAAGGAAGTTGCAACTGAATGAATTGGATGAGATCCAATTGGAGCCCTATGAGAATTTGAAGTTCTACAAAGAAAGGACCAAGAGGTTCCATGATAGTTCCAATGTTAGAAAGGACTTCGAGGTTGGCCAGCAGGTTTTGTTGTATAACTCTAGGCTCGGCCTCATGGGTGGTAAGTTGAGATCAAAGTGGACTGGACCTTTTGTTGTGACTAATGTTTATCCTTATGGTGCAGTAGAGATACAGGATCCATGTGCAGCTACAAGCTTCAAGGTGAATGAGCATAGACTGAAGCCTTTCCTCAGCAATCCTTCTTTGTTGGATTCAGTGGTGGAGGAGACGTCTTTGGTCNACCCCACCTACCCTCCCATCTGACTCAGGGAGTTTCTTTTCTCCTTCCCTCCTCACTTTTATTGCACTTTGTCTGTATCTGATGATTGTTCTGATTGTTGATCTGTTGATTGTGACACACTGAGGACATTGTGTCGTTTAAGTTTGGTCTATTAGGGGAGGTTGTTCTTTGTTAAG
>NC_028356.1:21848463-21915148 GCF_000741045.1 Vigna radiata var. radiata
CAATGGACAGAATCTCAAAGCAAGCAAATCCTATAGTAATTTCTATTTACAAACTGAACAGAATCTAAGAAATACAAGCTAAAACCTGAAAACTAAAATCATATTAAGAATCTAAAACAGGAAAACAGAAGAGAAAGAGATTAAAGAAACCTACCATCAAAGCTAATCCTAACTAATTCCTATTTACAAAAGCTAAAACAAATCATAAAAGGTATTTATAGATTAGAACAAGAATAGTAAACTACACTAGGTATTTACAAATCAATCCACCTAAAATTAAAGAGAAAACAGTTCAGAAAAAAAAAATTACCCTTATTTTATTACTAAAACAGATACTAAACAAGCCTATATTTACATCAGGACAAACAAAAACAAAATTTTAAATCTATACCTTCCCACCCCCACACTTAAGAGGCACATTGCCCTCAATGTGTGAGTGAGTAAAGCTTCCTAACAACACAGAACAATCACAAACATATGTAATAGGTATATACAAAACAAACAGCATCAGATATTTACATAACAGAAACTGGAAAACACAAAAAATAGCTAGAATTGAACAATAGCAAAACAAGTATGTACAAATCAAACAGGACAAACATTATTAGACTAATTCAAAACAGAAATGAAAAAAAAAAACTAATATTGAAAAGAAATGCATATAACAGAATAAAACTAAGAAAACTAAACTCAATATAGCATACAATGTATATGAACAAGACTGAGAAAAGTAAACACAATAAAACAGAACTAAAAAGCTAAACTAAACTACAAAGCTACAAGAAAACGAAAATCTCAAATTGGCCAAAGATCAAAATTAATTCTTTTTAGCTTTATGAAAAATAGCATATTTTCTACTCTACTATTTACTATACTACTTAAAGCTATGTAAACTACTATAAAAGACTTATAACTACTATTTAAAAGAAGGGAAAAGAAAGAGCTTATTAGTTTTTCTCCATTGAGCTTAGCTCCTCTGTGTCTAGTCTCCATGTCTGCATTGAATTTCTCCTCTTGCTCAAGCATTTTTTCTAGCAGCATCAACTCTTCATTCAGTTTTGGTTGCTGATTTTGCACTTTCCAAGCATCTCGTTGCATCATTAACAACTTTCCATTCAAGGTGTGCAGCTGGTTCTTCATGTTCAAGGCCCTTTCAGCAATATTGATTCCATCTTCTGCCTCTTCTAAAGTTCTCTTTGTCTCTAGAGTGTCTGCAGTCAGTGTATAATCTGTCGTATCCCAATCAAAGTTTAAATGCACAAATGACTCTTCAAACATTTAGCCATTTAGCCATTTCCATTTTAATAAAGTTGTAATTTCGTTTTTTTAGAAACCTTAATTAGATTAAGTGCATTTGGGCCCTTTTGTGGCAAATTTTGTAGAAGCCCAATGTGTGGGACACTTGGCACCAAAACCCTAGGTTTTTAGGAGGTGGACCCCACCAATTTTGAGAGGGGGGACGGTATTTTGGTAGCAAAGGCCGATACACTAAAAAACAACACTCATTCTACACTTTTGCTTTGGCTTTGCATGTATGAACTCTCTCTTGGGAGCCTTTGGTGTGCCCTTTTCGTTTTTGAGCTTGAATGGANCAANATCACGTTTTTCTTCTTCTATTGGTTGCAACAANGTTTGTTCTTGCTTGATGGAATGAAGCTCTACCATTTCTCTCTTTAGATTTTCGTTTTGAAGGTTGAATGCTTGGGTTTGAAGCTTTTTCTTTGCTTTGTCATGGTGGTTTCTTTGGTGGAAGGGAGACCCATTGTCCATTTCGGTTTTATCATCATTTTGTTGCAGTAATCTCGTTTTTACCTCAAGTTTCTTGGATTGGAGGATGAAAATGGAGTTGTTGTCAAGTTTGGTAGTGAAAAAGGCTTAAGTTGGTGCATGGGTATTGTATTCTTGAGCCATTTTCTTCTAGCATTTTGTTTTTGATGTTGGGAAACAAATTTTGAGTTGGACTTTGTGCTTGATGATGGTGGTTGGACGGTGTTGCATAGGTAGCATAGGGGTTTGGTTTTATTTGGGTCAAAAAAGTTGAAGAAAAGTGTGTTTTGAAGTTGAATTTATGAAGGTAGAACTTGGTTTTATTGTTCTTGAATCATTTTGCTTTGGAACTTTGGGTTCTTGGNGCANCANTCTCGGTTTGGAGNTGGAAGAAACAATTTGGATGTTGGTTTGTTGAAGAAAAAAACGAAATTGGAAGTGGAGAAGGAAGAGAGAAGGTGCATTCAATTTTTACTCGATTTGGCCAAGCATAGTATGAGCACATTTTCATAGAATGAAGATTTCCATTTTGGTCTTGTCTTTTGCTAGCAATATTGTCGTGAGTTGCTTGAAGATTGGGAGGTCTTGTGTTGTTTATTCCCTTTGACTTAGAACATGTGGCATCTTGAAAGAAGAGATTAAAGCACCCCTTTGACTTGTGGACTTTTTAGAAGCATTCTTTGCACCCAACAATTGCATTGTTCACGTTATTTATGAGCCTTGGTGTGTGGAACCATAATTTTTGCTGCATGCAAGGAGTGGTGGACGATTTTAGTTGATGTGGAAGGCATATGTTTGTTGTCTTGAAGTATGGAGCACATGGATAAGAAGTCAACACACCTTGCATGTTCATTTAAGGAAGAAAAGTCAAAACTGAAATTGGACCTTGTTGGGCTAGGAGCTCACGGCCCAAGGGGGTTTCTCAAGCTATTTGAACCTTTTAATTTCAATTGGTAGATGAATATTGGTCACATAATTGATAGATGAAAAAGCATTTTTAATTATCTCTTGTTTTGCATTAATTTGCATAGTATGATTAGTTGCATTTGATTCCTCGAATTAAGTGTTGCATTTTAATAGTCTTAATTGTGTTTAGATAATTGTTTGTTGAAATGTTGGGTTTAGCACTTTATTTTGCTTTGATGTTTTCTAACTTACACAGTTGAGTTTAGTGTCCATTCATTTTAATTTAGTATTCGTATTCACAAAAACACTTTTCAAAACCCCCCCCGCTTTTCGTGTTAGACTTGACTCTGAACCGCAGTTGGTCCTTGAGAGACGACGTAGGGGTCATTCCCTAGCATTATACTGCATTTCTAAATTGCAATCAAATTTGTATGGGCCGCAACACCCATCAGATATCAGGAAGGTACACCTACTGATGGGTGTTGAAGAGATTTGCACTTACTGACAAGTGCTAAACAGGTTTGGGTCAGTCTCGTAACGTTAAACAAGCGCTACTAAGAGGCACCCTAGATTCTCTCTTTCACTTTTGTATTTTGAATTCTTAGAATAGGTTGAATTTTTATTTTCAGTATGCATGCTTGGCTTGAATACTTGTATGAAAATGTTTGACTGAACAATTTGCATGATAAGTCTTTTTAATGCTGATTTGATGTGGATGATAATTGAGTTGTATTGCATGTTGATATTCATGGAACAGATGTGTGATGATTTATGATTGTGGTTATGATGCTAAGCAGGGTGTATGAATGAATGTTGTGTGAGAAAGCATGTTTTGTGAGGTATTGAGCTCCAGAGTTTTTATTGTTGTATGTATTGTTCACAGGGAAACATGAATGATATTGCCATAATCTTGATGATTGATTGAATTGCATGTGAATGTCATGTGATCAAGGCCATTTTTGAAAACCCTTCTCTAGCCAAATTTTCACCCAAAGTGCTTGAAATTTTATACCCTTTTTGAACCTTAGCCTTAAACAGGATGAGAACCCTTGTTTTGAAATTCTTTACCTTAAGTTGGGTTGAGCTTAACTGTATGTGTGGAAAAGGTTCAAGTTTGGGATTGTATGGGGGAAATTGAAAAGCAATTGTAAAACATTGAGCTCAAATGTTGAGAATGAAAAATGCATGAGAAAAAGAAAAGAAAAGAAGAAAAGCATCAAAATGAGCTCAATGTAAAAATAAAAGAAAAGAGAAGAAGTTGGGAATAAGTGAGATTGGTGAGAGAGGGAGTTGTGCTTAAAGTTTGAACATATGATTGCTCTCTTAACTCAAGGATTTTGCATTCTAGAAAAACCAATTTTTCTTGTTAGCCCAACCTCAATACAAGCCTTGGAAAAGTCCTTGTGATGGCACTTGCATGTAAAGATTTTGATTGTTTTAGATGAATGGCAATGTTGTTTCATGTGACTTGTGAATAATAGAGAGTTGGAGTGTCACCTAAAACACTTGAGTGATTGAGTGAAACACTTGCTTGGTGAGAATGGCTAAATTTCATGCTTACATTTTTGCTTAGTGGATTGGTCATTCATAAAGTGTAACATCTGTTGAGAAATATGTGAACTGAATTGAATTGAAAGCATGCATGCATCTTGATTTGATTTCACTGAAGGTCTGAAATTGAGTAGTTCTTGTCATGTATTTTAGTAGTGTTGAACCACTGGATGAAATAGTAGAAAGTCAAGTTTTGTTTTATTTGTTTGTTTTGTTTTGTTTGCTTGAGGACAAGCAAAGTTCTAAGTTTGGGGTTGTGATAACGGTTGAAAAACAATTATTTTCATATGTCAATTGAGACCAAATTACACACTTTAAGACTTAGAACGAGCTTAGAATCAAGCAAAACACATAAATTGAGTCAGTTGAGAGTCAAAAGCTGTTTTTAGCAATATTATGCTTGTTTTGCATTGTTTTGTAGCATCTTTGATGAAAATGAAGAATGGAATGGAAGATGAAGGTCTTAGACTCAAGAAGGAAGAAGAAAAACGAAGAGAAGAAGAGTCTAGGAACCGCCCAGCGCCAAAATCCACCGTTGGGCGGCCAAATGCAAGGAGAAGCCACTGTCTGACACCCAGACAACGACGTTGGGCGGTTTTGCGGTAAAAGGCAAACCGTCGGGTGGTGGAACCCACCGTTGGGCGATGGCGTGGCTATGGGCAAACCGTCGGGCGGCATAAGTGTGATGCCGGGCGGTTGTCTTCTGGGCTTTGGCCTGTTTTCTGTGACGCTCCTCAATTATAAATAGCCCTATTGCGATTTGAGAGTCATTCTTTTGATAGAAGAGGGCGGCCAGACTTAATTTTCACTCCTTGGAGAAGATCTCTTGGATGCTTAGGCTCCTTTTCATCCAATCTAGGGTTTGCTTTTCCATTCTTCCATCATTTTTCATCTAAGTTCACCATGACAATGGTGAACTAAACCCTTTTGTTGTTGGGGGAAACAATGTAATATTTTGAAACTCTCTTTTATTGAAACTCTTGTTTATTTATATGCTTGTCGTATGCTTTGATTATCAATTNTCTTGTTTATTTATATGCTTGTCGTATGCTTTGATTATCAATTGTTGGGTTCTCATCTACGCTTAAAGCTTTTATCGTTTAACTCATTCGATAACTGTTGTTTGTCTTTATTGATACGGGAACGTACGGTACTATCATGAACTGGTGAGAAATTCCTTGATTAAGCAATACCACCTAGGGATAGGGGGTAGGACGATCAATTGTTTCTTCTTCTGTTCTTAACGCGTTATTAATTACTAGAGGAGGCTAGGGATAGCAAGCCAGTAATTAGTAATAGGCTTTTTTCGCCGAGGGATCGGGTTAAGGGTAGGCCAAGAAAGTTTGCATCATAATTTGATAACAAAGCAAATTAAACAAGAGGATTAGATAAGCGAGAGAGGATAAGATGAAATTGCAAACCCCCAACAACTCCATTGAACCATAGTCTTTTTCTTATCAATTGAATCAAACGCATTGCATGTTTATTTTGTGTTCTTGCATTCCAACAATTTAATTCTTCTTTACAAGTCTTACGATTTCAATTTGCACGAACGATAAGGCCTTTCGAGTCTCTTGGGAAGAACGATATTGGGTTTTACCAATTATATTACTTGAAACGATCTGAAACACTTGCCAGAGAGTCAACAATGTAGTGATGAATAATATCAATGAAAAATATGAGTGAATAATATCAACAGTCATAGCATGTAGTGATGAATGAAATTTCATATTCCATCTTTGATCTGTGACTAATAATAAAGTACCTTCTAGTAGCACCTAATTAAAATAGGTTTTGATAAGTATAAATAATGCACCTTCCAACACTCTGAAAAGAACCGATTGAAACACAGTGAATAATATAAAAGCACAGCACCGAATACAAGACATTGAATAATATAAAAGTACAACACCGAATACAAGACATTGAATAATATAAAAGTACAACACCGAATACAACACTAGTAATGGTCCTTGACAAAGTGGTCCCAAAGCACTATAAATAACACAATAATTCAGTCAACAATAGGTAGTGGTCCCTCACTACTTTAATGTACATGACAAACAAGTGGTCCAAAAAATATTGTGCCCACTTGTCTTCAAGTGACCTCACTACTGGTCATTAGGGCCTCTTCCTACTTCAACTAACAACTAACCTCCAAAACTTCTCTTCAAGTGACAACCATCTACCCCAATGAATGGTCTGCAACCACCCAAAAACCCCTCATTACATCCAAACACATGTAAAATGACCCAAACCTTGGTGGCAAGGTGGGTTGGGGTTGATTGACCTTAATCTTGAAGGTTCCAGCCTTCACTCTTAATAACTCAGTCACATAGCCATAAAGATGACCATATTGTCTTTCTCCATCACCCACTAAAGAATCCATTACAATTTTCTTAGCTCTTCCGGCCTTCCAATGAGTTATTCCAACACTATATGACTTTTTTATTTCATCTATGATTTGGATCACTTTCATGCCTCCTACATTCACAAATCTGTCAACCAAAACCTGTGCAATCCATTCTACACTTGCACTTTTGCCACCAAAAGCCCTTCCACACTTGATGCCCAACTATAGTTTTGACTCTAAAGGTTTGGCTACTTCCTACCTTGCTAGCCATAATAACAAAACCACACCCCTTCTTACAAACTGCCCTTACTTTCTTCAAATCATTCTTCACAAACTTCACTTCTTTTCCATTCAAAACGCTATGCTCCTGTAGCGCACTCTTAAAATCCTTCAAAGACTTAAACTCCATTCCCAATCTAAAATTGAAGCCCCTAATCATATCTTCTGCTTTATACTTTGTAAAGTGCCTTTTATTCTCCCTCATATCCTCATCACTATCTACATTTGAGGACAAGTCATCTGTATCATAATCTTCATTTATGTCATGTTGTCCAACCTCTTCGTTAATCACAAATGCCCCCTCACTATCTTCAAATCTGCTCCTAACACTTTTATTTTTCTTTTTCGTTCTCATTCTCTTCCACCTATCCAAAACTGGATTAATATTTCTTCTCTCTTCCTCCACAATCTCATTGTCCATCCCAAACCCATCATCATCATTTGCCATTCTCTCCTCTTCACTATCATCAACATTTTCCACCCCTTCTTCCTCTTGCTCTTGCTCTTCCACCATTTCTCCCTCAACATTCCCCTCTTCCTCTTGCTCTTGCCCTTTCCACCATTTCTCCCTCAACATTTCATTCTTCCTCTTCGTCATCAACTACCAAATCTTGTACTTCCACATTTCCCTCCACCCCACCAAAATCTTCTTCATCCACTGCTTCACCTACTTCATCTACATAACCATGCTCTTCATCTACATCCACTGCCTCCTCACCAAATGTAAGAAAACTAATTTCTTCTGGCTGATTGGGTTGGAGATGTTGAACATAGATTTCAACTTCCTCCTTATTTGCCTCTGCATAGTTGGACAACAAAATTGCTTCTCAGTCATCTGTTAATGGTCTGAGGTTGTTCATTGCCTTTTCTTTCGAACCCTTCCACCAAAGCTTGAACTCTCCATCATACTTGAATTCTCTAACAAATCCCACCGCTTCAAAGTATGACCACATGTCGGGATCAATTTCTTTAAGAACATGTATCTCTCCTCCCATATATTGTAGTCCCTTATTCTTCACGAACTTTCCCATATGATACAGAGAGACGTCAAAAACCATTTTTCCTACACGGTGAAATGAAAACTTGGCACATTACACACACAATGCACAACAAAATGCAACTTACACAGAAAATACACATTAAACCAAAACTAGATAATTACCTTCTTCAACGAATCGCTGATCTTTCGCACAAATGAAGACGATCTTTCGCTGATCTTTCGCAACTGACTTTCAATGAAGACGAACAATAGCACTAGCACGTAGGGTACCAAATGCAGAGAACGAACATGAACCCTAACTTTGGATAGCGATTTCAACACCTATTTCATTTCTAAAAATCCCTAAATTTGGATTGCAATTTCAAAAAAAAATATTTAACAGAGGCGAAGCAAAAAAGATTTCAATGGCAATTTCGTCAACACCTATTTCATTTCTAAATATCCCTAAATTTTAACACATGTCAGAAAAAAAAATTCCACACATGGCAACAGAAACGAAGCAAATATGGCTAGACGTTAGCCAACTCACCAGGTTTTTTAACGGTGTTAGGTTTTAGGGACTGAAATCAAAAGTTTCCTTAAGATGGAGGACTAAATTGTACATTACTTTGAAAGAGGGACTAAAAACAAAATGGCTTGATAGTTCAGGGACTAAAAACATATTTAACCCTTCTTCTTTGCTTTGTTCTTAAAAGCGCGTATTACCGAAGGTTTATTTCCGAGGGCCTATTATCCTTCGGTAATGCCAGCGATGCCTTTTCACATCCACACCACATCTTCATTTAGCCATTCTCTAAATATTTCCAAGGGCCTTTTGCCCTTCCATAATCTTGCCATGCCTCTTTATATGCGAACCACATCTTCATTTAGGCATTCTCTGGAGAGATCCACCCACACACATTTCTTTTTCTCAAGAATTCGCTTGTCTCCAATCCATATTTCGATCTCCTTTGCCTCAGATCTTCATTCTCCTCTGCATTTCTCCCTTACCTCAGCTTAATCCACCATAGAATCCATTTTTCATTGATTAAACCTATCCTCACCGTTCTATCTTCACTTTTGCCCGATTAAAACCTATTTTCATTCCATTCCATCGATTCAATCGTTGAATCCTTTCTTTCCACCGATCAAAACATCCCAAATCCCCAACCCTAGAATGTATACCGATTAAACCATTCAATCTAGGGTTTGCCTCCGTTGTCTGTCATCCGTTGTTCTTCTTCTTCGATTAGCTCGATCTGTGCCAGTTTCCATGGTTCCTCGTCGATCCGCCTCGACCTGGAGTTATCAAGTGGTATTTAGAGGCGTGTCTGCATGGAGCTAAGTATTTTCTTTGCCTTTCCATGTTGTCTTCTATTAATTGTCTTGATTCGTTGGTCTTGTATTGAAACTTTAACACATGGATTGAAAAATACAATTTTTTTTTCTCATTATTGTCAATACCGTGTATGGACTGTCTGTTGTGCTCATGTGAAAAGAATAAGTTTTTATCATATATTGCTTTACATTATTAAGGGTGTCTCTGTTTGTGAATCCTTCCTGTTTATTATCTTGAATCCTGTTATTTATGGGTTAATAGTTGTCTGAATATGAAAAAGTATATATGATATATTATGAATTCATCGAACTAACCATGATAGGAGTGAAGAAATGAGAACCCCCCATATGAGCAGGCCAATGGCCATCACTAGTTTGCAGTGCTGACAGGTAACGAGAAGCCCTTTTTATGGACTGAGTAGCCTTCTCCCATGTAATTTCCTCATCATCTTCTATCTTCACTTTTCTTATTATTTGTTTGAATTCTTTTTCCCTCATAATCTGCACAAAAATGGAATATAAAGTTATATTATCCATTTCATTGATGCTTTCCTTTTCGAAATAATATTCATATTTTACTGTTTTCATACTGTCGTCCAATCAGAAATTTCATATAAAATATTGAGTTGATTTTGATAATTAATTAATTATTAATACATCTAAGGAATGAGTTTTGTTGAGGATAAGAAAGAGGAACTACTTGAAATCGCCAAAGTCGATCGCCACATGCCTTTTTCTCAAAGCGATTTTGGTAGAAATGTGGATATGTGTACTCTGTTTTGCATGTGTAATGATGATAAATTTTGGAATTATTGGGTTAAATCGTGTAAAAAGAGTGCTTTTTCTACACACTTTCATGGTTAACTTCTTCTGGCTACTTTGTTTGTACAAAGAAATAATTTTATTTGTTGAAGGGTGTTTTATTTGTTTGTTCAAGGAAACACTTTGATTTTTATGGTTAACTTCTTTTCTGGTGGCTACTGTGATGCATTGAAACACAAGAATTGAAACAACCTTGGGAATGGTTGAGACTGGGAGAGATGTCTTTGTTTAGCCTAGTGATAACCAATTTCACCCATTATTTGCATTGATGATGTTACTGCTTTGGAGATTGTTTTCTTTCAACAGCTGCTATATATATACTTTTTACATAAAAAAATGAATGTTATATTGTAGCATCATTATACAAGTGTCAGTTTTTGTGGACTTTATTTATGCTAAAACATAAAGTGTTGTATGATTCATGTCGTCAAATCTCAGTAAGTGGGAAAGTGCTTTTGTTTCTGTCAAGCTTTAATAATGATACCTTGTGTAATTGTGTTTCTTATTATATATGATACTTTTTAGGCACCTAAAACAGGTCGGATGCTAAGTGGAAAATTATCTAAGTCTCTTGGTGGGCTTCCTCCACAATCACCTGTTGCTCAATGGGACAACATCATCAAATTTTTGGATTCACTCATGAGCAGAATGCGTGTAAATCATGTATGTTATTTAGTAAATAAATAGTTTCACTAGTTCTTCAAAATACTGGTTTCATTTTAGAAATGTCTAGAACATGTTTTAATAAATAGTTTTACTTAGTTTCTAATTGTAAATGTTACTATTGCAAATGAATATTGTTGAACTTAAATATTCTCATTGAATTTTACTTTATGAGTTTTGAATGTTAGTGTTGTAACTTATAAGTTTTGGTATTTAAAAGGGTTTTTCTATTCTATAATGTTGTTTCTTATTGATATTTTTTAATATAAAGCGGTAATTTTGAAAAAATATTTTTTATTTTACTAGTTCAATCACAGTTAGCTCATTTATTATTGAACCGGTGCACTTACCTATTTAATGACCAATTTGGTTTCCAAAATATTTACAATCTTGTTCCTATTGTTGTTACTGCCTCAGTTCTGGAGGTTTTCTTGTTCTCTTTTTGTATATTACTTTTCCAAGTTTATAAAGGCTTTACTTGTCCAAAAATTTAATCATGTTTCAGTAAAAATTGCATGAAATGGGGATGTAAAGTGAGCTTGCTATTACTGCTTGATTTTATTTTTAAGGTTTAATCATATTTATACTTTATGTCTTTGTTTCGTGTTTTATTCTTTATGCTAATCCACTTGGATATTTGTGGGTTCTTATGCATGTGTGAGCAGGCAATGATATATGGTAGGGGTCTAATGCCATCGGGAATGTAATTGGTTCCAATGGTGTTACCAGACGGTCGAATTGGCTATGTCGGCTATGTCCTGTAAGTTTCTGCGAATTCATTTTACATAAATCATACTACAAATTAATATAGTATTATTTAGTATTGTCAATATAATTTAAAATTGCATTGGCAATTATGCATAATAGTAATTTAACACAGTAATGGAAAAAAGTTGTAACCCAATACATTTTTTAAATGATTGGCATTGTATAAAAAAATATATTAAAATGTATCGTCATCATTACTATAAAATGTTCTGTACATAATTTTACTGTCAATTTTATTTCTATTTCGTGTCTAATTTTTAATCATTGTTGTCCAAGTTTTTTAATTTGAATAATAAGTTTATATTCAATGCTATGGAGTAATGTTTATTTAGTTTTATTACACTGAATTGTAAAAATTGAAAAAAATAAGTGATGTTGATAATGGTGATATNGTGCAGACAATAACTTGGTGTACAAGCGCCACCCAACCGACCTCGCAGAAGTGATCGGAGTAATGGTCCAAGTAGGCAGCCAGGGCGAGGAGGTGGTAGTGGCAATGATGAAGACAACCATACAAGAAGGCATTGTCTTTGAGTTGTTTTCTTATTTAGAAGTAGAATTTAAATGTTTTTCCTCTGTACTGATATATAAGAACTTGAACTTGTAGTGTTGTATTGTTGTGGCAGCAAGTATCTTATGTAAAAGACTACGATTATATTATGCAATATCATTTGATATTTTCTTTTCAATTGTCCTTCTTCAAAACAAATATTAGCTCCAGTACAAATATTAGTGGATAGTTTGACTTGATGTCATGAAAAATATTAGCTACAGTAAAATTATTACCGAAGGCTTTTGCCCTTCGGTAATTACCGAAGGGCAAAGGCCGTCGGTAATGATTAGCGACAAATGATTTACTGACGGCTTTTTGACCGTCGGTAAGCTGTCGGTAATAGGTCATTACCGACGGCTTCTGGCTGTTTCCGAGGGATTATGGCCTTCGGTAACGCCCTTCCTGAGAATGTCATCTGCTCCTATGGGTTGTTGACGTGTAGAAGACACTTCAATGCTCAAGATATAAAGAGGTCTAAATTTTATTAGGATTGAAGAGGAAGATTGTACCTAGACATCAATTGTATATTTATAGGCCATGTGGCAGGCAAGCCCATTAATTAGCCATTAGTGCAATATATTTTTAGGCAATAAAACCCAATAATCTATATTTTGTAAAGAGTAAGGCAATCTGACCTATTAATACATGTTAATTGTTCATAAATGACCATTAATTCCAATCGCTATACTTTATATACTACAATTTTAATTAAATTTAACCTTGTAAAATATAAATTAATGTTAATTTTAATTAAATTTAACTTAATAAAATAAAAATTAAATTTTTATTTTTATTTTTTACGGGTAGCAGATATTCGCGGATACGAATAGTATAATGTCCGCATTCGACCCGTTTATAAGCGGGTATTAAAATATCCGCTATCCGCAAGTTTCAGGTAATAAATATTCGCAGGTATCAACTATCCGTCACGGATTTTATCCGCGGATATTTGCGGATGCGGATTTTTTTGCCATACCTACTCTCAACTATAAAATTAAATTACAAAGAATAAAAATTAACTAAAGTTTATTTTATAATTAATGTAAAATATTAAGAAAATAATTTATTGTTTAAAATATTTTAAATATTCGTGGTGTTTTAAAATATTTAAAAAAATATAAAAAAAAATGGAATGATTGAAACTATAAAAGACTAGGTGTGCTTGTATGCATGTGAAATCCTATGAACTTAGAAAACAAATAAAACTGCAATTTTAGATGTAACGAGAGTGACGTTCTCCTTCTGAAAATGAAAACAAAATTAGAATGGATTTTGAGAATTTCAATAAAAGGTTGAATTCGATAAATGATGAAAGAGAAGTAAAGACACGGTGGAGCATGAGTAATTTACGTGATATTAAAGACTGTAAACTTGAAGGAGATGAGGTTTCCTAATTTTTAGAATTTTTGAAGAAGGGTAGGGGACGGAAAAAGGATTTGAGACGAGGTTCAGGCGAGGAAATTAGGGATTGCAGGAGAACTTAACGGTGAGGGCCAACGACAAACGATGGGACAAACATCGCACACTCAGTAATTAAGGGTCTGTGAATAGCAGAAGCGAAGAAGGAAACTGAAGTGGCATGTGAAGAAGACATGAAGTGGCAGAGAAGAAGATGCAAAACGAAAGAGGCGTGAGAAGATACAAAATGAAAGGATGCTTGGTTTGGCGAAAAGGATAATTAGGAGATTTCAACACTTACAAACAGATTTTTCTGAAACGACTAGAAATTTATTTGAAAAATAAAATAAAATATAACTTAATTGCAGTTTTGGTTTCCAAACTGTCGAAAAATTATTTTAAAAAAGTTTAAAATATAACTACAATTTCCTACCACAAATTTATTTAAAAAAAATGAAAACTTGATTATGGATTTTATAAAATCACTCCAAATTAGTGAGGCTTTTAAAACCGTAAAAAAAAATCTTTTTATATTACATTATTTTTGAAATGTGCTTACGAAAGAATGAAAATTGAGTTATTAATTTCTATTGCTATAGTTTGATGAAAAATTAATTTTTATTTGTTTTTAAAATTATATATGTTTCGGTGTAAATTTTAGGGATCGAGAGACTGACCTGGATGACATAGCTTTCCCGCTTATTGATGCTTGGAATGACCAGATTGCTCGCTTCTTCTGGATCTTGACCGCTCGCTCTCCTTTAGCTTTGATCGTTCGGTGGACTTTGATCTCTGATTAGAGGGGTGAGGTACCTGCAATGACACTCCGACGTCCAAGTTAGGCGAATAATAGAAGAACCTTGGTTCTTAAATTAGTGAATATGAGAGAGTGGAGAATAGGGTTTCTGTAGAATAGGGTTTCCTTATTGTAGATTCGACGCTTTGATTTTAATATTTTCATATATTATGTCTGCATATGCTTTCCTGTTAAAAAGGTAAGTTAGAAAATAAGCAACTAGTTAGGCTTACTTGTGTCTGTTCGAATGCGGGTTATACGTCCGCGTAATCATACTTGGGTGATTGGACGTTGATCGTGGTCACTTGCCCCTAAGGGATGATACCCTTACTTAGTTGAAAGCATCCAGAAGTTGGCTTATCCGTCAACGCGTTCGGGGTCTGGTGCCCCCTAAGGGTGACGTACCCTTGTTTAGTTAGATGCGCCCAGATGCTGGTTTATCCGTCAATGTGTTCAGGGTCTGGTGCCCCCAAGGGTGACGTACCCTTGTTTAGATAGATGCGCCCGGATGTTGGTTTATCCGTCAACGCATTCAAGGTCTGGTGCCTCTAAGGGTGACGTACCCTTGTTTAGTTAGATGCGCCCGGATGCTTGTTTATCCTTCAACGCGTTCGGGGTCTAGTACCCCCAAGGGTGACATACCCTTGTTTAGTTAGATGCGCCCAGATGCTGGTTTATCCGTCAATGCGCTCGGGGTCTGGTGCCCCCAAGGGTGACGTACCCTTGTTTAGTTAGATGCGCCCGTATATTGGTTTACCCGTCAACGCGCTCGGGGTCTGGTGCCCCTAGGGAGTACGTCCCTATTCTTTTGGCAGACGCTTCTTCGTCGTCCTTTTTGTTATTTGCATTTGTCATATCAAATATCAAGTAATATTTTGCATAGTTAATAGACTGAAATATTTCATTCAAATAATCCAAAAGAATAACAGTATTATGAATAAAGGAAAGGAGTATGGGTAATGAAGAATAATAGTATAACTTTAACTGTAATAGAATTTAAGATTCGTTGCGTTCCAAGTCTTTAGGATAGCCCTTCCATCGAGAAATTCTAAGCGATATGCTCTGTTCATCAAGTCTTCGGAGATGCGGAAAGGTCCTTCCCAGTTTTCTGCTAACTTGTCGTGCGCTTTATTTTTCCTCGCGTCTCCTTTCTTGCGCCACACGAGGTCTCCTTCGGTGAAGTTTCTGGGCTTTACCTTAGTGTTGAAGCGTCGAGTGATTAGTCGTTTTTTCGCTGCATTCCTTATCATAGCTATCTCACGCCCCTCAGGTAAAGTGTCAAGGTTTATGCGTAATTGTCCGTCATTAAGATTCATGTCTTGAATGTTTCGCCTTATAGACGGTTCGCCCACTTCAACCGGTAGCATCGCGTCTATGCCATAGGTAAGGTTAAACGGGGTTTCTATAGTTGACCCATGCGGCCCATAATACTTCAGGTAACTCTTCTACCCACAACCCTTTAGCTTCTCCAAGTCGTTTCTTCAACTCAGACACTATTGCCATGTTCGCAACTTCGACTTGCCCGTTCATTTGTGGATGCTCAACAGAGCTTGTTACATGCTTGATTCCTAGACCTTTGAGGAAATCTTCTAGCTTCCGTTCTACAAACTGTCATCTGTTATCCGTTACAATTTTTTGTGGTATGTCAAATCGACATATCAAATGCCAGATAAACTTCTGTACCTTTTTAGCGCTGATTATTGCTAAGGCTTCCGCTTCTATCCACTAGTGAAATAGTCGACCGCTACTAGGAGATACTTACATTGTGCTTTTCCTACCGACAACGGTCGGGCGATGTCCATTCCCTACTGTGTGAATGGCCATGGGGAGATTATTCTGTGCATCTCTTTTGGGGGGATTTGGAAATCATTTCCGTGCGACTGACAGGAAATGCACTTACGGACGAATTCTATGCAATCCTGTTTCATAGTGGGCCAATAGTACTCGGCCCATAATATTTTGGCTCGGAGCATTCTTTTTCCTGAATGTGATCCACATATGCCATGGTGCAATTCCTGCATCACATACTTGGCTTCTTCCTCTGACAAACATTTCAGCAACGGTGTGGTATACCCTCGTCTGTATAGATCTTTGCCTACGAATGTGAAACGAGCGATCTGTTTGGAGTCGGTCGTACTAACCTGTGCTCCTTGTTTTTATTGAACCATTAATTGGAGTATGACTTGACGCCAATTGGCTCTCGGTGTTGTAACATTTGTTGCAAATGTTCCCAGCATCGGTCTGTCGAGGATAGTCTTGATCACCGAAGAGAGTTGTGTTTTTTCCCGGGCGTGCGTCAATTTGGACAGGAGATCTGCTATGGAATTGTGTGTTGTGGGCACAGGAATGATGTTAAAATTGGGAAAATCTTTGATTAGATCACTAACCTTATGAAAGTAGCGCAATAAGTGGTTGTCTTTGACTTGGAAAGTCCTGTTTATATGTCTGACTACTAATTGAGAGTCCATCCGACACTTGAGGTGGTCGATCTCTAATTCCTTGGCTAGAATTAATCCGGTGATTAAGGCTTCATATTCCGCCTGGTTGTTGCTGATTCGAAAATTGAAGGAGACCGCCTACTCAATGATGAGACTGTTCGGTCCTTCTAGTACTATGTCGGTTCCTCCGCCTCTTTTGTCCAAGGAGTCGTCTACATTCAGGCACCACGTTGGTGTGTTAGTTGACTGTGGTAGTTCAACTGCGAAATATTCCAAATGTTGACCTTTAAGAGAGCCTTGTGGTTCGAAGTGTAAGCCGAATTCGGATAGTTCCACCGATCATGCGACCATTCTTCCCGCCAGGTCGGGTTTCCTGAGGATCTTTGCGACCGGATGATTTGTGCAGACGACCACTTAGTGACTTTGGAAGTATGGTCGGAGGCGTCGTGCCACTGTTAAAAGGGCCAGGGCTACCTTCTCGATCTGCGAGTATCGTTCCTCCGCCCCCTGCAAAGTTTTGCTGACAAAATATATCAGCTTGAAGTCTGGTGTTTCCTGAATGAGAGTGGCGCTCACTGAATGGTTGGATGCAACCAAATATAGTTACAGGTTGAACCCTTCTATCGGACGGGCCATGACTGGAGGGCTAGTGAGGATAACTTTGATCGTGGAGAAAGTTGTTTCACATTGGTCATCCCAATGTAGTGGGACATCTTTCTTCATGTTCTTCAAAATGGGCTTGATGTGTTTTGCCAGTTTTGGGATGAATCGCGACAAGACTGTGAGGCGTCCGACTAGGCGTTGAACCTCCTTCAGTTTGGTGGGACTCTTCATCTCTAACACTGCTCGACACTTGTCGGGGTTGGCTTTAATGCCTCTGCATGTTAGCATGAACCCTAAATATTTTCCGGCGGAACTTCGAAGGTGCATTTTCAAGGATTCAAGCGCATATTGTAACGCTTTATCTGTTGGAAAACCTCTGTTATGTCTTTCAGGTCTTGTTGGTGTGAGTGAATTCGTACAACCATGTCGTCTACATATACTTGCATGCATCTCCTTATTTGATGATGAAAGATTTTATCCATGAGACGTTGATAGGTAGCTCCCGTATTTTTTAGACTGAACGACATTACCTCATAACAGTAGTTGGCTCGTTCGGTTATGAAGGCTATCTTTTCCTGGTCTGGGACGTACATTGGAATTTGGTTGTATCCCAAATACGCATCCAAGAAGCTTAATACGACGTGCCCCGAGGCCTCGTCCACTAGTCGGTTGATGCTTGGGAGAGAATAGGAGTCTTTTGGGTATGCTTTGTTGAGGTCAGTGAAGTCAACAAACATTCTTCATTGGCCTCTTGACTTTTTCACCATAACGACATTTGTCAACCAAGTTGTGTAAATTACTTCCCGGATGAATCTTACCTTGATTAATTTATTGACCTCTTCTTGCACGGCTCCCCTTTTCTCATCACAAGAATTATATTTATGTAAATCAAAAATATATTTAGCTCTAAATTTAATTATTAAGATTATGAAATGTTGATGCAGAAAATGTCTACTAATCTAATCCTGCGTTGATAAATATATAAAAATAAATAAACAGTCAAACATTCTTGTGAAACCCAAGAAGATAGATGGATCAATGCTTATAAGTAAACAGAATATTCTTAATTTGCATTTTTGTTGCTTCTCCAACATTCATTGTGTAAACAAGAATCCAAACACCGTTAAGCTAAGTAAGCACACAATAATTGACTTTTATGCACAGATAAAAATTTTTAAATATGCACAATCAAATAGCATTACAAAAATGGTCATTAGGTTAATACAGGACACTTACAGAGAAAACCTAAATCTAATTATATAATCTTGTACGAGAGACTAATGTGAACACTATTTTTTTAAGAAGCCAAAAGGAATTTATTTAAATTGAACCTATTAATTCGGCATTGATCCACATGGTTAGAAAAAAAAAAAAAAGACATAGAGAATTAAAAAAATACATATAAGAAACTTTGAAATTGGAATTGAAATTGATCTAGATTAAGTTTAGGTAAGTTTGGGTCAAATCCAGATGAATTAATGTTAGGTTGGTAGGTCTTATAATCTTTGCTAGGATAAGTTGAACTAAATTCAAGTTAGACTTTCTCTATTCAACTTAGCTAAAGTTATACATTATCATGTCAATTAAACACAAGTCATGTTGTACCAAAGGTTAACGAGGATGAGGCCAAACAAAATTATATCAAGATAAAGTCAATTTAACTTCAAGTTAGGAAAAATTTAATCCAATTATAAGATATAGGACAAACTAAACATAAATTGAATTGGATTAATTTAGATCTAAATAAGTTAGATTAGATCTCTCAACTTTAAAATTAAATTACAAAGAATAAAAATTAATTTATAATTAATGTAAAATATTAAGAAAATAATTTATTGTTTAAAATATTTGAAATAGTCGTGGGTGTTTTAAAATATTTAAAAACTAACAAAAGTACTGAATGAGTCAAACTATAAAAGAGTAGGTATGCTTGTATGCATGTCAAATTCTATGAACTTGGAAAACGAAAAACAGAACGAAAAAAAAAAAAACCAGACAAAGTTGAATGCGGAAGAACAATAATTAATTCCTTGGTCACCAAGTGTAGCTACCAAACAAAAGCCATGACAGTGGCGGACAAATAGTGAAATTCAATATACAATTTGACTTAAATAATTTGTTGTGGCTCTTTGCTTGCATGCCAAGGCAATCGAAAACACACATGCCAAAATTTGCCTATAAATCAAATCCACCATATGCATTAATTATGTGCTCCGAAATTAATATTGTGTAGCAGACACACAGAGAAGATGGTAGGTGGTGCTGAACTTGCTGAAGCATATGTGTTGCGGAAGCACTACCGAGAGAAAAAGAAGGAAACAGAAAAGGGAAGAAGCAAGATGGGTATGAACCATGCCAAGACCCATACAATAAGTGGATGTTTCTCTTGGTTTCTAAAAGGACTAAAAAGATTTACACTCATAAGAGACGTCCATCAGAGAAATAGTTGATTAAGGTTTCGACAAATCCATGAAAATCATGTTTTGTTGAGTTATGATTACATAAACAGATTCTAGTATAGTGATTCAGAATGTTGTATCTTTCATTTAGTTCAAAGTTTTTAGTGTTAAAATCCTCGCCTGATGGGTGAAAATACCTTTAAATTTTTATATGCTGAAGTTTCCTAAGTTTTAAATGAAATATTGTATTGTACTTTCTCAGGTGTTCTGTGTATTATTAAAGTTGGAAACGAGTAAGATCTTTGTTGAATTTTTTAATGACTATTTACAAAAAAGGAAAATGAAAGACAGAAAAAAAATCAGTTTCTCTCCATATTTTATGTGAAAGTTATAATTAGTCTTGAAAAAGGTAAAAGCTTCTCCAAAAATAAACTAGAGAATCTTTTTATCTAATTTTGATCAACAAAAATAACAGCTATTAATTAGTTTCTATATAAACTAATTTTAACTTATAAAAATATTTTATTTACTTTAACTTTTTGAAAGTTATTCAGAAGAGGAATAAGAAACGTAACTGATGACGAATAAACAATGAACGTATTGCTATACTTCGCGGAATCCACTTGTTTTTATTTTTATATAAAAATGATAAAGTAGTGAAATTTTAATCTAATGATATTATATAAAAATGAGGTTGTATTGTTGCACTTGTTATTGTTAAAAATAATGTGTTGTATGTTTGTTTGGCCGAAATTTTTTAATCGAGCTCTTTAGATTTAGTTCTTTCAGGCTGAGTTCTTACAAGTCAAGTTCTTTAAGTTGAGTTTTTTCTCCAAGCTGAGTTCTCTTTATTCTTGGAAAAAACATAGTAATTTCAAAACTTTATTCTTAGTCAATATTCATATAAACATTAAACCAAAGAAAAAGAAATTCACTCGAAACAAGTTAACTTTCTAAATCAATTTGTCATGAATCATGAGAATAAGAAAACTCTATTTTAAACACATAAGTTAATCTTTTGAATTTATCAGGAAATCAAGTATGAAAGATATCATTCAAGTTAAAATATATATTCACTCACAATGCTCTCCTAAGTGTTTAAACTTGTGTTTTCACTCAAAATACTCACGTAAGTAAACAATACCATAACTTAGCAAGACTCTAATATTCACATATTTTTGGAAAACATGCATTTAAAGATCATGAGGACTTTTTAAGGGTTGTAATTTGGGTTAAAGCAAAGGCAGAAAAAATTTAGGATATAAAGGCTTAAAAAGTTTGTATATAAAGAATTAAAGAGCAAAGATTTTAGAAAACAAATATATTATTTTCTTTGGGCTCTTTTTGGGAAAGCAATTGTCCTTCTTTTTCTTCATCTTGTTTTCCATTTTTTATTTCTTCTTATCTTTTTTCCTTTCACCTTTTTTTTCCATAAAACTTTTCATCCTTTTGCATTTTTATTATTTTATGGGTGAGATACTCACTCACACACTTTATTCATCACTCATTCCTAACACAATCCATTAACTCCTTATTTCATCCTAAGGTAAGGAAGAGTGTGGTCTTTTTCTTTTTATAGTTTGGCAATGGGTTGAAAACAGGAAAAATAGGATTAAGGCTCAAAGGGGATACCAATGGATTAATATTAAGGTGAGCTTATTTGGCCAAGTAGCTAAAAACAAGAAATGCAACAATCATATCAAATAATGCATATCTACCTAAGTTGCAAAAGAAAAGAATCAAGTTAAATATTAGAGTATAAATAAAACATAAGCAAATCACTCAAGAAAAATAGAAATAACACATGGTAGCCTGTCCATCACAATTAGGCTCAAAGACTCACAAGGCTAAAAACTCTTTCATAAAAGATTCCACCAAGTAATTCTCAAATTAACTTTAATAATTAGGAATCAATTAGGTTAGCTTCTAATTAATTCAACAATGAAATCCAATTAACAGAAAACATGAAGACTATTATTTCAACATTATGATAGTTCCAGTTACTAAATCAAATCCTAAAATCCAATGTCAATATGTTTTATTAAAATCACGAAAATATTTCTGGGTGAATTTCTTATGAGACATACTATGTAAAAGTTTCATTGAGTAGAAAGTTAATACTTTCACAATTTTCTCAAAAGCAAATCACAATTTTTATGGAAATAAAAAATGAAAAGCAAAAAGAGGGAAAAAAATATCCTAATTTCTATTCATCTCCCAATTGTCCTTAATGGACTTGTTTTAGGGAGGAGACATTAAATTTTTTGACTTCTTGCTCGATCTGGCCATATGTCAAAATTTATTTTTTTTAACTTTATAAAGTGCAAGTCACCTTGTACAATTTTATTAATTTTAAAATTTTTAATTTTAATAAAAACAACTATTTTTACAATTTTAATAGAAAATTTTCTATTTATGCTAAAAACAAAGAATAACCATGCATACATCTTTAAATTTGTATCAACAATGATGTCAAATGAATTTAAATGTAACTTGTTTTCCTTTTTTAGTAGCCAAGTCAAACAAATGAATTTTATTTTTGTTTTGTAGCCAAGTCAACAAATTTCACCTTAAAAAATTATTTTCATTGTTCACATAACGAAATTGATGTATGAAGCATGTGGCTTCAACTCAATTTCAGCATCATCAGGTGCATTAGGATGGTTAATAAGATCATTAGTAATCCTCATATTCTCATCTTGTGAGTATATTCTCATCTTGTGAGTAAAAGTCTACACCTGAAATAGTTGACTCTGCTACTTCATCGTTAATAGGTTCAACAACACCTTTAGTAAAATTTATATGTCCATTAGCATAAATATCAGTGTGATGTGATTCTATTGTTTGTTGTTGATGTGATCTTTGAAACATGAAGTCATTCACCTTAGCTATCAGATTCTACAACATCTAGTTCATGTCCGTAATCGTTTGCTTCAATTCAATATTTTGTTCAACCCATATCTTAAAAAGAATTTCTAACTTAGGACATTTAGTTGACATATAGTCAGCTTACTAATATTAGGTGCAGTAGTTAGTGTGACAACTTGTTGTTAATATATGAATCATGTGGGTGTTGTTGATAGTAATCATAATTCATTTTGAAAATCATACTGTTGATTTTTTTCGTATGAAAAACTATTTTGCATTTTTTAAAGAGGATTTCTAAAAAGAAATAATTTAAAAGCTTATCAAGTAGACTTCTAAGAAAGAGAGGTGTGTCTCAATGGAGAACTTAAGTACCTTATCTTTCTTTAGCCAAAGTGTTCCTCAACTAATTTCACAAATTTCCTAACGAAATTCCTCAAACAAAAATTATAATAAAAAAACAAAAAGCAAAATTACTAAATTAAAATAACTAAAGAAAAAAATGATAGAAAAAAATAAAGAAAAAGAAAATGTTAGTGATAAACCAAAATAAAATAAGAACAAAAATGATAAAAAATTCTAATTGTGTTCCCCGACAACGACACCAAATTTGATAACGTTGTTGTTTACACGATCAAATTAATACTATTAAACTATAGCAACTTCAGTTGCTAGTGCAAAAACAACTTTTTAGCAATAGGCTTTAGTTTTGAAGAAACTGAAGCATAACAAAACACGGTGGCATTTCTATAGTTTCAGCGAACTTATACACATCGGTTAAGTAGGACCCAAAGCATAAAAGGTCTACTCGAAGTAACTGAAAAATACTATAAGGTAACATTTTGGAAAACGTTTTTCGCAACCCTTCTTTTATATCATGCTATTGAGCTCTTGAAATATTCTTTTGGAAGCTTAGACGCTCGAATTGAAATATATGTATAAGCGTTAATAAGTTTATCGTGTTATTCAGAATATATATATATATATATATATATATATATATATATATATATATAGACACACACGCTGTAGTGTTTTGTAAGAACTTTCTTAAGAAGAAATAATAAGGTTTAATCATTCTGATAGTCTCTATTTTCGGTGATTTTTTTCAATTAGGTCCCTCATTTTTTCCTTTTCTCAATTGGGTCCCTACTTTTGAAAAATTGAAGCAATTAGGTCACTGTCGTTAGTTCCATACTAACACCGTTAAAAAAGGTGACACGTGTCAGCTCGTGATTTTTTTGAATTTTTTAAATATATTTTTAATTATTTTTACTTTTATTTTTTATTTTTGTATTTATTTAAAAAAATTGCCATGTGTCAAGTTGACATTGAGCCACGTGGTAATGACAATGTGAGGTGGCACTGATAGTGCCACGTGTCACTATCAGACCACGTGTCATTAGATTGGTCTCAATTTGGTCCCTATATTTTTCATTTGTCTCAATTTGGTCCCTGTATTCTTATTTTGTCTTAATTTAGTCCTATTTTTTTAAAAAAACTAAATAATTTTGTTTCTCTCTAAGTTCAAACAAAATTTTATTTGTATATAAATCTTTACAAAGAAATTCATACAAACTAATTTTTTATTAGAAAAATAAAAAATTACAAACTAACATATGACACATTATTATTTATATAGTAGTGAAGAAATCATTTAACCTAAATAATGAGTGAGTAACCTATAAAAGTTAACATCTCAGTAATAAATATTTTTGCGAAGGTAATCTACACAAGTATAGTCTCAATACTTCCTCAACAATTCATAAAAAGTTTCTAGAGTTAAATATTTCTATTTGAAATACATCATTACTAATAATTTGCTTATCACAAACAAATTTAAAGGCAAAAATTTGGAAAATGTACATACCGTATTTTATTTGGGAAGGAACAATTTTTTTAAAATTTTTAAAAAAAATAGGACTATATTGAGACAAAATAAAAATACAAGGACCAAATTGGAACAAAATAAAAATACAGGGACCAAATTGAAACAAACGCAATGACACGTGGTTTGACAGTGACACGTGGCACTGTCAGTTCCACCTAACACTGTCATTGCTACATGGCACAATGTCAACTTGACACGTNGCAAATTTTATTTTTAAANAAAAAAAAAATAAAAAAAAAATAAAAATAATTAAAAATATATTTAAAAAATTCAAAAAAAACACGGGCTAACATGTGTTACCCTTTTTAACGATGTTAGTACGAAACTAACGATAGTGACCTAATTTCTTCAATTTTTCAAAAATAGGGACCCAATTGAGAAAAAGAAAAAATGAGGGATCTAATTGAAAAAAGTCACCAAAAATAGGGACTATCAAAATGATTAAACCAAATAATAATTTAGCTTTGAATTTTCTGTATATGAAATATAAAGCTCAACTACAGGTTTTTGATGAATCATTATTTTATACTATTGATGAATCACTATTTTGTACTATTCACTTACCTTTTCGCACCGAATTGTGTTAGTGAATTGTGTGTAATTCTCCATTATTGTCTCATTTTCACTATTTGGGCTTAATTAGATTATCAATTCTTATTTTAACTAATTTGAATTATTTGGGCCTAATTATTCCGATTATTATTTGCAAGACAATTTTGGAATCATATTTTGGAAGAACAAGAGTGTGGCCATGTCAACAATTGTTTTTAATTTCGTTTGTAATTTTAATTCTTTTATTTTTGGACCAAATTTGGTTTTGGGCCTATTTTTTGGTCAAAAATAAGGAGAAGCCCATATGAGGGAAATTTTGTCTTTTAGGGATTTTAAACTGTTGGAATCAGATTTCTTTGCTCTTCTGCACTCATTTACATTTTTCTCTTAGGTTTTTAGGAGCTTTGGAGCTTTTTCTCTCCCTCCCCCCCTTTGTGGGACTTTAGGTTTGCTTTCAATTCACCCTTAATGTATTGAATCCTCTTTTTAATTGCAATTACATTTCTGTTTTATGTTCTTCTTTCATTCTCGTTTTTCAATTTCGCTTAGTTGATTATCTTATATTGGATTAGGGGTTAGAGTAACGTGTTGTTGGTTAATCTGTGATTGGAAGCATGCATTTGAGTTAATGATCAACAATTGTGAAATCTATGTTTAATTTCATGATTTAATTAGCTCATTTGCATTCATAAATTTGTCCAAAAACCACCCCCACCAAGTGTTTGATCTAATTACTGAACCAACATTTGGTCTTTGAGAGACAACCTAGGAGCCACTTCCTAATATTATACTACATTTAATTGAACATTGAATTTGATTCAAGTATGGCCTCGATCACTAAGCTTGTTTCTCAAGATGAGAAATCCATCCTACAAGAGTTGTAGGTCGAGAATCATAAGGAGGAGAGGAAGAAGCACCACCAGTTCTTCTACGAGTAGGCATTTTTCGTCATGCATCAGCAATGGGGATGAAGACTAAGTGGAGTGTAAAGAGAATGTATGAAAATGAGAGAAAGAATCTTAAAATATCTCAATTGGGGCAGAGTATGGCTGCAAATGGGACTCTTAATCAATTATTGGTTCAAAAAATTTTCTGAGAAAAGCAATGATAATATATATATATATATATATTACGATGAAGATAATCAATTATTACTTCATGAAAACCTAGATTCTTAAGAATACTTCAAGATAATCAATTATGCCATGCAATAGTCGATTACTTGCGAACCAAAAAATGTTTCTTAGACCAAAGATAATCGATTATGACCTTTCCATAATCAATTATTGCACGATGATTTACGAAAAACACACATTTGACATGGATTTCAATCTTAAGACATATCTAACACTCCCAAATTTCTTCAAAGGTCATAAAATCTATCATTGGGTAATGCCTTAGTGAAAATATCAGTCAATTGATGCATTGTGTCAATGTATTCTATGGTACAATCACCTTTTTGAATGTGATCTCTTAAGAAGTGATGTTTAATCTCAATGTGTTTGGTTATAGAATGCATTATGGGGTTCTTAGTTAAGTTTATAGAACTTTTGTTGTCACATTTTAAAGGAATGTGATTACGGAAGATATCAAAATCTTCCAATTATTGTTTCATTCAAAGTATTTGTGCACAATAATTTCTAGTAGCTATGTATTCTGCTTTAGTGGTAGACAATTCTACACACGCTTGTTTCTTTGAGTGCTAGGGAACTAAAGAACAACCTAGGAAGTTCCAGGTTCCACTAGTGGTTATCCTATCAATATAACATCCCCCATAATCAGAGTCTAAATAGCCTATTAGAGTAGGTGTTGCATCAAAAGGATACCATAATCCAAAATATGTAGTGTCTTTAAGGTATTTTAGAATTCTCTTAATAGCTATGAGGTGAGATTCTTTAGGATTAGCTTGATATCTAGAACATACACATATACTCTGCATTATATCAGGTATACTGGCGTTAAGATAGAGCAAAGGTCCTATGATACCTCTAAACATAGTTTGATTGACTTTTAACCTAGATACATCTTTGTCTAAATAACATGAAGTGCCCATAGAAGTGTTAGCTTCTTTGGAAGTTGAAAAAGGTTCAAAAACCGTTATTTTTTTACTTAAATTTGATACAAAACACACCATTTATGACTTAGATACTAGCTTGAAATCATGCATTTTGCTTAAGTTAAAGAATAAGAGAGTCAAAGGTGGTTTTAGTGGTATTATGCTTGGTTTTCCTTGTTTTGACTGGATTTAACATGAATTGAATGAAGGAAGCTGAAGTAGGAAGGAGTTGGACTCAAGAAAAGATGGAAAAGTGCACAAAGGAAGAATCGCAACCACCAGTAAGCGCTAGTGCACCGCTGAGCGCCAGTCTCGCTGTGGAGATCTCTGTCAAATGCTCAAGCGCCAACACAGAGGGGAGGAATTGAGTATCGCGTCCTCCGCTGAGCGGTGGCCTCTTCAAAGAATTCACTGCCAAACGCCTGAGCGTTAACGCTGAGCGTCCATTTTGAGTGTCGCACCTACCGCTAAGCGGTGACCCAACGCTGAGGGGCATTCTTTTGGACCTGGGCCAGTTTCTACTGATTTTAATGAACTTTAAATAGATTTGCACAACCTAGAGAGGTCATCTTTTGGCAGAAAGTGATGCAGAAACACACTCTTCACCCCTTGGAGGCGGATTTTGGATGCGGAAACTCCAATCTACAAGTTCTAGGGTTTATCTTTTCATTCTTTTCATTAATTTCATCTAGTTTCACCATGTCTATGGTGAACTAAATATCCATTGTTGTTGGGGAAACGATGTAATCCTTTGAAACTCTCATATATTGAATTGATGCTTTTTTCATATGCTTTATTTCATTAATTGTTAGATATTTTCCTCTATTCTCTATGCATGCTTTGTTTAACTCATTCAATAGCATGATCTTTTATTTTATCTATATGGACACATATGGGTAGATCTAGACATGGGGGAATTCTCTCGAGAGCAATATTTTCTAGACATAGGGATAGGAGGACCGATTGCCTTTAAGCTTTTGTGCGAATGTAATGCATGAATAATTTCTAGAGAGACAATACATTGTAAACTAGTAATTAAGAGTAGGCTCTCTTCACCAAGACATTGGGATTATGGTAAATTAGAAAGTGGCATTAACTTTAATGAAAAAGTAGAATTCGTAAAAATATGAGAGTGAATTAGGATAAGTCGGAAACCCCAACAACACAATTCATTCATATCATTCAACTACCAATTGATCAACCCTTGCATGCATGTTTAATTTTCGTTTTTGCATTATAAACCCTAAATTTCGTTTCTCAAGTCTTAAATAATCAACAAATCACACGAAAGTATAGCACAATAAGGGTCTAGGGCAAACAATATTTGGTCTTACCTCTTATTATTACTTGATACGATTCGGTACACTTGTCGGAGTCTTAACAAGTTTTTGACGCTGTTATCGGGGACTCGTGGTTTAACTATTCTAGTAGTCTGATTATTGATTAACTTTGACTTGAATTTTTTTATTTTATTCTAACAAAAGCTTTCTAGGGTTTTGTATTCTTGTGCATGTAGGATACAATTCAAACTAGGAGCAAGAAAACATCGGAACCTCTTCTTGAAGGTTTAAGTGAAACTCGAAGGAGAAGGAGGAATCGAACCTCTGGAGAATTGTTTCCTTCTCCTGAGAAATTGTTACAACCCTCACCACAAGCATCTAACCAAAACATAGAAGAGATGATACCGACGTACTCTAGTGGATGCTACCACTGTTGTTGGCCCTCAACACTTTAACAGTATTGCAAGGCCGAGGGTCAATGCACTGAACATGGAGGTGAAACCGACGTTTATACAATTGGTGAAGAGCAACCAATTCAATGAGCTATCAAATGAAAGTCCATATGATCATCTCACCACATTTAATGAGATTTGTAACACGGTGAAAATCAATGTTGTGCCGGATGAGGCGATTAAACTTAGCTTGTTTCCTTTTTCATTGGGAGACAATGCTAAACTGTGGTTGAACTCTTTCCCTGAAGATAGCTTTGCAACTTGGGAGGCTATGGTGTCTAAATTCCTGAACAAATACTTCACACAATCTAAAATCAATAAAACAAGAAATTTCTTCTTTTAGGCAAAGCATGGAGGAAACCCTACGCCAGGTGTAGGATAGATACAAAAGCCTATTGAGGAAGACCCCCATGCACGATTTTGATGATACATCAGTAGTCCTTTCATTCCTTGGAGGTATTGGCATTCAAACAAAGCTTATGCTAGATGCCTCAGCTAGAGGTAACATCAAGTGCAAATTTGCAGAGGAAGCCTATGAGTTAATAGAAAATATGGCAGCTAATGATAATGAGACTCATAGTGAAAGGGGCATTTTACTTCAAAAAAATGGAGTTCCTCAATTGCCAACTCAAGATGCCTTGCTTGCACAAAACAAGTTGATAACTCAACAGTTGGAAAATCTGACAAAGACTCTTGCTCAACTGCCTAACGAGTTGAAGAACGTTTCGCAGGTGCAATAACAACTCTGTGATCGTTGTGGTGGTAACCATATCAATGGTCAATGTGCTTATCCAGAGGAAGCCCAAGAAGAAGTCAACTACATGGGCAATCAATTTCAATACCGTCAAGGTAATTACAACCAAGGGTGGAAACCTCACCCATACAAGGTCAGACTAGACAATCTAGACAAGTAGGAGGCCAACTCAATAGACCACAACAACAGCCATCACCACTATGGCAACAGGTATCTGCTTTAAATGACAGGAATAACAGGTTGGAAGAGGCATTTCAACAATTTATGAAGGCGCATGACTCCACCATGAAGAGCACTGAAGCTAACTTCAGAAATTTGGAGATGCAGATTAGTCAATTAGCCAAAAGGTTGAAGGACAAAGCAGAGAATCAACTTGGGGCTATTACTGAGGTTAACCCTAAAGAAGATTCAAAGGCTATGGTGAGTGTTGAGGAGAGAGTGGAAGAGAAAAAAAAGAGAATGTTGAGTTAGTAAGGAGAGAAGAAAAAGAAGAGAAAATATGTGAAGGGGAGTTGAAAAAAGAAGAACTGAAGAGGGGAGAGAAAAAATTGAAAGAGGAGAAAAGTTAAAAAGATGAGAGAATTCTTCCTTACCCTAAGGGGCGTGAGAGAGTAGAGAGAAGATGTGAGCATTTTAGAGAAATCTTCAATCAATTGGAGATTACTATACCATTGACTGAAGTACTTCAACAAATTCCTGTCTATGCTAGGCGTATAAAGCATTACCTCAGTGAAAAGATAGATGAGGAAGTTATTGATGAAGTGGGAAGGTGCAGTGACTTGTTGAAGAAATCACATCCTCCTATAGTGAAAGATCCAGGAGGTTTTACAATTCCTTGAACCATTGAAAGTGTGAAGATAGGGAAGGCCCTACTTGATATAGGGTCAGGCATTAATATGATGCCCCTATATATGCTGAAAAAATTGGTGGTCTCAGATTGAAGCCAACAAAGATATCCTTGATAATGGCGGATGGATCACCAAAGAAACCTTACGGTGTGGTGGAGGATGTTGTAATGCGCATAGGAAGGCTTAAATTCCTGGTTGACTTTGTGGTTATGGAGATGAAGGAGGATGACAAGATCCCAATCATTCTTGGAAGGTCGTTCATGAAGGCGGCTAAAGTATTCATCAATGTAGATGATGGGTTGGTCATGATTAAAGACCAAGAAGAGGAGGTGATCTATGATGTCTTTAAAGATATGCAGATTCAAGTAAAGAAGATAAGTCACAAAACTACAAGGAAGGATGCACCAATGGCTAAACCTAGATCTAAAAAGATAGAAAAAATAGAATGAAAAGATAAGCTCAATGCAAAAGAAAAGGGAAAGTTGGGAATGAGTGAGGTTGGAAAAAAAAGAGTTTGTGCTTGAATTTCAATGTTTAATAACTCTCTTAACTCAAGGATTTTTTTATCTAGAAAAACCAATTTTTCTTGTTACCCTAGCCTAATTACAAGCCTTGAAAAAGTCCTTGTGATGACATGTGTGTGTGTGGTGATGATTGATTGTGGTAAATGAAAGACCATTTTGTTCTATGTGACATGTGGAGAGTAGAGGGAAGTAGAAACACCTGAGAGATTGAGTGAAACACTTTTCTGGTGAGGAATGATTCCATGAATATATGATTATATATGTGCTTAGCTAATTGATCATTCATGATAATAGCATCTGTTGGATATTATGTGATTGTGTGAACACCATAATAAGCATTGAGAATCAAATCATGTGTCCATCTTTACTAAATTCTATTGATGAGCATATTTGAGTAATTACTTGTCTTGAAAGAAAGAGCTTTTGAATGTGATTGAACCATTGTGATCATTGGTGGAAGACTGAGTTGCATCTTTTTTGCTTGAGGACAAGCAAAGTTCTAAGTTTGGAGTTGTGATAACGGTTCAAAAACTGTTATTTTTATACTTAAATTTGATACAAAATAAACCCTTTATGAATTAGAAACTAGCTTGAATTCATGCATTTTGCTTAAGTTAGAGAATAAGAGAGTCAAAGGTGGTTTTCTTGGTTTTATGCTTGGTTTTCCTTGTTTTGGCAGGAATTAACATGAATTGAATGAAGGAAGTTGAAGTAGGAAGAAGTTGGACTCAAGAAAAGATGGAAAAGTGCACAAAGGAAGAATCGCAGCCACCGTTGAGCGCTAGTACACAGTTGAGCGCTAGCTTCGCTGTGGATATCTCTATCAAACACTCAAGCGCCAATGCTGAGGGGAGAAATTGAGTATCACGCCCACCGCTAAGCGCTACTCCACCATTGAGCGGTGGCCTCTTCAGTGAATTCTCTTTCAAATGCTTGGGCGTTAACGTTGAGTGTTCATCTTGAGTGCCACACCTACCGTTGAGCGGTAACCTAGTGTTGAGCGTCATTCTTTTAGGCCTAGGCTAGTTTCTGTTGATTTTAATGAACTTTAAATAGATTTGAACGACCTAGAGAGGTTGTCTTTTGGCAGAAGGAGACGCAGAAACACACTCTTCACCCCTTAGAGGGGGATTTTGGATGTGGAACCTCCAATCTACAAATTCTAGGGTTTATCTTTTCATTCTTTTCATTATTTTCATCTAGTTTCACCATGTCTATGGTGAACTAAACCTCCATTGTTGTTGGGGAAACGATGTAATCCTTTGAAACTCTCATATATTGAATTGATGCTTTATTCATGTGCTTTATTTTATTAATTTTTAGAGTTTTTTCTCTATTCTCTATGCATGCTTTGTTTAACTCATTCAATAACGTGATCTTTGATTTTATCTATATGAACACATATGGGTAGATCTAGTCATGGGGGAATTCTCTCAGGAGCAATATTACCTAGACATAGGGATAGGTGGATCGATTGCCTTTAGGCTTCCATGCGAATGTAATGCATGAACAATTACTAGAGATATAAGACATTGTAAACTAGTAATTAGGAGTAGGCTCTCTTCACCAAGACATTGGGATTAGGGTAAATTAGAAAGTGACATTGACATTAATGAAAAAGTAGAATTCGTAAATATATGAGAGTGAATTAGGATAAGTCGGAAACCCCAACAACACAATTCATCCATATCATTCAACTGCATATTTTTCTAGGTCAATTCATCACCCTTTGCATGCATGTTTAATTTTGTTTTTGCATTCTAAAAACTAAATTTCGTTTCTCAAGTCTTAAATAATCAACAAATCACATGAAAGTCTAGGCCAATGAGTCTCTAGGGAAAACCTTACCACTTATTATTACTTGATACGATTCGGTACACTTGTCGGAGTCTTAACAAAGAGCTTCACCTATGTTCTTTGGTTCTGTTTGACACATAAAAGAAACAGTTAAGCAGATATCATTCAAATTATGTCTAGTGGTTACCCCTTTTGAGATATCTCCAATGACGTCGTCCATAGAAAGGCCTTGTGGTTTTTGATAACTTCTATGTTCAACTTCCTTATGCACATTTCGAGCTTTAAAGGGAGTATTCTTGATAACGGTTTAAAACACCTTTATTTGTTATTGGATTCTGATACCAAAATCATCCTTTTTCATTTAGAAACTTGCTTGGACTTATGAGTTTTCTATAAAATGTGTGAACAAGAGTGTTGAGGTTGATTTGAATGATTTTGTGACCAATTCCACTTGTTTTGACTGAGATTGAAGTAATAGTGGAAGGAGAAGTAAAAAGCCAAGAAGATGGAGCTCAAAAGGGGTCAAAAAGGCACCAAAAGGAGGGAAAACGCGAAGCCCGAGCATCCAGGAGCAAAAACTGCGTGAGCAATATCGGCGCTGGTCACCCGAGCGGTGGCCCCCCACGCCCAGGCGACGGACCTTCGAACCTTGGGCGTCCAAATCTGACGCCCAAGCCTTATATGAGCTTCAATTCTCGCCCAGGCGAGCTCCCTATGATGCTTGGGCGTGATTTCACTTGGATTGGGCCCTATTTCTGCTCTGTTTTGATTCTTTTGGACCGGGCTGTACTCTAGGACGCGTTTGACACTATTTAAAGGACCCTGGGGCTCTAGGTTTTACATCCCTGGCAGAGAAGAGCATAGCAATACACTCTTAGCCAATTCTTAGTCTTTCATTCTCTCTTTCTTTCTTCCATTGTTCATAGAGTTCCCCCATGTCTATGGGGAACTAATTTCTATTTGTTGTTGGGGAATGATGTAACCTTGTAAACTCTCATGTATTTGAATTGATTCTTAATTTCATATGCTTTTTTATTCATTTTTAGAGTGATTCATCTGTTTTATTCTTGCTTATACAATAGCATTATCTATGAATTGCATGAGTGTTGGGAGGTTCCTTTCAATTCAGGTTCTTGTTGAATTACTCCTAAGGGTTATATTTCTCAGGGATGAGGGTATGAGTCTTAGTCGTCTTAACCTCTTGATCTTCACATCTTTCTACCAGGAATGCTAGGAATTGTATGAACTTGTAATTAGGGACAAACTTATTTACCGAGGGATCGAGTTTAAGTGATTTAGTGAGAGACGTTGGCATTAATGAATAAAGAAGAATTCTTATATACATGAGAGGGAACTTGGTGAAATCTAACCCCAACAACATACCCATCTCACATAACTCAACCTCCGTTCATTTCTGTGTTCCTTTGCCAGTGATCAATTGCATTTTATTTTCTTTATTATTTTTGCACTACAAATCCATGATCTCTTTTATTTTTAAGTCTTAATTAATCTTGTTTTCACACAACTGTTCAGCGCCGAAAGTCCTCTGGGATACGATACTTGGTCTTACCATTTTATATTACTTGTGCGACTCGGTACACTTGCCGATTTACCCCAATAATTCTCCTTTAGATACATTTCTTGAAGCGCTTCCCTTAGGTAATCTTCATCACCATCAATGGGCTTATTTGACTCAAGAGGGTTTTCCATAAGATCCACTATTTCATCAAAAACAACATGCATGGACTCTTAAATGATAAAAGTTCCTCTATTAAATACCCTATATGCTTTTCTAGTTAGTGAGTAACCTAAGAAAATGGCTTCATTAGATTTTGCATCAAATTTTCCTAAGTTATCTTTACCATTGTTCAATACAAAGCATTTACAACCAAATATTTTTAAAGGAGATACATTTGCCTTTCTACCTTTAAACAATTCATAGGGAATTAATTTTAATATGGGCCTAATGAGCATCCTATTTAACACATAGTAAGCAGTACTAACTACATCAGCCCAAAAATATTTTGGGACGTTAGTCTCATTTAGTAATGTTCTAGCTAACTCTTCTAAAGATCTGGTTTCCTTTCAACAACCCCATTTTGTTAGGGAGTTCTAGGAGCAGAAAAATTATGAGTTATAACATATTCAACACAAAATTTTTCAAAAGACTCATTTTAAAATTCTCCACCATGACCACTTCTCAAAGTTTTGATTTTCAAATCTTTTTCATTTTGAACTTTTTTTGCAAAAGTTTTAAAAGCTTTAAAAGCTTCACTTTTCAAGGTTAGAAAGAAAGTCCAAGTATATCTAGTGTAATTATCCACAATTACATGTAAATAGTAGTTTCCACCAAAACTTTTAATTCTAGAAGGACCAAACAAGTCCACATGCAATAGTTTTAAAGCTTTTGATTTAGAAATCATGCTTTTAGATGTAAAAGAAGATTTTGTTTGCTTTCCTTTTTGTCAAGTTGCACATAGTTTATCTTTTTCAAATTTCAATTTAGGCAAACCAATCACAAGATCTTTTGAGATTAATTTATTCAAATGTTGCATATGTATGTGTGTAGTTCTTTTATGCCATAGCCAAGGATTTTATTCCTTTGCAACTAAATATGTTATACTATGATTATATGCACTTTCAGTGTCAATCAAATAGATATTGTTATGCCTAACACCTTGTAATGCAATGTCAGATGAATCTTTAAAATAGACAATACATTTACCGCTTGCAAAGGTTACCTTAAAACCATATAGCACATATAGCACAATTGACATATGCTTAGGAGGTTGTGCTTTAGTCCTTCAACATATAGCACATCTTTGATTGTCAATGTACTTCTTCCTCTAATGTCTCCGGTTCCAATGATTCTTCCTTTGTTGTTATCCCCATATGTAACAAATCCTTGCTTCTTTTTCTCAAAACTTTTGAACCTTTTCTTGTTACCCATCATGTGTCTTGAGCATTCACTATTAAGGTACCATAATGACTTCTTTGACTTTGAAGGTTCCTATAAAACAGGTTAAGCAAGAATTTAGGTTCCTAATCTCATTATGGGTCCTTGGGGTTAACATAATCAATGAAAAATCATTTCACAAGTTTAACATATTTTCCATTTAGCATCAAAATGCTTAATATTACATTTGTTATATGTGTGACCATGTTTCATGCAATAGAAATAAGAAACACTATGCAGTTTGGTTTTTACAAAAGTACCTTTTTCAACCCAAACTCCATGTGTTCTTTTCGTTTAATCTTTCTTATGTTGATGCACATTTTTGTTTTTAAAAGTGTTTTTCCTAACATTATTTTCTTACATAGGAAGCAGATTTAGTTGTTTTAGCAAGTTTTCAAGGATATCTATGTCAAACATATGACTCTTACAAGACAAGCATTCAGCAGGATTTACAACAACACTAGATTCAAACTCTTTCAATTCTAGATTACTAATTTTATTTCTTAGAACCACTTTGTCATCCAATGCCTTTTCATATTTAAGTTGTAAATAATGAAATTCACTTTTCAATTTATTATATGCAACATCCAAGTTTTTAGATTCATTTAACAATGTAAGAAGTGCCTTTTGTAAGTCAATTTCATTTGTTTCAAAGCTAGAATCACTTACTTGGCTTGCAGCGTTATCAAGGTCAGCCATTAAACATAAATTTGCTTCCTTATTTGAGTCACTTGAACTTGATGAGCTAGAATCATTCTCTTCCCAAGAAATGTAATTTTTCTTGTTCTTTGGAAACCTTTTTTCTTTCTTTTCTTCGCTTCTTTTGCTTTTGGGACAATCAGCCTTGACATGACCTCTTTTTCCACATCCATAACACTTGATGCTTGATGAGGATCCTTGATGGTCCTTCTTTTCGCTTTTGAACTTGTCTTTACCTTTTGCTCTCATGAACTTAGCGAATCTCTTTATCATGAGACTCATGTGTTCCTCATCATCAGACTCATCATCTTCCTTTTCTGAACTTTTCCCTTTGGAGACTTCGGTTTTGAAGGCGAAAGTTTTCTTCTTACCTTGGTCTTCTTTTGCAGTCAATCTGTTGAGCTCAAGCTCATCTTCGCGGAGCTTTCCAAATAGAATAGCCATGGATATTTAGGATAGGTTTTGAGATTCTAAGATGGCAGTCACCTTGGGTTGCCAAGACCTATCCAAAGACTTTAAGATTTTAACATTCAATTCATCAATATCAAATGTCATACCCAAACCTATTAGATGGTTGACGATATGAGTGAAACGCTTTTGCACATTTGCTATTGTTTCTCCAGGTTGAATTTTGAACTTTTCGTACTCTTGGATCAATGTATTCTTTCTAGCGTATTTCACGTCATTTGTACCTTATGAGTGAATCTAAGGACTTCTCACATTTCCTGCTCTGTCTTACATACTAAAATTCTATAGAACTCATCCACAACAACAAAAGATCTAATGTTACAATCTTTAATATCAAATTGAGCTATTCTATTTTCCTCAACAATCTAATTTAAATAAGGTTTTTCTTGCTCAACACCATCAATAATTCTCATTGGAATAAAAGGACCATTTTCAAATACTTCCCAAATTCCTCTCTCAACAGACCCCATAAATATTTGCATTTTAACTTTCCAGAAAACATAATTATCACTAGTAAAAAGTGGTGATTTATGGGTGAAGGCACCCTCAGCATAAACTTAGTTATGACTGACCATTTTCGTAAAATTTGAAAAACTATCAAAGCTAGCTCTGATACCAATTGTTGAGATTGGTATCATGCAGCAGAACGTTCAGAGCATGTAAAAAATAAATAATCAACTGGGAGGGGTGAATTGGTTCTCTTAAAAAAAATTATGATTTTGTTTTGTAATTTTTATTGAACAGTTTATAAGCAAGAGTTATGGAGTTGAAGAAAATCACACAAAAGATTTTATCCTGGTTCGAATCAACAGATTCTATGTCCAATTGTTAATCACTATAAAGAGTGATTAACCTTTTTCACTATAATATAGTTTCATATTTCAAACAAGATAATACAAAGATTTGAAACAAAAACACCTTCCTTCGATACACGATGAAAGAAACCTAGCTCAATCAATTTGAAGAGAACCGCTTGGACCTTAGACGCACTAAACACAAGCTTCTCCTTTTCATAAGACTTGATTGAACTCACTCTAAAACTGGAGAACTTCCTTAGAACAAATCTGTATCCTCAAAAGGCTTAGTTTACTTAAAAGGTTTAGGAAGGATGTATATATAAGTTAGGGGTTAGAAACTGAAAAGCCTGTTCCCAACTGCCAGTGATAATCGATTACCATAAGTGATAATCAATTATTTGAGGTTGTTATGGGTTTTTAGAAAATGTGATAATCGATTATCCTTAGTGATAATCGATTATTGTCGAACCCTGGACAATATCAAATCATGTAGTGATAATCAATTATCCCCTGTGATAATTGATTATTACTGTGAGCAACCCTTTTCTATTTTAGCTTGTGATAATCAATTATCCCCTGTGATAATCAATTATTTCCATAATGAATCACTAGATATGAAACTTCTAAGTGATTTTACAAATGCAAAATGATTCCTATACAATTATTTCTACAAAGAATGCTTTTAACATTGATACAAAAAGGTTCTTCACGTCTTTAACAGTATCATCATCAAAATCACTTCAAGGCATCAATGTTCCTCATTGGTAACAAGAAGCACTTGCAAGTGTTTAAAGTACTTTGTATTGTATTCAAATCCCATCAGTGAGAGATATAGTCTGAACTACTTGTAAGCAATCATTAATTACAATTCTGAACAGAATTAAAACACTTACAACTAAACTCGATTGAGTTGAGGAATCTTGGCAAGGTTGCTAAGTACCAGGAGTGGTTCGAATACTCAAAAGAAATCTCGACGGGTTGTTGGGTTCCCGGAGTGGTACGAATACTCAAAGGAAATCTCGGTTGGGTGTTAAGTACGAGGAGTGGTGCTAATACTCACTTCTAATCGTGTGAAAATTATAGTGGAACCCTCTACGGAGGAGACTAGATGTAGCTCAGTTGGAGCGAACAAATATAAAATCTCTTATGCAATTATCTCTTCTTTTACCTAAATGATCCTCTTGTAAAACCTGCAGTTGCACTTTATTTCCAAACATAATAATCTTTCAAGATAAACGATTTATTTCTTAATGGAAGTTTTTAACAAAACGCTACAAAATATATTATGAATAGCACGGTAAAAGTTATTATTGCAAAATCCTATTAAGTCGAGCCTATGAATATCTAAATGAAGATTTCAAGAGTTCGATAAGGTGCTATATCATAAGAGTTGCAAAATGTTTTCCATTAACATTATTCAAACCTCCTTTCTAGTCTTTTTCAAGTCCTTCATATGCACTAACAAATCTGACATTCAGTGGAAGAAGCTGGACAACCTTCGCTAGGAGTAGCTCTGCCACTAACAAAAGGCCATCGAGCTCAGAAAAAATCATGTTATCAGTGTAATTATCCTCTATAGTGTGCTATCTGGAAATTTGTAAAGACAATCACCTTATGTAAAAAAAAAAATCTCAAACCATGTTGTGAAGAGAATTGAATAAAATAACATGTGACGTGTTCAAATTTTCAATAATGGTTGCAAATAACAAAAAACCATGGTTTAAAATAGGTGTCAATCATATACATTGTACAGTTTTGAAATTTTTGTAAGAGTAACTGAGTAAATTAAAAAAAAAACAAATAAGGTCACAATTTCATAAGGGGCATTTATGATTTTTCCTATTAGGTTTTTGTTTTCATAGTTATGCAGTAGAGATAGTTGACCCAAACACAACTCGTGCACTTTCCTTGAAGGAAAAGTAAAGAGGGATACGCGGCAAAATGACGGCTATAGAATCCGCACCAAAACTTCGAAACACCGGAAAATTCTTTGTCCTTTCATACTTGCGAGAACTGTTTTGCTTGTTCCCCAAGACAATAAAGATCTATATAAAGCATCCCCATCTGTGTTCTCTCTTCACAAAACCTTTAATTTTACTGATTCCAAGAATTTTGATTAAGTGGCCATGGCAACGCTAGGAGGGTATGGTTTTGCCGAAGCATACGTCACGAGGAAGCTGTACAAGGAAAAACTGAAAAAGAGAGCACCAGAGGAAGAAGGGAAAAAAACGAACATGGTGAAGATTTGTACAGTGGAAAGGGATTGCGAGAAGAACACATCAAGTGGGTGTTTCTCATGGGTCTCCAACCAAAGTAAAAGTTCTCGGATTTCAGATTACAACCACGTTGAATCTGCCAATTGATTCATTTTTGGCGTTTATACATTGCTTATTCTAACGTTTATGCTTTATGTTCTTATTAAGATTTATTACTTTGGTTCTTTCAATTTTTTCATGAAATTCGGATGTGTTATGTACACTGTTATCTCTACAGTGAAATTAAATGTTTTGGTATCGTTGTAAATGGAAATGATGTTTTATGACAGTTGAAGAAAATTAAGAGTTATGTCGATGCAATGAGTCTTACATTTCAAAGAAAATTATTTTTGTTATTATGCAAATGAATGTGTTAAAATAATATGTGGAATTAAATATCAGCTTATTATCAACTAGCTAGAAATAAGAGGATTAATTAATTTATTGTTCTAATATTTTAAATGTAGTATTATTAAATATTTTATATGAATTTCACTAAAATCTTTTATATGCTTTTGATTCAACTTTCTCATTTGTCAAGTAATTATGTAATATATATATATATATATATATATATATATATATATATATATATATATATATAAACTATTATAATAAGTAAAATCATTTTTTACTCGCGATAAACAATGTTTTTCTACGTATTTCTTATTATTCTTTTCTTTTGTTAAATTAATTTTTGGAAATAATGTCTTTTTTATGTATTTTATAAATTTGGTATTCGTGTGGCATATTATAAACAGCCGTTCAATTTCAACCTTTTATGCTTTTAATATTCGTCTAGACTAAGTTAAGTACTGTTTATTGTAAGAAAAAATTAGTTAAAAAGTTAATAATATATTTTAAAATGGTAAATTTTAAATTTATGAATAAAAGTTATAGTGTAAAATATTTTTTATTATTAATTATTCAGAAATCATTATTGATTCAACATTTGGGATGATAAATATAAAAGTTTACAACTTAGTATATATAATAGTTCGTATTTAGATGACATAACTTTTTTAACATTTTGACACCATAATCTATTTTCTCAAGTTAAAACGGTTAACTTGACTTGAAAAAAAAAACCAAAAACAAAAAAATAAATCATATATATAGCTGCAAATCACTAAATGCCTAAATAAATTAGGTGAAATTGTTTTAACTTATTTAGAGGTCTCAAGTTCGAATTAAATACTACATCATTATTAGAGTTAAATATAATTTAGGTGGAAATTACTTTATAATCTCTAAAAGATATAGATAACTTTTAATTCTTCAAATTTATGTTTAGAGATGGAAATATGTTTTAAAATATATTTTTTTTCTTTCTAATTTTACAGCAACCATGAAACTTCATTAGTTCCATCAGCAAATTTGATTTAATTTCGCGGAACCATCACAACTCTTTCGCTTGCCATCATTTACGTCAGCAATGACGTAACACCTATATAAAAACAAGAGCGTAAAAAGGAAGCAGGATTTCACACAAATAACTTGGTCTTAAATTTTAAAAATTTACTTCAAGTTAAATTACTAGGCATACTCCTTATTTATTTAAATTTTTAAATGAGTTTTTAAACTAACTTTCTTAATTGAATTTTAAAACTGAAAAAAAAGTATCGAAATTTATGACAGGGTTTTAACTAATTTTTTAATGTGCTGATTGATATAACTAGTCTTGTTAAGGTAACAAGTTTGGCTGGTTAACTAATTATCATTTTTAAAATCAACATTCCATTTTTTATCTTCTAAGTTGACAATTAAATCGACTAATGTTCAATCAGGTCAATAAGCTATAATGTATAAAATATAAAGTTTGGGTCCAATTACCCGGGCCCCACCTAGACTTCGAAATTGTTGACTTTAGAATGGACCACTTTTTCATTTTTTTTTCTTCTTCACCAAGCCAATACTTCTATATAAACTAATCCCCTGTTTCTTTTCATTTCAAACAAAACCTTCAATACTTCAAATATCATTTATTTTATTTTTCCATTTGGGCATGACAACCCCTGGGTTTGGTCTCCCTGAAGCATACATGGCGAGAAAACTGTTCATGGAAAAGAGGAAAAAAAGTGCACAAGAAGATGAAGAGAAAAGCACCCAAATGAATATTTCTACATTCAAAAGGGCTTCTGAAGGTAAAGCAGCAAGTGGGTGTTTCTCATGGGTCTCCAATCACCACCATAGAAAAATTTCAAGAATTTCAGATTGCAGCCACACCCAACCTGTCAATTCATAATTTCTGATGATGTTGGGTTTTTCTGGTTTTCTAGTTTTTAAGTCCTAACAAGGTTCTTTCAATTCTTGATACTACTAAATATTGCTTTTAATTTTGTTTCCCTTTTGGTATTGTTATGTATAATTATTTGTATATGATCCAATTATGAAATAAGATGAGCTTGTTGTGTCTCTGGGATCATTGTACTGTGAAATGCTATTTTACTAATGTTGTGAGAATTCTCTGCTTTATCAGAGTTGCGAGGATTATTGAAGAATGTGAGTGAAAAAATCATTATCCGGTTAAAGAAAAATGTTTAAATATATGTCGGGGTAATTGAAAATGATATAGTTGCTTCAATGAAGTTTCTTTAACTGTAAATTAAAGGGGAAAAGGGGGAATCTGCGGATTTAAATTCTGCATCAAACTTGTTTTAATTTTTCAATTTGATGATGTGGGTGCAAATTTGACTTTGTTGGGAATGCTACTCCACAAGTAGATATATTCCTGAAGCTTTCTAAGGATATCTATAAAAGTTTCAAATGTGTATTGAGAATACTTTGAATTAATTTTCATCAATTGTGAATAATAACTAATTTCTATATAATAGGAAAAATAGACTAAGAGTAAGAGAGATATTATGAGGTATATTATTTGTTACAAGACTTAGTCTTTAAAGAGACTATTACGTGAGTATACCAATATGTTCTCGCAAGATGGTGGAAGTTAGACAACACCAATCTTGACAATGAGGTAGTTGTGACACGAGAGAGATAATGGTTTTGTGAGGTGATCCGCTAGTTGATGGCTAGACGGTAGGTAAAGAACATGAAGTTTCTTGACAGTAACAATTTCACGAATGAAATGGTAGGCAATTGTCAAGTGTTTCATGCGAGAGTGAAATACAAGGTTGGCAAAGAGATAGGTGGCTCCAATATTATCAGAGTAAATTGTTGGTTATTTGGGAAGAGGGCAATGAAGTTTCGTGAGTAGCTGCTGCAACCAAAGTAATTCATCCGCTATAGTACCAACGGAGTGATATTCGGCCTCAGTGGAGGATTTGGCAACTGAAGGCTACTTCTTACATGACCAGGATGTTAAAATAGTATGGCTTAGTTTCTCACACATGGAGAGGATGGGGGATGAATTGGTGAAACACAAAATCAAAGTCTTTTTAAAATCTTTTTTGCAAAGTTGATGCCTTTGACAACTTTCTGAAACGCAAGGAAAAAGATTTTAAGTGCAGCGGAATAAAGTTGACAAAGCACAAAATGAAGGTGACTTGAATATAAAAGTGTAGGGATCAGAGAAATCAAACGTTGATTTTTATACTAGTTCGGCCAACTTGTCTACATCCAGTGTCCTTCCAATCACAAGAAGCAAATGTGTTAAGACTTCGGCAAGCGTACCGAATCATATCAAGTAATAATAAGTGGTAAGAACAAGTATCATTTTCCTAGAGACTTATGGGCCTAGACTTTCATGTGATTTGTTGATTATAATAAGACTTGAAAAACGAAAATTGTTGTTTAGAATGCAAAGAACGAAAATTAAATATGAACATGCAAAAGTGATCAATTGACAGTTGAACGATATGGATGAATGGTGTTGTTGGGGTTTCCTACTTATCCTAATCCATTCTCATATATTTACGAATTCTAATTTTTCATTAATGATAATGTCATTTTCTAATTTACCCTAATCCCAATGTCTTGGAGAAAAGAGCCTATCCTAATTACTATTTTACAATGTCTTGTCTCCCTAGCAATTGTTCATGCATTACATTCGCACAAAAGCTTAAAGGCAATCCACTAGAGCAAAAACACTATTTAACGTCACCCCTTAGACGTCGGTTAAGGGTAAGCATGACGTATATTGATAACCGGTGGCATTTTCGTAAATAAGTTGGCCATATAGGCGTTAGGTAGAAGGTGCCTTGATGTCTATAGTGTTTTAGACGCCCCCCCCCCCCAACTGACACCTATATGTCTAACAGATGGGTGAAAAGTCATTTCTTTCAGACATATAGACGTTAGTTAGGAGGGGCCTCGACATCTACATGGTGAAAATTAATGGCATTTACCAACCTGTCAGACATATAGACGTCAATTGGAGGATCCCCAACGTCTAAAATGTAAGACCCGTAGAAAATAAATAAAATATATTTTTTATTTATTTATATTAAGATAATTTATTATGATTTTGTTTCTTTGGATTAAAAAGTGTTGGAGTAGAAAACAAAATTATTTATGATTGTTTTAATTAATCTGTAAAATGTGTGATATGTATTAAATATTTGTATTGGTATAATAGATCAGTGAAATTGAATTGGCTTAGTGGTGTTGTTCTGAGTCTTGAGATGGTGATGACTGGGATTCAAGTTCTGGTTGGTGCATCTTCCTAGCTTGGCCAATTGTTTTCATATTTCTCTACGTGGGGCCCATTTAGTGGGAAGAGAGAGAAAAGAATTGGCAAATGTAGATGTGGACATTAAATGAAGAAAGAGGTTTTCTTTTGGGGAAGGCAACGTTTTTGGTTGTTGGAGAGAGAGAAATAAAGTAAATTATGGATGTTGCTTCTAAAGTGGAGAGAGAAAGCTTCTTATATTTTGGTATTTAATGGTAGGGCCTACGGTGATTAATGGAGAGAGAAGAATGCAAGAAAGAAGAGAATGATGCATGAATTGGTGGTAGAGAGATAAAAAAAAATTGGGTTTAATGAAGGAAGAACAGACTCTACATAAAGGGTGTATTTTTGCATGCAAGGAAAGTGAAGTGAGAGAAGAAAGAAGCCAAAATTCTTCTTCGTGCACGAACCAGGAGCGCCGGAAAAATAGGAAAAGAAAGGTGAACTTTGGGCTGAGTAATGGGCACCTTTAAGGCCCATTTTTTTTGGAACGTTTGGGTCTCTAAACCAATCTCTTGTGCACATGAGGTTACAAAGACAGAAGGGAGAGTTAAATAGGGAAAACTTAGACCTAGGAAGGGAGACATCTTAACCTAGAAAAGAGAGGAGATAACGACAAAGATAGAAAGAAGGAAGACCGAAAGAGATAAAAAGGAAGACCGAAAGAGATAAGAAGGGAGACCGTTGTCACGACGGAAAGGTTTTCGTCAAGGAATCATAGTAGACGCTTGTTGGAATCCCAGGTAAGGGGAAACTAACTTTGCTTGCTTTGTTGGTGTGTAGGGATGATAACCATGAAGTGAATGAATGTAATTTTGGTGCTGTGATATTTGTACTATGTTGTTGTTTCGATAATTCTTATGTGTTGGTTATTCATGCTGTTTTGGGATTACTTTTGGTGTGAGAAACTATGAGTACACTTAAGGGTTGGGGTTCCATTCGTGGAGTTCGGAAAAGGAAAAGGGTGGGCTGTGACCCTAAACTGTGTTTGGGTTGTGACGCTTGAGATTAGGCGGAGGTAGCTTTTGGGAGTATATGGAGTGTTTTTACATGAGCGAGAGAGAGTTACGACTAAAAGAGGAGGAATATGGGGTATTGGTTATGTAATGGGAGAGGGAGAGAATGTATTAAAAAGGAAATGGAAATTATATAAAAAGGGAGGGAGAGATTTAATAATATGGATGCAGTGGGTGGTCTTGAATTCACGTGAAAGAGAGAAAGGAGTTTTGGAGAGAGAAAAAGAAAAAGGGTTTAGCTTACTTGATGTTTGGTTTGCATGGGTTTCATGAGAGAGAAATTGTTTAGAATACGTGAGAAATTATACCGTAGAAAAGGTTACTAGAAAGAGAACAACACCACTTACTCTATTAGGTTGTTGTGATTAAATTTTTATTTCATGGATGTTGCATCCTTGTTCATGCGTAATAATAAAAGTGTCTTGGTTCTTGAATTTCTCTTTGATTTAAAGGATGGTGGAAAACATATACTTGCCCGGTGAAGCTCCTGGAAGTGTGGTGGAAGTAGCACTGGTACTTGCCCGGTGAAGCTCTCTGAGAATAGAGTGGTGGGAGGTGTATACTTGTCCGGTGAAGCCCAAGAGGGTGGTGGAAAGTAAATACTTGCCCGAGGAAGCTCTAAGAGAGTGGTGGGAAGTGGTGTACTTGTCGGTGAAGCCTTCCAAAGAGTGATGGGAGATGTTATTATGTAATAGTGTTGTAAAGTGTACTGGCCTGGTGAAGCTCTTTAAGAGAGTGGTGGGGAGTGACACTTGACCTTTTGTTGTGTACGAGTAACCGATGGCGATTCAATGCATAGTGAATGGTTGCAATTAAATTGGGGAAGGAGTTAGTGAATGACCGAATGAGGTTGGGTGTGAATTGGTTACTTTGATGAAAGCCTTTTGTGGTTATATATGCTGGTGAATGGGAATTCTGATAGTGCGGACGTTAATGATTTGGTGTGTTGTCATGTAAAGTGTGTGTGTAGGAGTGTTATGATATGTACTATTCGTATATCTTATTATAAGTTGATGTTGCATACTTATGTATGTTATATGATTTTTTTTTATGTTAGCTAACCCTTGCATGTTTGTGGTTGTGGTTTCCACCTACGATGATCGTACTTGTACGGGAGTAGATGTTGTACAGATATAGATAAAACGAAGTTGAGCAGCGAGATACATGGGAGAACTTTAGGATTTTGATTTCAAAGCTAATAGCTTTGTAATAGAATTTTTGTGAAATCCTTATAGTTGTATTTGATTTATATAATTTTCAGAATTTAGTTATAATAAATGGAAGTTTTTATTTAAGCTCTATCTCGCAATGGTATTCAAATTAAGTGTTAAAAAGTTTTTGTAAACCCGTGACATCCCAAAATCTGGGGTGTTACATTAAAATACTATAGACGTCGGGGCATCTTCTACCTGACGCCTAAATGTCTGCTAGGTAGGTGAATAGTCACTATTTTCCGCCTTATAGACGTCGGATCCCATCACACTAATGTCTATATACAATTTTAGACGTCAGTTGCCTTAATACGCGACGTCTATAAGCCCCGCGAGTATTAATTTTTAAATCAGAAAGACGTCATATTAGTGACAGCCCGACATCTATACTATTATAAACGTTGGCTGTCTACAGAAACCGACGTCTATAAGCATTTATACTACAACACGAAGCCGCAAGTAGTTATGCTCACTGTTTCATCGTCTTCCTCGCATAGGAGCACTTCGCCATTGCATTTCCACGTTCTTTTTCTCTCATTTGGACCGTTTAAATTTAGTTTCACACCGATTAAATTAGTCTTTGATGAAATATCTTTCATTTAAATCGATTAAAATTCATTTTCGTTAAGTTTTAGTGCAATTTGTAGCGTGTTCTTGGACGACATTTTTGACCCTTTTTGGCTCCATTGCTATGTTAATATGCTAAAAAGGTTAACTTCTTTGTTGAAAACTTTTATTTTATGCGTGTTGTTGTCATTTGTGTATGCATGTTATTGGCTTTTGCGATAAGAAGTTTTTGGGTTTTAGGTATGCATGTCTTATTAGCTTTAGAATATGCATGTGATAAAGTTTAGTTGTGTTATTATAATTGGCATGTTAGATTATAAATATCAAATCATTGAGTGAAACTTAGCTCCCGTTTGAAATTTAACACAAACGATTAATCTTTTAATCGTTTGTATTAAATTTTGAATTGTCCGATTGGATAGTTTGGGAAAATTATATTTCATAAATTTGCTATAACATGTACTTTGGAGTTTATGCATAAGATTGATAAAATTTCGATTCAGTATTTTTGTTGTTCTCCGGATGCATATTTGATTGTGGTCATCCTTGACTACTTTCATTTCGTGTATTTCAGAGACCAATGCGAAATGTTGTCAAAATCTTATCAAATTTATGAAATATAATTTTTCTGAATGGGTAGGGCCTAACCTTATGAGAGTTAAAAAATTGAAACTAATGAAGTATGTTACGAAAATAGTATGGACCAAAGCTAGATGAATAAACGTCACATCAGTGAAGAATATGAGAAGGGTGTTTCGATGTTCTTGCAATATGTTCAAGAAAATGCAAAGTCTGTGAATGGGACATTTTTGTCCTTGTGTTCGTTGTCTTAATCAAATACTGCAAGACTTAGGCAATATGCGTGACCATCTACTCATGTTCGGCATAATGAGAACTTATACTGTTTGGACTTGGCATGGAAAAGTACTGAACCAGCCCACCACGTCACGAGGAACGGATTATGTGGAAGAATGGATGAGTGATCATTTAGAGGACATGATACGTGATGTTGGTGAAGATAATTTTGGAAGAGCTAATTTGTATGATTATCTTATAAATGATTCAAAACAATCGTTGTACCCAAGATGCTCGAACTTCACACGTATGTCTACACTTTGAAGTTGTTTAGTTTAAAAACAAGGAACAAAGTATGAATTTAGGATTTAGGGATGAACGAAGAAGATTACCTACCATCTAAATGAAGTATGAACAAACTCCAAAAGAACAAAAAGTGAGTGAGCACGAGAAGAACAAACTTCTTCTTCTTCGTGAGTCAACACAAGACGATAATGGTCAACGTGAAATAGAGAGTTTGAATGAAGAAGATTAGGGAAATTACGAAGAAAAAGATGAACAATGGTCAATAGTGAGTGAGTGCAAGCAAATGTTCTTCTCTATAAGTGACTGAGTGACAACTTTGGAGAAAGGAAGCGCGAGAGTGGTGAGCATAGGAGAGGTGTAAACATATTTTGAATTTTAATTTTTAATAATTAATTATTTTTAAATATGTATGTAAAATTAGTAGGTATTATTTTGTTACTTACCAATGGATAATATTCTTTGCAAAAAATTTCCCTCTATAACGGGCAAAATTTTCACACAGATTTTACATACAAAAAATTCGTAACAAAATTTTTTGGCATTGCCTACGAAAAAATTCATATGTAACTCAACTTTCCATATCTATAAGTAAAATTTGTATATATATAACAACTAAGTTACCTGTGGACCCAAATCCATATGTAATTATCTGTAGGTAAATCATAATTTTCTTATAGTGACTACATTAGTTAAGGGACAAACTTAGTTTTATTTGATGAGGCATGTCGAACCTAAAGAGTCATCTATCAGTACCCTTCACCAACAACCTCCAAGTTGATTGGTGCTTTGTCTGCTTTGACTTGCCTGTTTTTGTTTCTTGATTGATGTCTATGATCTTTATTTGCCCTCGATCATCTCGATTAAAAAGAAACTATTGTGGCTTTCCAAGATATGCATGTCCATCTTATGACATCCATCTCATAAAGAACCACTTGATCGAACGTCCTTGTAGAATATAACTCTCTTTGGTTTATGATCAATGAGACTTAGGAGATGCTAGGGGATATTTGATCGACTTTCGAAGGCAATGTTGTCCTTCACTAACCCCATTCCCATGCTTCTATGCACTATGAAATCTCGATCCCCAATCTTTATAATGTTTAACTTTCGGTTGCTTGATTGTCCTGAGGTTTGACCATCGATTATCCTCAAGTAATTTACCTTATTGACCTTTCGTCTCATAGTGAGTTCCTTTCCTTTTTTGATACCCTTAACAACGAGTAAGATGATTGTGAGTATAATAGATTATCTTTACACAAGGTAATGATAGTATAAAATGTGGAGGCAGGATATACTTTTACATGGATCCCACGATGGGTGCGAAATATTCTTATCGGGAATGAATGATTTTGATGGCTGGAATGAATCCTTCCTTGTCTAGAAGGGAAAGATCTATCAACAAAAGACTCTTTAATGCTCAAGTCAATAAGAGAGTTTGGATTATGAGTAAGCATAAGAGAGTGATTGTACTTCCTAAGAAAATATCATATGTATTTATAGGGTTTTTGGACCTTATAAAATCTATTATAGAACATAATAAAAACTTAATAATAAATTAAGATGATAATAACAATAATATATTATTTAATTATATATCAAATATACCATATATTCGATTGATATATAACATAAAAGCTTATTTATGATATCATTATATTATAATCAAACTACTTGAGGATATATTTTGTTAACATACAATAATTATACCAACAAATATATTTTTTAATATTATTTAGTCACTTTATACCAATAACGTTGAATAGACATTGTTAAATCACATTTTTTAATGTATTTGTTGAATCGAATATCCATATATAATAATATAAATAATTTAATAGTTGGACCTTAACTCATTCCTTTACTAAAATGTGAAAAAAAAATTGCATTGACACATGACAATAATGTAAATTACCTTTTTTTCATGATAACAAAAAGTAATAAAATTATTATATTAATATAATTAGTAAAGTAAATTTAAATAATTTTTACAATTTTATTTTAAGTATTGTTTATTTTTTGTAAATAATTTTTTACTATAATAGTTATTTTAGTTTAAAAATAAGTTTCAGAAAAAAAAAGTATATCAAATAATAAATTAAACGTATAAGATACTTGAAGGATACAATTGAAAACACTATACTAAAAAGAGAAAATCTCTTTATATAATAATATAAATAATTTAATAAATACCTTGGTCAAGGGACTCTAGACATTCTCGTACTAGAATTTGAAAAGAAAAACACGTTGACATGTGACAATTACGTCGTCACCTAAAATTTTCATATACAAATGAATTAAAACTCGTAAGTCATATAGTTAACAAATTAGACACTTGGAACAAAAGAAGTTTTACTTTTACATTCTCAAGAAGAAAAATAGGATGAAAATTTTTCTAGAAATTAAAACCCAATCCAAAAAAAACTTCCACAATTTTAAAGTTTAAATGAAAATTAATACACACCCGATTCGGTATTTTAATGTGATTGCTAAAATTCATAAATAAGTTCGGCCTTGTTTGATAGTTTATAAGATCAGTGTAAAATATAAGGCTATTTACATGAATCACTATGGGTGTTTGGAAATACAAAGGAGTATATTTTTGTGGTAACACTTCGTAACATCATGATAAAAATATTCTTTTGTAATATACAATTTTATATTGAGTGATTACTTTTTTAAATTAAAATAATTTTTTTGTCATTTTTATCTTTTAAGTTATTGTTTATTTAAATTTAATAATATTTTAAATTATTTAAATTTAATAACATTCACTAGTGCAAAAACCCTGTTTAACATCTGTTAATTTGGACTTTTAACGTTATTTTCACAACTGACATCTAAACGGGTGACGTCTATGGGACGTCGAAATTCGTCAGAACCGACGTCCATATAAACGTCAATTAACGATATCCACCGACATCTATATAGACGTCTGCTTATACTCACACTGACGTCGAATTACTCTATATAGACGTCCACCTATGATTAAACCGACGTCAACTTGAATATATAAAGAGGTTTAAAATGACACTAACCGACGTCTATGTTGTTATAGACGTCGGACATGGATTTAACCGACGTCTAACAACGACTTTGTGTTTTAGTGCATTTTTTATTCAGACTTTCGGTAACATTGTGCAACACTCTTCTCTTGCTAGTTTTCCCACAAAAAAAGCTTGCGTCTTTTGAATATTCTAGTGCTTTCAACCCAAAACCGAACCTGGGTCCATGGCTACTTCCAATTATTCAACCGCAACAGAAAAAAAATTACGGTGTCGAGAAGTAGACAAGAACCCAAGTTCCATTTTGGGTCGGAAGAACTAGAAAACTCAAAAGATCGCCATTCTTTTAGTGAGGAAACTAGCAAAGGGAGAATGTTGCACTATGTTACCGAAAGAGTGGATCAAAACTGCACTAAAACACAACACAAAAAACATTTTAATCAGTTGAACGACAAGATAATCGATAAAAAACTAAAGAAAGTTTAAACGGTAAGCATAAGAAAAACCACGCACCTGGGATGAAGAGAGAAAAAGGAGAGGACGAAGATAATGACGTTATCACAAAATATAATGCAATGCCAGAAGAGATAAAAATTAGAGGTGCGCAAGGGAGTACAAGAAGAGGAGAACCAGAGAAAAAGGAGAAGAGATGAAGACGCGATCAGAAACTGAGTGGTTAGAAGGGTCTGCGGTTTATTTAAAATGAAATTGGGCGTCGGTTGCGCCAGAAACCGACGTCTATAGACGTCAGTGTTTGATCGGGATCTGACGTTTATTCTTCTTAAAGAAGCTAAAAAGATTGACGCTTGATTTCTTGTCAGGGTAATTCACGTCGGTGCCCCTCCTAGCCGACGTCTAAAACCCTTGAATTTGGTGAAAATAATCAATTACAGGAACGTAGACGTCGATTACGTTCTGAACCACGTCTAAATTGAAGGATTTCTGTCTTCCCGCCTTCCAGATAGGCCTTAGACTACGTGACGTCTAAGCGCCTGAGAATTTGGTGAACAACATTAATTGTAGCCCCAGTCCACGTCGCTTGTTTAGGGGATCCGACGTCTATTCCTCGTCTGAAGCTGAACCGTTTGACGTTTGATTTCCTGTCAGAGACTGGAACGTCGATGCCCTTTTCTAGACGACGTCGAATTGTCTGTCTTATCACATACCTCAGGCAATTTGACGTCTGTTTGAGGCAGGTGCGACATCTATCATGTCATAGACGTTGCCTAACATCGAAACGGACATCTAGTTTATATTTACGATAATGCCACCGTGCAATAATAGACGTCGATTTATCACGTAATCGACGTCTGATAGGTGACGTTAAACAACGTTTTTGCATTAGTAATTTTAAACTAAAATAATTATATTATGGTTTCTCTGACAATTTATTTATATTTAATAGTTTTTTAAATTAAATTAATTACTTATAATAATAAAAAAAAAAAAGACACACCACATCCATGCACTAATTTTCATAAGAAAAATATTCTTCCTAATTATTTTATATTTATTTTTTATTTTTTTTAAATAAAAAACTTTATACTTTTATAATCATTTTATCTTTATATTATACAATACAATGAAAAGATACAAGTATGTGATGGTAGCATTGTTATTTTCATAATCATTCCATCGTGGCAATCTAAAAGAGATATGTGACACAGAATGATTACATTTCTGGAAGTAAAGTTCTAATCCATTGGCAAGAATCTCATACAAATTGGGGGACGAACCTTAAACAAAGCAAGGATAGATGAAGGGAGAATCCACAATCCATCCCCACATATCAAACCAGAAGCAATTGCCGGAAGCATCAAACTAGCCTCTTTGGTTTTTAGTGTGTGCCATGCATAAACGATTAAACTACCCACACACATGTCAATAGCAAAGTATCCACCTACTACAAAAGGTACTGCCATTGCCATTGGAAGTGGGATCCATCTCCCAATGTTTTTGGGGTTAAAATCTCTCACCAAGTTGGCTGCCAGAGAAAATGCAAAGAACCCACAACACAGGTGCAGACAATAGTGCGGAAGGGCAGAAAAGCCTTCCACACCAAGAATCGCCATGTTTCTGTATATGATGGCATATGGGGCTTTGTATTCACCATCTGGATTCCCCACATCGAAAGCCTTGTAGAAAAGGAAGAATGTAAGAGGAGCAACAACACAACCTATTGCTGTGCCAATAGCTTGACCAAGAAGCATTGATCGAGGGGAAGTGAAGGTCAGATGACCGCTCTTGAAATCTTGCATCAAGTCAGAAGAGGTGGAAACAAGAGACTTTATCACGCCACAACCAACCAGTCCAGCAACCACCCCGTGGCTTTTCCCACCTAAGGCAGCTAGCACAAAGAGAGCCACTTTCCCGTAGTTATAGGCCATGTTCATGTCAGTTAATCCAGCACCATATGCGTTGCAGAAGCTTAGAGTTGGTGCTATAATATACGCAACCACCACATAATACCACTTCACCTCAGGGAAAATGAAAGGGATAGCTGTGATAGAAATGGCAGAGAACAGTATGTACCCTGACAATGCTAACCACATTGGAATGCTTTCTCTTACAAACACTTCGTTACGTTTAAGATCATCAGGATCCTGGTTATCTGAAATTGAAACTGCACCCAATATTAGATTCATTTTTAAATATGACTTATACAAACTATAAACCACTCTTCAGCTTACGTGATTTTTTATTCCTCCTTTCCATGGTGGCATGGATATTTGTGGCGGTAAAAAGCAAAATTTTGGCGAAATTGTACAACCCATCACCGAGGATCAAGGCTATGGATATAAAAACCTGCAACAAGAAAATAGCGGAAGGTTACTTAAGGCCTGAAAAATGGAAGAACTTAAATAAAATTAGATTGGAGAGTATTTTATTGTAGTTCATTTCTGACCCTGTAACCATTAAGACTCTTCATACTACTTTCTGGTAAACTCTCAGGGAACCATTGTCCTTTTAGTCCCTTGATCAATGGCCACATAATGCCCCAAGAGAGAATAGCACCAAAAAGCAAGGATAAGTTGACAAGATGTGAACAAATCATTCCTGCTCCCACGTAAGTCATGCTGAAATCAAAGTAGAATCTGCAAAATTCACACATTTTAATCATGAACGGTAATATTATTTCATGGTTCACACTCTAGAAGAAAGATGAAACCACGCACGAGTTTTTCCATGCTGTCAATCCGAAAGTAGGAAACTGAACAAATCCGCATTGCTCTCCACCAGCATAGAACCATTGGAAGAAAGACCAAAGGAAACTGAAAGAGACGAATTTCATAAAACCATGAACCTGCTTCCTGTGAAAGATGTAATAAACTAGTTTTATATGTATAAAAACTTACTACGTTCAACTTGAAAAAGGCAGAAGATGAAAAATAAAAGCTTATTCATACTTTGCCATCTCATCACCTTTGGGAGCATGGAACCCATTAATAAGGACGGCTGTAGCAGTTCCACTTGGATAACTCAATTTGTAATCTATGATCATCAACTGTTAAATACCATACTTTGGATCAGATCAGGCAGCAATACAATTCAAGTTACTCCCAACCAAATTAATTTGAAACAGAATTCATCACATCTATATTAAGAATAATTAACAACCTTTGGACAACCAGATATGTTCAATTAATCAAGTGAAAACCATTGAAGGCTGCTCATCATAAGAAATACCTTCCTAAGAGGAACCAAAATCGCTAGCCCGACAAAGTATGTTACAAAGAGAAAGGCTGTCATCCAACCAACTCCAGGCTCCTTGGTAATTGGAGTATTCCCCGGTGTATCTACCCCTACTTGCTCATACGTTTTCCTATTCAAACCCAAGAGATGGGACCCAAAACCACCTACATATAATCAAGTAAAAGTCAAAAAAAGACATGAACAAGCACCATCAATTATTCATTAATATACACAAGAAATTATAGAATTCAATTTAACTTGTCACCTCCAAAAGAAGTGCTGTAGCATGCGACAGCACAAGTTTGAATTATGGTATTCTCCTGTCTAGTGAAAGGTGTTGTAACAACATTAGCTTTTTCAAGCAGCATAGTCCAAATTCGAACAAGCACAAAGCCAAGGAGTGCTGCTGAAACGTTCAGATTTGGAACAAGTCCGGTTGAGAGATTCAGCTTCATCACAATCACACTATAAATTATACCAATGAAGAAGCTAGTTATTAGTCCTCGAATTGTGATCTGACTTTTCCATGATGCCATGCTACTTTGGCCCTCTGGCTCTTCTAGTTCAGCTTTTTCGATATCATCATTGTCACAGTTCTGAATCTCTTCTAGTTCTTCGTGGTTTGAAGTGTTCATTGAACCAATCTTCCAATAAAACTTGACAGTTAGAAAGGAAACAAGTGCGTTCAAGTGTCTACCCTGCTACATCTCACTTGGCATCTCTATTTAACTTGCAATTTAGAAATCTAGATTTGATAAACCATAATAGATATGACAAATTCATCTTCAAAAACCTTAAGTGACACAACAAAAGGAATGAGAAAATCCTCTTGTCTTATTTAGCATCTATGTTTTAAGAAGTGTCCATATTGCAAAGAGAGAAACTCCAACCCAAATTCGGTAACAAGTTATAATTTGTAGGAGAAAATTCGAGTCACCCACTTCGTTGTAAGAAATAAAGTGATAGAAAACAAAAGAAATGACAAAAAGTTCTTCCTTTTGTGCCATATATGCGCACACTTGCCTGGAAACAGATAAATATAAAACATTTCTTTTAAAAAATCTCTCAAAAAATCTAATAGAAAGAAAGACAAACACTTTTTCAAAATAAGGTAAAATCAAATGTCATACCTCAAATTTTCCTTTTGGATGATAAAAGAATGGAGTTCAATAACAGGATGGTGCAAATTGAAAGCAGTGTCGTCGCAAGAACTCAATCCTCCAATGATCGGAAAAGACAAAATGGACATGCATCACCTTCCCCAATTGAAGAATCCAAAACCTCCGAACGCTGTACAAGACCACCAAACAAGTTTTGGTGTGCGTGCTTGTGATGAGTAAACTCAAAATGGGGGCAGATTAAAATCAACCCAAACCTTCGTGAGGCTTTGATAATCTTGTCAGAATCAACCTCATAAGAGAGACTGCACAAACAGAGATTCGCAAAACAGTGCAATATTTATGCCGGTGCTAAAAAAGGAAAAAAAGAAAGAAAAAAAGGTACATGACATCTCATTTAAGAAACACTTCACCAACTTTGATTGTACTAGTGCAATGCAAAGCTCAAGTGTGCTGTACTACAAAGTGTAAAAAAAGGAAAAAAAAGCTTAATGTCTGTACTGCAGTACAAAAACCATTTTTTTTCTCGTGAGTTGAACACGCGTTTGGCTGTGAGCACCAAATCAAAACCATTGTATTTGACTAAGGTAAAGAGTCATTATGGTTATTTACGTTAGGGGTGTGGCTTTAACATGTAACCAAGTAAATGCGGACAGAGAGACTCGTCCCAGGTCAACCACCGATAAACCCGCGAATGACAATAACTGTGCATACATAAGAAAAAAGAAACTGAAAATTAACGCATGGTAGTGCTAAATGTCTTAAATGAGAATATTTAATGCCCTACGTTGACATTAAGCTTTTTTAATTAAATATACATTTTCTTTCTGATTATAAGACAATATATATATATATATATATATATATATATATATATTATAGCATTCTGACATGTCCTACACCGGAATTTTTCAATTAAAAATAATATTTATTACATAGAAAAAAAATATAATATTTACGTAACATTTGTTGTACAATAATTAATTTGATTTCCAAACTTAATAATATTGATTTGAATTTAAATGGTTTGTAAATATTTTATTATAACTTTATATTATATAACAGGGATTGAAAATAATTATAGAGAAGTTTGAAATATTTATCAAGTACATTCATCTACATTTCATCCACTTAGCAATTAAGAAACATAAAATATTATTGGAAAAATAATTACAATTAGGAGAAAGTCTATACCTTATATGTATTATGAAATGCTACAGGCTCCTGTTTTTAAAGTTTTTTAAAACTTTTTATACACTATACTTTTTAGTTGTAGTAGGACATTAATAAGTATTTTCAATCTTATCTTCTTTTTTTTTCACTCTAAAATTAATAAAATATATAGTTGACCATGTATGAATATTAGATATAGAAAAGTCTAACTTTTGGAAATGATTCATCTTACCTCTTATTGATTATCATTACAAAATCATAGTGATATTAGAAATTATCTTTTTTGAAATTTAAAAGGTTATCTTGAATCTGAAAGAATAATTTATGTTGACATAAAATATCTTATAACCAATGTTTTTTCTTATAATGATTGGCCCGTAACATTTTGGTATGATGATTGTTGTTGTTATTATTGTTGCTGCTATTGCTGTTATGGAGTATTAGACCATTTGAGATTAGGGTATCCACCCTAGATTGTACTTGTTATTGGACAGATCATAATTTTGTTGTTGTTGTAGATATTTGCAATATAAACTTGAGAAGCATTTGGGCCAATAAGTTGCTGCAAATATGGATAGGCATCTATATAATGATCACTCAACAGGCAGATACCACATAGACGTGCAACACATGCAAATTTCTTATTACTAGCAAACTGGGTCACCAAATTCATAAGAGCATCAAGCTTTTTGTGAGTTAGAGGTCATTTTCTCAATCAAATGCCTAACCTTAGCATGGGTCATATCACCAAGAGCTCCACCACTGACATCGTTAATCATACTCCTTTCCATGCTATTCAGACCCCTCATAGAAGTACTGAAGAAGGAGTTGCTCATAAATTTGGTGGTGTAGGTAGCTTGCACATAACTTCTTGAATCTTTCCAAATACTTATACAAGCTCTCTACACCAAGCAACCTAATTCCAAAAATGTCTTTTCTAATGGTCGTGGTCCTAGATGCAGGGAGGAATTTCTCCAAAAGCAACTAGTGATGGACCTGAGAGCAAGATAGTACAACTCCAATTAATGTGGGAATGCCTTCAAGAAAATATGATCTTCAGGGACATCTAGATGCTTCATTGTGGAATAGACAATATGGAATTCCCTCATATGCTTATGTGGGAATTCACATGCAAGACCATGAAACTTAGGCTGCAAATGTATTTGTCCAATTTGGAGAACATATGGAACATCCTCATCATGATACTAGATGCACAAGCTCTCTTAAGTGAAATTAGGTGCAGTCATCTCCCTAAGAGTCCTCTCACGAGGTGGAGGTTGAGCTATATTGTTCTCAGTATAAAAAACAGCAAAGTCGGAATCAGAAGCACTATTCAATAACTAGGAATTGGTAGACACAGAAGGAGAATGCTCAGACTCTAGTGGTACAAACTCTAAAGATAAATTCCTAGAATGCCTAACTGATCTATGAAAGGTCCTATCTATTTCAGGATCAAAGGGTGTTAGAAGTCCCAGATTGCCTTTAGTCATGCATTATGTCAACACATATAATGCAATTCCAACATAAGGCATGCATAAAGGTAAAATTGGAAGTATACTCAAACAACATCCAATTGATAACACCCTAAAATCATGAAAAGATAGCACACAAAATTTTAAAGAAAAATTCAAAGGGTGTCTATTTTAAACACTAAAAGAAAGTTTGGAAAAACAGGGAAATAAAACTTCAAAAATAAAAATAAAATAGAAGACAGCCAATTTTTTCTGGAAATATGATCAAAGCCAAATGCTGAAACAATTTGGGTTCGATAGATCTCACTTTTCTACCCCAAAAGCATGTGATAATGCCAATTGTAATAAAAGGATCAAAAGTTATGGTAGTTTTAAGTTTTCACAAATCCATGTCTCACAAAATTTTGTATCTCAGAATAGGGACTACCATGGGTGCCTCTAGGATTTTTTTAAGTGTATTCAAATATGGACTGAAAGAAGTGCAGACACAAAATTTCAAGGAAAAATAAAACCTCTAGCTACCAAAACGAAAAATGTCAATTAATTAGGAAAACTAGGTACTATTCACAACACTATTCATGCACCACTATGGTTATTGTTCCATTGGATTTTCATGCGCAAACATGCCAAATAACTTTAATTCTCGTAATGTATGGACTTAGATAAATATGAACACAAAACACACACACAAAACAGTACACACACTAAAACAAAAAACAACCTAAGATAGAAATGTTGGTCCTCAGCAACGTCGCTAAATTTGATGTCGAGGTTGTACTCGACTCAAATTGAATGTGCAATTAAGTGCAATAATCTCAAGGAAGCAATGCAATCTCCCTAGTTACCAACCAAACAAAATCAAGCTTCCATTAAGAAAAAAATGCAACCATAGAAAAACATGAAATCTATTTCATTCATTGATATAGGTATGGAAAATACAAACCAAAGCAAAGTAAAGCAAAACATAACGAATAGAAGAAAAACGAAAGAGACAAACTGGAAAACGAAACTAGAAAACAAAAATGATTAAGTAAAAGAAAAGAAACGAGCAAAACAGTAGCAAGACAGTTGTTAAGTCTCTGGCAAGTGTACCAGATCGTTATCAAGTAATATAAATGGGTAAGTCCAAGTATTGTTTCCCAAAGGACTCTTAGGCCTTACTTTTCATGTAAACCAATTGCATAAGACTTGAAAAAGAGAATTTAATTGAAGTTTGAATGCAAAGAACAAAAGTAAACATGCAGATGCAGTGATTCAATTGGCTTAAAGAAACTATGGATGAATGGAGTTGTTGGGGTTTACAATTTCATCTTATCCACCCTCATATATCTACTCTTCTTATTTAATTTGCTTATTTATCATATTGTCATGCAAACTTTCTTAGTCTACCCTTAACCCAATCCCTTGGTGAAAAGAGTCTATCACTAATTACCGGCTTGCTAACCCTAGCCTTCCCTAGCAATTAATAATGCATGATAAACGAAAGCAAAATAATATTGATTGTCCTACCCCTATCTCTAGGCGGTATTAGCATAATCAAAGAATTCAACACCAGTTCATGACATTAGTGTACGTCCCCTTATCAATAAAGACAAACAACATTTACCGAATGAGTTAAACGATAAAAGCATTAAGCAAAGGTGAAGAACCCAACAATTGATAAATCAAGCATATGCAAACATATAAAATAAATAAGAATTTGGATATATCAGAGTTTCAAAAGATTACATTGTTTCCCAACAACCTAAGCTTTAGTTCACCATAACCATGGTGAAACTAGATGAAATATGATGAAAGAATGGAAGAAATAACCCTAAACTTAGTAGATTGGAGCCTAAGCATCCAAGGAACCTCCTTCAAGGTGTGTGGAATAGCTCTAGACGTTTCTCTCTGCAAAAAGAATATGTTTTGATTCGCACTAGGGCTATATATAAGCCCAAAAATATAACAGAAAGATTACAGAATCTAACTAATAAAAACAGACAACCACCTAGGTGCCTAAGTTCACTGCTTAGCGGTTTCCCTTTAGCCGCTTTGACCGCTCAGCGGTCAATTTTGCCGCTGAGCGGTTTCCCTCTAATCGCTCTGAGCGCTCAGCGGTCCATTCTGGTGCTCAACGGCTCACTTGACCCTTCTTTTCATCATTTTCTCTTTCTTTCATGGGTCTAAATCCACCTTACTTCACTTTCGTCTTCAATTCACCTTAAAATCCTGCAAAACAAGCATAATATCTCTAAAACCAACTTTTGACTCTCACAAGACTCAACTAAGTGTTTTACTTGATTTTAAGCTCATTCTAAACCATAAAGGGTGTGTTTTAATATCAAATTTAAGTATGAAAATAACGGTTTTTAGACCGTTATCAATAGTAAAACGAAATTCAAATTAACCTGGAAACGAATTCAGAAACAAAGGAATGAACAAAAGAGAAAAAAAAAAACGAAAAACCTAAAAACTCCAACTATGTTCTACGTTCCAGAAGTTGTAAAAATGAGAGTGTTGGCTGCATGGGTAGAAAACCCTAGGCAAGGCCAACCTGCACCCTAAAATGGGCTTCCTAAATTTAACCAAAAATGGGCCCAAAATCAAAGTCTAGCCCTAAATTAGAAAAAACGAAATTACAAATGAAATAAAAATAAGGCGTTGAGGTGGAAAATGGTAGATGATGTGGCAGTTCTCTTAATGACCCAAAAATGTAATTCCAAAATTTTCCCTGAAAATAATAATGGGAATAATTAAACTCAGATAATTCAAATTAATTAAAATATGAACTACTGGTCAAATTAAGCCCAAATAGCAAAATTGAGAAAATAATAGGCAATTAAGCACAATTCATTAGTACAAAAAGCTAAGTAAATAGGTTAAAGTAATAATTCATCAGAGAGTAATAGTCTAAACGACTTGTAAGCAATATTTAATTGCAATTATGAAGAGAATTAAAACACTTGTTGAACTCAGTTGAGTTAAGGAAATCTAGAAAGGTTTCTTAGTACCAGGAGTGGTGCGAATACTCATCCAGTCTAGAATAACAGGAGGATATTCACTGACTAAGAAGACCAAGAGTGGTTAGAATACTCATCCAGTATAGGGCAATAAGAGGTTATTCGCCGACTGAGAAGACCAGGAGTGGTGTGAATACTCAGTAGTAATCTTGTTGAAGATTATAGTGGACCAGTATAAAAATATATGCACGATTGTTATTTCTTTCTTGTGTAAACGCTTCTCTTATAAAACCTGCAGTTACGTTTTTATTTCTACATACAAGAACCTTCCGCACTAAACTTTTATTATTAAACTAAGGAAGTTGTTACAAAAACTGTAGTGTAGACTCTGAATAGCACGTTAAGAGAAACTATTTTTTACAATCATTTACTAAGTCAAGCATCTAAGAACTTATTTGATAAATCCAAAACTCGACTAACGTGTTATATTACTAACGGTTGCGAAAAGAATTTTTTCATTAAAAATATTCAACCCCTCCCTCCCCCTCCCCTTCTTTCTACTGTTTTTCATACTTCAATTTAGACGACGAGTCTTTACACGTATTAAATCCATAACCATAATGCACTCAAACAAACACTGTAAAACAACTTTAAACATGAGGGACCATCACATTGCAATAAAAAACACAATGCATTTCAACCATGGGGGACCACTACCCAACATTCTGCTTTCCTAAAACAAAAATAGTACAACATATGACGATAAAAATCCCAACAAAAAGCACAACATTTACTAACCTTCATTGCGATTCAACTCTTATTACCACGTGATCCAACCTCGCGATTTTAGCGAAAGAAAGATGACGACAATTACCAAATCCCTAAACTCTCTCGATTTGAAATTCGAACGAACCTAATTTCTCAAAATGAATCCCCAATTTCTTAAATTGATACCTAATTTTTTGTGAATGAACCCTAAACTCTCAGTTTCTTTTCCATATCCCTAATTAGAAGAAACTACTCAATTTAACTCACTTTTTTCAATTTCTTTAATTTAAAAAAATATAAAAATACACGTTAGAAGCAACTAGAGAAAATAACAAACTCCACATCATTTAAACATCAACATGCCGTGTCAACGTCTGTCTAACACCGTTGGCCCAATTTAATGCCAGGGGTCTAATTAGAGCAATTGAGACGAAAAAAAAAATTAAGGGACCTATTTGAGATTCCCACCCCAAATAGGGACCTCGAGAATGATTAAACCGTGTTATTTTTACAAGGTTTATACTTCGTCAAAATGCTAATTTTGTTTATTATTGTTTGTTAAACTTTAAAACATGAAAGTGTTAAACGGTGTTGTCTTATAGATGATCTTGTCTTAATAATATGTTAAGAGAAATAAAGACATTCTAATACAGTTCAATCCAACTAGGACTAACAATTGGATAAGTAGAGAAAACAATGCAACTTTATACAATGGCTAAAAAGCCACATTTTTGTAGAGTTAAAAGTGAAATCCTCTTTAGTTTCTGATTGATTAAGATTATTGTTAGCAAATGGTCCAAATTTTCAAGTCTTCTCTCAAACAGGTTATATAATAAATGGGTGCACATTTTACATTAAAGAACGAGATAATCAAAGTACTATGCAAAATAGTTGTGTCACTTTGGTTTCCAAATCTATTCATATCTCAAGTGATAAAGATAGAAGTCCTATATGCAAATACGTCATATTTTGTGGTAATTGATCCTATATAGGAGTTGGATTACACCACATTTCAAGTACTCATATTTGGTTGCAATTGGGTTGATAACAATAATTGAGTTTGACAAGATGAGATAGGATTTATGCAATTGAATTTTAATAAAGTGGGGTACAAAGATGAGCCCTTTATTTTAGTATCGCAAGCTCAACAATTTTTTTGTCACTGATCTTGTCGATGTCAATTGGTCAATTGTGTTGTTGACCAATAAAATAAACGATCCTTACGAGTCAACAAAGTTAAAGGTCTCACTATCTTAGAGAACCCTTCCACAAACCTCTAGTAGTAGCTTGCCCAACCCACGAAGCTCCTCACTTTTGTCATTGACGTCAGTCACTCCCATTTCAACGCAACCTTCACTTTTGCTGGATCCATCGAAATTCCTTAAGCAAAAATTACATGCCCTAAGAATTGCACCTCCTCCAACCAGAACTCGCACTTGGACATCTTCCCACACAACTAATGCTCCCTCAAGATCTCCAATGTTGACCTTAGGTGTTTAACATGGTCCTCCCGATCCTTTGAATAGGTGAAAATGTTGTCAATGAACATGACAACAAACTTATCCAAACAAGTATGGGAAATCCAATTCATGTAATCCATAAAAATTGCTGAAGCATTCATCACACCAATAGAGATCACCACATATTCATAGTGTCCATAGCGCGACTAAAAGCAGTCTTATGAACATCTTCCAGCTTGACCAAATATGATGATAACTAGACCTTAAGTCAATCTTGGAAAACACACCAACACCCTTAAAAGATTGCCAATTCTAGGCAATGGGTACTTATTCTTGATACTAACCTTGTTCAGTTATTGGTAGTCAAAACACAACCTTGGGCTCTCATCCTTCTTCTTCATTAGCAACACTAGAGCTCCTTACACGATACACGTGGATAAATGAACTCTTTTTCCAATAGATCTTCTATCTACTTCTTCAATTCTGCTAACTCATTAGAAGTCATTCTATGCAGAGCCATAAACATTGGACCCACTCTTGGCAATAAGTCAATTGTGAAATCAATCTTCCGATTAGGTGGCAAACTTAGAACTTCATCTGAAAACAAATCCGCAAACTCTTTTACAACCAGTATACCTATGATCACCACCTCGGTACTATTTTCTTCTTGTGCGCCAACCCATGAAACAAGAACTTCCATCTTTGATGTCCTTCTAAGACTCTCGAAACAAGACTAGATTCAAACATTCTGAGTTTGGAAAAATCATTTCGCATTCTAGTTCACACATCGATATTTTGAGTTCTTCCAAACTCACAGGAGGTAAAAGCAACTGCCTAAGTTCCCATTGAACTTAAAATAGAAGGGTTTAAGTTTTATGCTCATGTCCAACCATGCACATCAAAAGTAAAAAAGAAAAAAAAAACAAAAACACAAGCCACCATACAATAATTTAAAACAATTTAAAAGTAGTTGATCAAATAGAAAGCAACTATCACATCTTGAGACTCTTTCGTAAGAGACTTTGCAACAATTCACACACCTAGCTTTGATACCAAAATGTAACACCCCATTTCAAGATGTCACATGTTATATTTAAAATATATTTGAAACTTAACTCATGCGAAATAACATAATTAATAAAAAACTTTAATATTCTATCAAGCGGAATGAAATAATATCCTTAAAATTCTTCGAATAAAATATCCAAAACCAACTTACATTGTCTTCAAACTTTTATTCAAAAACAAATTAAAGAAAACCATGTTTTTTTCCATTCTATCGCTACTTAATACTGCATCAAGGACATCTATAATGTCAAATGCTTCCGTCTAACCAAAGAGTCATACGATCATTGCATCACAAAAAAAAAAAAATAGGAGTAAGCTACTAGTAAAACCATCAATAAAGTAACTCAACATTAGACAATAATTATCATATCATAACAAAACCAAGTTACCCAAACATTATAATATTCTCAAACCACATCGGACGGTTGTCTACCTCATATACCCTACTATACAGATTTGTTCCTCCAAATAGGGTGGTTCGAGTCTTCCCGCCCTCGAGGATATAGGACTTGTTTCCATGCTCCTCAAAGACTTACAAGTAAAAACTTCGATGTATCTCACACTAGGCACTATACTCAACAACAAACTAGAGTCAAAGGCGGAAACATTCTTCCCCTCTCCACTGTCTCACACAGGCAATAGGGTGCAATAGTCAAACTCATCCTCTTCCCACATTGCACAACCGAAAAGGACTTCTTTCCATTGTCTCGCACATAAAAAAGAGTCATCTTTGGATTTACTAAGTATGACGAGTAGACACTTCCATCACATGGCATTCATCCTCACAAAGAAGCATAACATGACATATAACCATTTGAACAATGTAATAAAAATAAAACATTATAGTCACACAATTACATTACCTTGAGCTCAACTCCCCCAAGTGCAATTCCAACACATACCAATATCACGACAACAATAAGGATTTTAAAGCAATTAAAAGTCAACCAAAACAAACAATAAAAGATGGTAAACTACTTGGCCACTTATAGGAACAATGTAGCCTGAAGTCCAAAGCTCGAAATCTAATCAAACCACACATTGCCACTATAAAACACAACTCGACACCTACTAAGGAGCTCAATCAAATACTCAAACAGCCTAGCAACCATGCACAATAGCTCGACCAACCCTGAAAACCCCCAAACCGACCTCAACCATACCAAAAACTGAACTCTAGAACCCCTAAACTGAGGTCGAAAAACAAGTCAGCGAGCTCGGCCATGCAACCCAACCTGACCACCCAACTGGGCCACCCTAACACCCCAGCTCAGCTAGCCCAACCATGACATTGTTCAATTCGGCAAGTCACCCTAACTACAAGACATCATCACTACTAGAGGTGTCAATTTAACCCATGGCCCCAAGGTCAGCCCTAACCCACTATTGAAAAAGCCCTATTTTAAGAAGCCCCTTAAGTAGGGGGCTAGAAAAAAGCCCTAACCCCCAAAGCCCCCTCTCAAGTGGGTTAGGGTCAGGGTTAAAGGGGGTTAGCCCCACTCTAAAACTTTAATTAAATTTTAGTCCAAAACTTCAAATTAAATTTTAGAAATAACATAATTTATATACATAATTTTTTGTAATTTTACTCTCTCTCTAAATTATACAATTTTTATTTTAATTATTTTACGTATAATTTTTTTTACTTCTCATGAAT
>NC_028356.1:21916783-21935693 GCF_000741045.1 Vigna radiata var. radiata
CTAGGGGCTTTTTTGGCCCCAACCCACATGGGCTAGGGCCAGGGCCTATTACAGGGCTTAATTGACAGCTCTAGTCACTACGAAGCTCAGTAAGACTAATAGCTCAACACCTACTCTAAACAACTCACTTTCAAAGTTAAAGCACTCTCTCAACATGGTTTAACAATTTGATCAATTTAACTAAGGCTTAAGCACATGAGAGAACCCTATCAGCAAAGAATTTAAGCTTCTAACCCTTCTCCATACCTTACATCACCCAAAACTAACTAAAATTAAACTCAACTGGCCACTCTCAATATAAACCCAGAAAGCTACTGCCCTGTGATACTTTAACTCTTATAACCCTTAAATTGCTACATGCTAGCCAAGACCATCAATCATAACATGCTCAAACCATTTAACATCATTAGTCTCACATCCTTAACAAACTAGAATTTTATTACTAATAAAACAGTATATTAATTTTGTCTTAACTACAAGCACTATATCGGACAACAATTAAACACTCTTTCAAGGCTTGACACAACACACACAACAACATACCCCAACACCGCAACAAGGTAATCAACCACACTAGATCCAAAACTCATACAACAGTCAACTAATGACCATTCACATCCACCCAAACTTTCCTGGTAAAAAATATATTGCACATACAACTGATTGGAATATAAAGACTAGGAAACATGACACCAACCTTACTGTTGCCTTCTACCCTTATAGTTTCAAACCAATAACCAAACCCAAAGACACATAATACCCAAAAAATCAATAATCAGTGCAACCTAAGGACAATTCATATCAGGCATAGAAATAAAGTGTGAAAAGCCAATAACATTATCACTGCAACACAAACAGGATGTCCAAAGCAGTTAATGTGACACATTTCACCATGGTACACATAATGAAGAACTCAGAAGTGGAAACATATTAGCATATTATAATTCAAAAGAAAAGAACTAGGTTAGCTTCCCTACCTTAGCCGATACTAATTTTCTTTCTCTGCCCAAGGTTCACAACCACTTTTTCACTGTATCCTCCCTTTCTCCTTGTAGGGTTTCCTTTTTAAACAAAAAAAAAAAAAAAAAAAAAAAAACTATTGTAACTCCCTTAGCTACTGTCATTCTCCTATTAAACTAAAGAATCTCATTTCTAAACAATCTTATCACTCTCAAACTCCCCTTTCCTTCTTCGCTCTCAATCAACCTAAATGCCCAAACTTACATTAACTTCTAAAATCTAACGTTAGTATCAGGTTGATTATTTCCATTAATTAAATTAGGCCTCTTATGCTAGTCTAGGTGTAATGTATCTAAGCTCTGAGCATAGCAAAATAAAATACACCTTAAGTCTTTTAGGTAGGTTTAAACTCCTTTCCTTAAGGTGTCAGACCACTGTTTCTACCATCAAGTTATCACATATTTTATGATTATAAAATGCACGGTAAAAATAATAAAAACACACACACACACGTGTGTGTATATATATATATATATATAAATTATATACCCATCCAAATTTGAACACATGACCTCTAACTCATAAAAAACTTTCACTTAGGAGGGTGTGTTCACTTGAGGATGATCAGAGGTGATTGAGGGAGAGTGATTGAGTTGATTTGAGGGTAATTTTTGTTGTTGTTTATTTGAGTGAATTTGGAGGTAAACGAGAGTGAATTTTGAAATAAAGTTTGTGAGGATTGGTGTAGGATTTAGTTTTTATAACAAATTAAAAAAATTTACTTCAAAATTCATTCTCGTTTATCTCCAAATTCACTCAAATAAACAACAAAAAATATTATCTTCAAATCCACTAAATCACTTTTCCCCAATCACCTTCTATCACCTATAAGTGAACACACCCTTGCTGAGTTACGCAACCCTTGTTATAAACATCCATTGCCTGTATATTACACTTTTATTAACATATTTTTTGTTTGTCGGTAACCTATTGAAAAACTGCGATTACCAACAGATTTTTGCAGTCTCTAACTAATATTGATCATTGATAAATTAAGTTTTTTTTTTTAATATTATATTAATATAAATTTAAATAATTATTGATTGAATTTCAAATATTTGGATTTTTCTATCCCTAGCTCTGAAAGTTCTTAGTTCTTACCAATGTATGGGGAAACAAATGCATATACAAAATTCAAAACAGAAAACACATGGCACATAGTAGCTACGACCAACGTAACATCAGCGTATAACAAACCACATACAAGACAAAACCAAGTTATAAAGAATTGTTACGAATTAAGTAAAGCCAATGCAGTAGAAGACACCTTGTTCCTCAATAACAAGAGAAAACAGCTTTCAATTAAGCCCCTTAATATAATATATGCTGTTAAACAAAAGAACCATCGAAAACAAGGTCGGAATAATTACTCGTATATGGCCGGCCTAATGATTATTCTTTGCATGTAGGACTTTGTCAATGCCACAACATTGGTTCTTAATATGCGCACTTTCTCTCAAATTCTGGGTATTTCTCTTGTTATTTGTCTCATTCGCTCTATTTCCTTTCTGTTCAACCAATAACCCTCTTTTCTTCTTGTTTGATCAACTAAATTATGGTTCAGAAAAGACCGTATTATTGCCTTGTTATGCTCCTTGTGTTGGGGATTTGTTTTGAGCCATCGTTGGGAGACACAAATGCTCAAATTTTGATGAGGTTCAAAGGTTCCTTGTCAAATGGGAAAGCCTTAAACAATTGGGGGAGCGAGTCTAGTTTATGTAGCTGGACTGGCTTGTTATGCCGCAAAAACCAAACATTTTATGGCTTGAGACTAGAGCATATGGAACTGGGTGGGAAGATTGATATAGAAACCTTGGTTGAATTGCCAACTTTGGTAAGCTTTAGTGTCATTAACAATACATTTGAGGGTCCGATGCCGGAGTTCAAAAAACTTGTGAGTTTAAGGGCATTGTTTCTGTCCAATAACAAGTTTTCCGGTGATATTCCGGATGATGCTTTTGAAGGCATGAGAAAACTGAAGAGGGTATTCTTGGCAGAAAATGGCTTCACTGGTCCTATTCCAAAGTCACTTGCTAACTTGCCAAGACTCTTGGATTTGGACTTACACGGGAATGGTTTTGGAGGAAATATACCAGATTTTCAACAGCAGGATTTTAGAGTATTTAACTTGTCAAATAACCAATTGGAGGGTCAAATACCAGAAAGCTTAAGCAACAAGTATCCAAGTTCATTTGCTGGTAAATTAATAGTATTTCTGTTTTTTCACCAACAGGCACAATTTTTAATTCGTTTGATGTTTCTCACTACTGATTTAATTTATTTTATTTGTTATGAAAATTTGAGTTTACTGATATCTTATTTCAACCTCACTTCTTGCCTAAACTAAAACCGTCTAATTTGATTCGTAGCACAGCTTGCTACAAATATCATAGATAAACTTCTATCTATAGTACATTTGAAACTATGTCATCATTAACCTGATTTAATTACATATATGGAGATTCATTGATTTCTTTGATATTGTGAATTAAATGTGGTCAAAATTATATATGGTGACAAACCATATATATATATATATATATATATATATATATATTAAATTCATTCTAATTATCAGTATATCTTCATTCATAAAGTAATTAGAGTAAATTTTATTCATTATAAGATTTTTCATTATTTGTCATGAACCTAAATTCTTCTGTCATCCCACACAACTATTCCCATCTCACCATCAACGATCTTTAAAAAGAAAAAATAGGTTTGAATATTCTTTTCCTTCTAGTTGCAATAGGTTGTTGATAATATTTCCCTAAGCTCATTCCTTCTTGATCATAAGCTGACTTCTCACTCTTACTTCCCCTTAATTGATTGTTTTTTTTTTTTCATTTGTTCTTCTTTAAAAAGCTTAATGAACAATTTGAAGTTCTTTGTCATTCGTGTTTTTCTCCATATATAATGAGTTCTTTAGAAATTTGTTTTAAAGTATGAATGGATTCCTCATAGTCACTCTCTCCATGATGAGATGGATGTCTACACATCTTTTAAATTCAATGGTTTCCCTAGAATAAAAAATTTAGAATTTTCACAAGTTCACTTCTAGGTAAGAAAGATGAGTCATAAGGACTTCATCAGTTAAAGTCAAATGGAGAGTAATTGAGACATCTAAGAAATAAAAAAGCCTTAGTTTGTTTTACTGGAAACTCCTTGATCCTCATTGGCATAATCACCTTCATCAAAGAAGAAGGTATATAAAGGAGATAATCGAGTTAAGCAAGTCTAGCTTCAAATTTTCAAAGACAAATTTGAAAGCTTGAGAATGAAGGAGAGAGAACAAGTAGTTAAGTACATAACTCGGGTGGAGGCTGTGGCAAATCAACTCGGTAGAAATAAAGAGGATTTTCCTAGCATCCAGGTTTGGAGAGGATCTAGATGTCATTAATTAAGAACTTTGAGAATATAGTTTGCTCCATCAAGGAATTCAAGGATTTCTCCATGTTCTTGGTTGAAGAGCTTGTCCTTGGAGGCACACAAACAATAAAGAAGGAAGAACTATGAGCCACTTGATAAAGCACTTCATGCAAAGCTTGACTTTAAAGGAGGAGTTCTAAACTCTCAAGGACGAGATCCTGGTGGAAGAGGTCGATAAGGCTGAGGACAAGGAGGTCGAGGTCGAGGTGATTTTGAAGATGAAGAAAAGCAAACTAGTTTGTAGAATTGGCATGACTGCCAACAAGGGAGAAGCCAAGGAGATCGGTCAAGTAGCTATAAGGTTGAGTGTTTTAAGTGTGACAAGCACGACCACTGTGTAAATGAGTACAGGTCGGCCAAATGCTATAATTGTGGCAAAGCCAATCACAAAGCAAAATATTGTGAGGTTGAGAAGAAAAAGGAGACAAATTTCCTTACTAAGTTTGATGATGTCAAGGAGCTCGAACACCAAGCTACCAAGCTGGAGACCCAATCCAAGCTGCGTCTAGGTTGGTAATGTCGAGCAAACCGGATGCCGAACTGGGTCTGGGTTGTGTAATGTCGAGGAGACTAGATGTTGAGCTACGTTTGGATTGTGTAATTTTGAGATAACCGGGGGCCAAGATGAGTCTGAGTTGTATGATATCGAGGAGTTTGAAAGCCAAGTTATGTTTGAACGAAAAATCAGATGTCGAGCTTTAAGCTGAGTTGTTCAAACAACTTGGTTTAGTATCTGGATATAGGGATGAGTAACCATATGTGCGGTGATGACAGTTTCCTCAAAGAGCTCACTAAAGTGGATGTCGGGTATGTATCATTTGGAGATGATTCCAAGGTAGCGCTAAAATGACGAGGAACAATCTTGTACCTACAAAAAGATGGTTAAGTTATAGAGATACGAAACATGTACATACCTGATCTAAAAAAGTAATATATTGACCATAGGTCTGCTGATGGAGAAGGGATACTCGGTTTTGATGAAGGATCGAGTACTATACTTAAAGGATAAACTCAGTCGCTTGATTACCCGAGTAGAAATGAAAAAGACACAAATGAATTTTCATGGAAGACATGGGTGTATTTCTTACGAGAAAAGTATATGGTTTTTGAGGTATTTAAAAGGTTTAGGGTGTTGGTTGAGAAGGAGACTGAAAAGCCCATAAAAGTAATTCATTTTGATAGGGGACACGAGTTCACATCAAGAGACTCCATGAAGTGCTATAAGGAGCACGACATATAGAGCGATATTTGACAACTTCATACTCATCACAACAAAATAGTGTAGTAAAAAGAAAGAATCTAACCATCCTTAATATGGTCCAGACCATGTTTAAAAGTAAAACCATGCTAGAGAAGTTGTGGGAAAAAGTAGTATAGTGTGTTGTTTATGTGAAAAACATATGCCCATATGCTAAGTTAAATGAGAAGACACCATAAGAAGCTTGGAGTAAGCCAAGTGTGATTAACTTCAAAGTGTTTAACAACATGACTTATGGTCATGTTCCAGCACGATATAGGACTAAACTCGAAGACATGAGTAAGAAGTATGTTTTTATTGGGTATGACAAAAAAGTGAAAGTGTATATTGTGAGTTGAGACACTCAGAACAATGAGGAGAACAAATGGAGCTGAAACAACAAGAAGGAGAAGTCTAACAAAAACTCAAAACTAGGAAGAGAGAGCTTAGAAAATGAAAGACAGAGTCTTGAAATTGGTGGTAGAAGCTCGAAATCCATTGCTTGAAGAAAGAATGAAAAATATAATGAAGAAGATGAACCCGTACAACCCCGAATTCAAAGTCTGCAAAATATATACAATTCCATTGACGAAATACATGTTGTATGTTTCTTGGTAGGTGCAAAAGATGTGAGCTCTAAAGAGGTTGTGCAAGATGATTAGAGGACAAAGGTGGTGGAGGGGATCCAACCAATCTATTGAAAAGAGCTTGGCCCATTGGTGTAAAATTGGTTTATAGGAAGAAAATCAATGTGGATGGAGAAGAAGAACAATATAAAGCCCAACTTGTGGTAAATGGGTATAAACAAAAAAAGGGAATTGATTATGGTGAAGTGTTTGCTCATATGGTGAGGATGGAAACAATACAGTTGTTATTCTCCTTAGTAGCCCGTCACAAATAGACAATACAATAGATGGATGTGAAGTCAGAATTTCTAAGTGAAGTTTTGGAAGAGGAGTTATATGTTGAACAACTATTTGGATAATGCAGAGAGGAGACAAAAAGTAAGTTTTGAGATTAGAGAAACACTTTATGGCTTAAAACAGGCCCTCAAGCATGGAATGAATGTATTGACAATTACTTCAAAAGGAATGAATATGATTAATGTCCTTATGAACATGCATACTTAAAAAAGAATAATGGAGACATGATTATGGTTGCCTTGTATATTGATGACCCAATCTTCATGGGAAGCAAGGCCAAGTTGGTTGCGGAATTTAAGGAAGTGATGATAAAGGAATTTGAGATGACTGATTTGGGACTCATGAAGTATTTTCTCGATTTGGAGGTCATTTAAGGGAAGGAAGGCATTTTTGTGTCTCGAAAAAGGTATGCAAAGAAGATATTACAGAAATCTAACATGAGGAAGTGTAACTCAGTTTCTACCCCTATGGATCTTGGCATAAAGCTGATTTGAAGATGGAGATTGAGTTGATGCAAGCAAGTATCACAGTCTAATTGGAAGTCTAAGGTATTTGACAAACTTGAGACCATATTTGATGTTAAGTGTTGAGTTCACAAGGCGGTATATGGATTAGATAAGGTACTCTCTCTCGAAGGCATTGAAACGAATTTTGAGGAACGTGAGAGGAACAATATCATTTACGTTGTTTTTCACTAAAACAGATTATTATCAACTTAGTGGGTACTTAGATAGTGATTGGTGTAGATGCATTGATGACCAAAAAAGCATGACATACTATATTTCCTTCAAGGGGAACACGACATTTACCTTACTTTCTAAGAAACAGCCTATAGTCACACTATCGAGTAGTTGCAGTGCCTTGGAGTATGCGTCATGTTGTTTGACTTAAAAATCTTCTAAGCACACTGGAGATGAAGCAAGAAAAAAAGATTGTGATTTGAGTGAACAATAGTTTTACTATTGAGCTAGCAAAGAACATGATCAATCACAAAAAAAGTAAACACATTGATTTCCAATTTCATTTTATCATAGAAAAAATAAAGCAAAGAAGCATGGAGTTAGAATATGTGGGAAGTAGGGAGCAAATTATTGGCATGTTCACAAAGCCATTTCCTATAGTATTGTTCCATGAATACAAAAAGTTGATATGTATGAAAGAAGAAAAAATTTAAGTTTATAGAAGAGTTTTGTTGAAATACACTTAAATTTAGAAATTATTTAACAACTATTGTGAGTGGTAATGTTTAATGCATTTGAAGGGCAGGGCAAGAGTCAAGTAATTAGTATGTTATATTTTTATAATTATGGTAATTATAGTGTTGTGTTTTGTAATAAATGGAAATATGGTTAAATATGTTTTTAGTCCCTATACTTTGGGTGATTTTGGTTTTAGTCCCTTTTTCAAACTAAGGTACAATTTAGTCCTTCAACTTTAGAAAACTCTGGTTTTAGTCCTTTTTACCAAATTTTTTTAACTTTATTTGTTGTTTCAAATGCGTTTCTCGGTTAACATTGAAGCAAAAATGTGCCAAACAAGGTAAACAATCCAAATGCTATAATGAAACGTGCTTGAAACAACAAATAAAGTTAAAAAAATTTGGTAAAAATGACTAAAACCAGAGTATTCTAAAGTTAAAGGACTAAATTGTACCTTAGTTTGAAAGAGGAACTAAAACCAAAATCGTCCCAAAGTATAGAGACTAAAAACATATTTAACCCATGAAAATATTATGGCTTAGAAATATAAAAGACCATTATTTGTCATTTGAATTGTGGTGTTCACAAGAAATGAGTACACACAAAAACAAATTCAGATAACATGAAATGAATACACACAAAAACAAATTCAGATAATTTTAAGTGAGTGTCAACAAAAAAAAGTTAAACATCATATAAAAATATAAATCCATTAATTTAAAGTTTTACGTTGCGTTAATTTCTTATATAAAAGTTGAACTCATCTCATTAATGTTATATTTTCATGATCTCCTTAAAAAAAAAAAAAAAAAAAAAAACCTATGGGTCGTGTATTATATTTTAGTCATCTCCACTAAAGTGGTATTTATACTGCATACCCACGATTTATCTGTAATTTTTTGCTATGTTACATATATGTTCAATTTACATGTTTTTGTGCAACGCAGGCAACGAAGGTCTATGTGGAAAACCTTTAAGTTCCTGCAAGATTGGCGGCAACGAATCTAGATCATTGGAACCAAACCTTGATTCTCCTGACAGCAAGGGAAAAAACCACAGAACCCTTATAACTGCCATTATAGTAGTAGCAGTTATTGCTTTTTCTTCAATAGTTGCACTTCTATTTATCCACAAACACAGGAGAAAAAGGTTTAAACCCAGAACATTACCCAGGCAGGGTAATTCCCAGCCAAGTGTAGGCTTCAAGGAGTCGCACTCCGTTGATATGACAGGTGATTTGAAAGGTGGAGATAGCGAATTGAACTTTGTTAGGGAAGACAGAGGAGGATTTGATTTGCATGAGCTGCTTAGTGCCTCAGCAGCCGTTCTTGGTAGTGGAAGTTTCGGTTCCACTTACAAGGCTATGATTCTGAATGGACCAACAGTGGTTGTGAAGAGGTTTAGGCACATGAACAATGTTGGGAAACAGGAGTTTAATGAACACATGCAAAGGCTTGGAACTTTAACACACCCTAATCTTCTCCCTCTTGCAGCATTCTACCACAGAAAAGAAGATAAGTTCTTGGTTTATGACTTCGCCGAAAATGGCAGCTTGGCCAGTCATCTACACGGTATATATTTATTAAAAACTGCATTCTGCTTCTAAGATTCATTAATTCTAATAATTTAAAGAAAACTGACCATCATGAATACCATTTTTTCGCATTGAGTTGCAGGCAGAAATGGCTCTGTTCTTACATGGTCCACCCGTTTAAAAATCATAAAAGGGGTGGCTAGGGGCTTAGCCTACCTGTATGAAAACTTTCCAGGAAAAATGGTACCTCATGGGCATCTCAAATCTTCTAATGTGGTGCTGGATCATTCGTTTGAGCCAAAGTTGACTGAGTATGGCCTTGTGGAAGTGATGAATAAGAGCCATGCTCAGAAGTTCATGGCAGCCTACAAGGCCCCAGAGACGAGCAAATTTGGTAGGCCAAATGTGAAAAGTGATGTATGGTGTCTGGGGATCCTGATTCTGGAGGTGCTGACTGGGAAGTTCCCAGCAAACTATCTGAGACATGGGAAGGGTGGGAATAATTCTGACTTGGCAACATGGGTGGATTCAGTTGTGAGGGAAGAATGGACTGGTGAGGTGTTTGATAAGGACATCTTGGGGACTAGGAATGGGGAGAGTGAGATGCTGAAGCTGCTGAGGATTGGAATGTTTTGTTGCAAATGGAATGTAGAGAATAGGTGGGATTGGAATGAGGCAGTGGCAAAGATTCAGGAGGTGAAGGAGAATGATGGTGAGGATGATTATTCTTCTTGTTATTATGTCAGTGAAGAGGATTTGAATTCAAGGACTGTCACTGAAGATGATTTCTCTTTCTCTGTCACTAATGGATGACTTTCATCCTACATTTTCAACATTGCAGTTGAGCTTCTGGTTACTTTTGCTTACTTTACACTTGTGTTTGAACCTAGTCATTAGGATGCTGATTACAGTCATTGAGACCTTAAAATTGCTTTTATATTTGCACAAAAAAGTCAATTACAATACTAATATTTTCTTCATTTATAATTTTCTATATATTTGTATTTGTTTTTAAACTTTGTGTATGAATAATAAACATTTATATTCATTTATAATGTTAGCTATTTCCTTTTTTAGAGAAGTTATTAGTTTCGATTAGAAGTTACTTATAAATTGCAAACATTTTTTTACTTATGATGTTAATACAGTGATTTAAACTCTCTCCTAAGAGTTTCTCTGATTAAAACTTCACTATAAAATTTTTTATACCTTTCTTAATTATAAATTTTTTAGATTTTTTAACTTTACTTAAGAGTTATTCTCCAAATTTCTATATATTCCAAATTACAATAACATGGTATTCATTAATTCATGTATCGTGATCAGATAATAGTAATCTTTCTTTAAATAAATTATCCTAGACGAAAATTCAAGTCAACTAGTATCAATCGGTACTATTCTTTTGGGAGTATTCTTCAATGGTGGAATCAAGTCGCAATTCAGCAACTACGAAAGATTTGAAAGATCGTGAGACAGTTAGAATATTGACCATTTGGCAGAACTTGCATGTCAGTACAGAATTTGTAGTGTATCTATGAAGGAAACATTGTGAGAATTGTTGTAACAAAATACAAAAGTAGCCTTTGTAGCTCCATAGGTTCGAGGACAACGTTCAAAGTGTTACGTCAATTAGAGATAAGACCAATTTAATATATATAAAAATTTAATATATATAAATGGATGTAAACTTCATATTTTTATGGAACAAAGCTTGTTCAGATTAACTTTCTCATAACAGTGACAATGTAGACTAATGTATCAATGTGACATTTTCTCTTTTTATTGATCATACACATTATGTGTGAGTCTAAGTTGACTATTGTTCATACGGAGGATTGTTCATTGATCAATAGTGAAAAAATGGTCATTATTTAGCTTTTCAAATGTTAATGTCTGAACTCAAAAAACCTGACAAAAATGAATGGTGGTATTTTTGTCATTAAAACAACTTTTTACGTGGTACGCCAACTAGTGGAAAATACCAAAAAAAAAAAAACAAAAAATACTACATCATTTGTTTAACAGAACCAATGTAATTTTTCTTCGTATATTTTAAAAAAATAATTACATAAGTTATGTAAGAGAACAAATGTATTATCTCTTAGTTTTCAATCTTGCGCTCAATCTCATTATATGCTTTGTCACACTTTATCTTCATTTTCACTCTCTCCTCCACCTCATTTTTCAATTAGTCTCTCTTCCATTATCTTTCGTCACTTCTATTAAATTATCAACGGAGATATATTGACAAATGTTTTTTTATCAGTTATTAATGGATTATATCAATTCATTTAGTGAAAAAAATATTTATTAATAATTGCATCGATAAAATATGTGTGAAATATTCATCAGGAAAGTATATGCATCACAATGGACAAAAGTTATCGGTAGTTGTTTAAGTAGATTTGATTAAAAAATTTGGAATTCAGTTTTTTCTCTTTTCAGCAAAGCAACCATCGTCTTCGACAAAAGTTACTCTGTGAAAGATTTTTATATCTCCACAAAATAACCTTCACATAATACAATTTGTTGTGGCCTTATGTCAAAATTCTCCATAATCTGCCAGACTAAACTTTGCATTTTCTTGTCTCTTGTGGAATTTGTTAGATTAAAGGAGGTAAAAAAAAAAGGTCCAAGATTTTTCCATTTTCTAGAATTTCATTAAACGAATAATGATATGAATATTAATACTTTTCTTTCTTTCGGAGTTCAAGCTTTCAGTTGTCTAGTTTCTAGATTTGTTAGAATATATTTTAATTTTCTAAATATAGCATTTTAGAAGAATTTTTTCATCTCATTACATTGATTTAAAACCAACATAAGATTATCTAAATTATGTATTAATAACATTAAATATCATATTGAAAGTGTAGTACATTACAAATTTGAAATGTTAGAATCATGATTCATACAAGTGACTTAATTTTATGTGATTTTCAAGAATTAATTAAAGCTTAATATATTAATTTTCAAACATTGTGAAAAAGTTTAAAATCTATTTATTACGTAATATTTGATCGGGTTTTCTGGATTATTATTTTTGAATTGCTGATTTTTAATTCTAAAATCCAAACAATCCTCTTCACTTTGAAAACTGATTTTACAATAGAATTGTTTTGAAAGACGATTTTAGGTTAATTCGTTTTAAATTGTATTATTTGATCGAGGACGATTTCTATCATATATTTTTTCCATAGTCACAAGCTTAGAATTGTTTTTCTCACTGATTCAATTAATTAACAGTCTTTTATTTTTCTTGCACAGACGATGATGGGAATGGTGATGTCATGAAAATTAAATTTCACAATCATGGACAAAGAAGTAGCACATCTTCTTCTTCAATTTATTTTTATATTGGCTTCATTCCTTTGTAAATAAACTAATGATTTAGAATATCACAAGCACAATAAATAAACATCTGAAAGAAAATACATGAGAATGAAACTATTCCTGGAGAAAAAGAAGATATACAAAATGTGTTATTCCCATCAAAATATCTCTCTTCTCCTAAGTGTTTGTGACATGTTTGGTGCCTTAATGCATGATGTAAGTCAGAACCAAGGCAACCAACATTAGTACATAAGCTACAGCTTGGTCAACTGAGGTGCCTGAAAATTGCAAACAACAATTTGTTAACTATGGATTGGCATAAAATGGAAAAAAAAAACATTTTCCTATATTTTAACAACTATTTGATAGGATTGTATGTCACTACCTTCATTTATTTGATTGAATTATTTTCAAAAAATATTTGAAACGAACAAATCATAAATCATCATGTATGTATTGTCAAAAAGTATATTTTTTTCTCAATATTATAAACATTAACAAGAAAAAGTTGAGTGAATATTATGAGATCTATTATATAATAAGTGTTGGAAATCTAGAGTCCAAGTCTTACATTTGATAGAAACAAAAAAGTAGAATAGACCTATTAATTCATTGTTTTAAGGTTTTGGATGCAGAAGGATGTCAATTCTTCATGTGATTAAACTTTGTTCTTATTGGTGTTTATCTCTCGCGAATCTTCTCTTCGATAAATTAAATAACAATAAAAAGAAGAAAAATGTGAAAGAGAAAAAATAATTACCATCACTTGTAGGAGCAGGAGCCGGAGCAAATGACTGTGACGAAGCCACTGCCATAAGAGCTGCCAAAATGACACAAAGAAAAAGAACCACCCTGGAAAAAGCCATCGTATCTGAGTCTCTCTCTCCTTCTCTTTCTCAACCTCAAGAGAGAAAGAAAGGAGAGAGAAATCCGATTAACGAAACTGAAATTCAACTATGTGTGGGTGCTGAATAACAATGTTTCTTCTCTTTCTTTTATAATGCTGTCATGATGAAACTATTCCAACCTGTTCACATGTTCAATTAGAGGTGCCTCCACACTTTCTGGGGATCCATCCACTAATTTTCGATTTTCATTTTCCTCTCCTTATTTTTTACTAAATTTACTTTTCAACTACCTAACAAATCGGTATTAGTATTGTATTAAAACATGTCATAATTACGTTTTTGTAATTAAATTTTATGGAAAAATTCTATCCTTCAAAAATGTTTAAGAATCAATATGAGATTACCTATTATATTTAGAATAATTTCCATAAGTAATTTAAAATAGTTAAGTATCAGTTTAAAGCTAACAGAGTGGTTAGAATTTTTTTTATAAATAATTATAAAAGAAAGAAAGTAAGTTAAAGAAAAACTAATTTGTAAAAGTTTTCTTGTATAGATTCTTTTAAATTAATTTTTAAAATGTTTATGAACTAATTTAGTTGATAAAAGATTTTTTTTTCTTAGTTTTTAGGAAATATTTATCGAAAATTTTCTCTACACACAATACATTCTAAATTGTACTATTTAAAATCAATTTCACATTAAATTTTAAAATCTAGGAATTTGTTTGTAGTTTTTTTTAACAAAGCATCAATTTGCCATTTTTAAAAAGAAAAAACTAAACTATTAGTTGATTTACCAAAACCATATTTATCACATCTAAGTTGGTAGTGTACTATTTATTGTTTTGGATCATTCTAATATCTCGTTGGTTTTAAGTTATATTTAGTTTAGATTGATGGTGTTTTTATCTTATGGCTAATTATTATCTAGTGAGTGTATGAAAAAAACGAAATAATTAATATTGTGCCTTCAAAAAGAAATATAATAACAAGTGATGATGTTATTATTTTCAAAATAGTTTCATATTTTTTTTTATTTCTTAATAATACAATTATGAGATATTTCTCTTACTTTGTGGTTTGAATAGTAATAATAATTTAGATTAGTCTAGTTGTGTTTTCTTGAACTCAAAGACAATTCCAAGAGACATTAAGAAAAAGAGAAGATAAACCACATTTATCAAATAACCATATAAAGTGGTCACACAGCCTCGTACGAACCCGTTCTCTAATCAAAGGTAACATTAATAAAGTATAAAACAAGCTTTTGACATCAACAAAAAAGAGAAATAACAAAGAAAAAATTCACTATAAAAAAATAATCACTAAATATAAGAAAATAATAATAAAGATTACACTTAAAACTTAAAAAATCTAACAAACAAATAGTGTACATTAGATAAATAGACTCTTCTTCTCTCTCTTTTTTTTCCTCTCTGGATCTTTCATTTTCTTTCTATTTTATTTAAACTATATTTGTTTACATATTTTCTTTTTGTCTTTCTTTTATATATAAATAAATAAATGTAGATATACACACACTTATGTATACATATATTATCTATAAATTTAACAATTTAGGAAAAACAGAAAACAATATTAGACACGTGTCACATACATAATTTTCTTGAAAAAACAAAATGAAATTAATATAAAATCTACTATAAAAATAAGATAACAATGTATAATTCAAATTTCAACGCTACCCCTTATTTATTCGTGCACACCTGCCCTTTAAATGTTTTTTTTTTGTCATTTGCACAGGTTTTTCTTCAGCTGTTTTCAAAATTGAAGACAACACTGTGAAGTCACAAATATACCCTTCTTCATTGGGTTTACGTAATGCTTTCCGTTTTCGCTTTTCTGATGGTATTATTGTCCTTTTCCATTTCTTCTTCAACTTTGGTACGAGTACTGTGTAGGTGATTGACGCTTATTGTCGTCGTGAGTAGGGATGGAAACGAGTCGGGTTCGTGTCGGATAGTGTGAGACCCGAACCCGATTCGTCGGATAAAATTGTATTCGAAACCCGATCCGCTATCCGTCGGGTATCCGTCTAAAAAAAATCGCGGATATTTTAAAATCCGCGAATATCCGCGGATACCCGCAAACATTTAAAAAAATATTTTTATAAATTATTAAAATAAAATTTAAATAGAATTACAAAAAAATATATAAAATATAATATAAATTAAATTAAAATTTAATTTTTGTTTGGGTTGAATTGGTTCGATGGTCAGTCGTCCTTCTTTGCTTTGTTCTCTTTTGATCTTCAATCCTTCTTGAGAATGTCATCCACTTCGATGGGTTGTTGACGTGCAGAAGACACTCTGACACTCAAAATATAAAAAAGTCTAAATTTTATTAGGATAGAAGAGGAAGATTATACCTGGATATCAATTTTATATTTATAGAGCCTATGACAGGCAAGCCCATTGATTAACCATTAGTGCATTATATTTTTAGACAATCAAATCCAATAATAAATAATTAATATCATATAATAAATAATTAATATCGTATATTTTGTAAAGAGGACAAGCTGACTTATTAATTAGTGGTGTATATTTTTAGGTAATCAAACCCAATAATCAATAATCAATATCGTATATTTTGTAAAGAATAAGACAATCTAATCTATTAATACATGTTAATTGTCAATAAATGACAATGAATTTCGATTGGTATATTTCATATAGTACAATTTTAATTAAATTTAACCTTGTAAAATATAAATTAATTTTAATTTTAATTATATTTAACTTAATAAAATAAAAATAAATTTTTATTTTTATTTTTTGCGGGTAGCGGATATCCGTGGGTACGGATAGTATAATACCCGCACCCGACCCGTTTATAAGAGGGTATTAAAATATCCGCTATCCGCGGGTTTCGGGTAGTAAATATCCGCGGGTATCAACTATCCACGCGGATTTTATCCGTCGATATCCGCGAGCGCAGATTTTTTTACCATCCCTAATCGTGAGTATTGTTGTGTTCAACTGGATAAGATCGCATTTTGAATTGGCATATGTAACATGCTTAAAAGAGCAGGGGCAGAAAGGGGAATGCACAAATAAAATAAACACGGGGCAAGAGATGACAGAGAATGCATGCAGCAAAACCGTTAGGAGGAGCACACGTCACAAGAAGAGAAATCAGTATTTGGAGGATTTTGTTTGACAGAGGACACGTGTCTGGTATGAATCTTTCCTGGACCTTCTAGACTCTCTGAAATTCCTCTCTGCTTTTCTGTGCTCTATTTGACAATCTTCTCTGCATCAGGTTGAATCATCCCTTTCCAGCTCAGGATAACCATCACCGACCCATCCCATTCTTCTATTTCTATTGCAATGCTACTGTTGAGTTGTAATAGAATAGATACTTACTTTTATATATACACACTTTGCCTATACAGAACATCAATAAAATTCATTTGTTTCATTGGTGCTTTCATTGCTCTTCATGGCTGAGGCTACACGGTTGAAGGATCTTCAAGCTTAATTAAAAACCCAAGGTAGTGAGATTCAAAGGTTGTTGGACCGATTTGAGCTAGGAGATCGTCAACAGCGCGAATACAATGCACAAAAAGAGGCGGAAAATCAGCATCGATTTGATCAAATACAAGCAACATTGGAACGCTTGTTGCTAGAAAAATCAACCCATCAATAGCATGAAGAGTCGACGACGAATGCTTCGCCAAGACCGTTGAATACTACGCTTCCTATGAAGAATATTTCTCTAGAGTTTCCTCACTTTGATGGAACGTCATCAGTGCTTAGTTGGATTTTCAAGGCGGAGAAAATTTTCAACTATCATAATACTCCGGATTTGGCTAGGGTGGAGATAGCGGCTATGCATTTTGAGGGTGAAGTGGTGTCATGGTTTCAGATGTTACAGAGGTTAGCCAATGTGAATACTTGGGTAGATTTAACCCGTGCTCTTGAGTCGCAATTTGGACCTTCGCCCTTCGATTGTCCAATGGCGAAACTGTTCAAACTGCAACAAATAGGTTCGGTATCTGAATATTATTTGCAATTTATGTCCCTGGCAAATAGATCAACAGGTTTAAGCGATGAGGTGCTGTTAAATTGTTTTTTGAGTGGGTTAAATGTTGATATCAAGCAAGATGTGATGGCCTTATCCCCAATTTCATTGTTGAGAGCGGTGGCTTTGGCAAAGTTATATGAAGATAAATACAACCCTGCAACCAAACCATCTTTCTTTAAACATATGGTTTCCACATCTGCCATGAAACCTATGTTTCAGCCTCAGCAACAAAATTCTCAGAATCAGAGAAGTCCTCTGAAAGCAACCCTTCCACCTTTTTTACCCACTCTGAGTATTCCTCAACAAAAATATAGCAATGTGAAGGGAATTAGCCTGACGGAAATGCAATTGAGAAGAGATAAGGGACTTTATTATTTTTGTGATGAAAAATTCACTTTTAATCACAAATGTATCTTTTCTTGCAATTAGAAGAGGAGGATGTGACTGGGCATGGGCATGATACTGTAAAGGATCAAGAAAAAGTTGATATTCCAAATCTTTTAGTGGAAGAGCATCATTTATCTCTAAATGCTTTAAAAGGGGGAATGAGTGTGGGCACTATTCATTTCTTAGCTCACATTAATCAACTTCCTGTGCAAGTCTTAATTGATGGTGGTAGTTCGGATAACTTTTTGCAGCCAAGGATTGCAAAATTTCTAAAAATTCCAGTAGAACCGACTTCCTTGTTTAGAGTGATGGTAGGGAATGGGAATTACATGACAACTAAAGGAAAAATTGAGCAACTTAAGGTGCAGGCACAAGGCCATTCCTTTATTTTGCCTGTTTTCTTACTACCAATCTCGGGTGCAGATTTAATTCTTGGAGCTAATTGGTTAAAAACAATTGGTCCTCATATTGCAGATTATGATGCTTTGCAATTGAAATCACTTCATGAGGGCAAGATTACTACATTACAAGGAGACAAGGAATTGGTGCCAGCTCAAGTCAAATTAAATCACATCAGAAGAATGGTGCAGACTGATGCTATAGCAGAAATTTACAATCTGCAGTTATTGGACGAAAATCTCAACTTTGGTACCTTAATGGCAGCACACACAGATATGGAACCTGAGTTAGCTCTTTTGTTGCAGACTTATGGTTCAGTTTTTGATACTCCTTGTCAACACCCAATTTCGTCCGGGAAAGTAAATAATCAAAATTAAATAATAAGAGAATAATAATTAATGGTGGGTAAAGAAAAAAAAGGAAAAAGAAAATAATAAAATAATCTTCCTTAATGTAGGACACATCACTTTAGAATGTTTTTGAAATAGTAGTTTAATATGGTAATAATTTGAATTATATTGTCTGACGATAATTACAATCAATGTCTTGAAT
>NC_028356.1:21936368-21941420 GCF_000741045.1 Vigna radiata var. radiata
AATCCTTGTCGGGTTCATAAAACAAAAAATATATTTTTGTTTCCTAATAATTTATTTTATTTTATTTTATTTTCATTTTTGGGGAAATTTAAATATTTTGGAAAACCACATTAATTTTATATATTTAATTAAAGGTACTGCCTTTGAGCAGGCACGCTAGGGTGCTAATACCTTCCTTACGTGTAATCGATTCTCGAACCTTTAAATCTCTTTTTCGTAGACCAAGCTTTTATTTTAGGGTTTTTCCATAGTTTTCCATAATAAATTATGGTGGCAACTCCCAAAATCTTTTCTTAAACCCGTTTGTTTTTCGGTTCGCCGTCCCGTCGCGATCCCGGTTGCGACAGTTGGCGACTCCACTAGGGACGCTAGAGAATCAGACCTTGTTAATTAAATGTGCAAAATTGATGTGGTTCTTCTTTATTTATTTTATTTTATTTTATTCAATTTTATTTATTTTCCCTTTCTTTATTATATGTGATTGTCTTTATTTATTTTGGAAGTTTATTTATTTTCGTCTTTATTATTATTACTGTACATATCATGAGTGAGACCCTATACTCGGGTCTGAGCGTAACATAGAATTATAGGGGTTGTGTAGCGGTGTCACGTCTGGACTATTTCCAGTTTGGCTATCGTAAGAACCTCAGCCAGTAGTTGTTCTCTTTACATGCAATTTCACACCTAGTTGCATTCAACTGTTGTGGAAAAGCTGTGAAAAGGACCATAGCTCTGGTGGCCTTGATTTTAGGTTTAGGGAGCCATCTAGTGAGATTGCATATACGATGCTCAAACCTTAGGACATTGGACCTACCTTAAAAGCATAAAACATGTTGGCTTTTAATCATTATTTGGCATATATGTTTTCATGCATCATATGCATTAACAACATTTTTATCATATTCCCTTCATTTTCTTTATGCATAACAATAAATGTATCACATTTTTTTTTAAAAAAAAAGCAAAAATGAAAATGTCAAGCTTTAATGAATAAATAAATAAGGCAAAATAAAAACCATTTAGTCTAATAAATTAATGGAATAAACTTATAAAACTTTCATCATTTCAAATTTCCATTATAACGATATCAAGAACTAGGGTTTTTTGCCTGTCTTCAGCATACATCATTTTTGCATATTCAATTTCATCTAATTCAAATTAACAAAACAGTATAAATAAAAAAACAACGACGAGACTTCCACGACAGCCTTACAGGACTCGAGCAAACGCCAAAGCTATGGAAGACTGGAAGGAGGAGCGTGAAACTGTGAAGGCCGATATTAGTCAACTAAAGGATCAAGTCGGTCAAATTTTGGAAGCTTTGAAAGCCATGAAAACTGCAGGAGAGACTTCATCCGCAAGGGCCAAGGATAATACTCACCCTCCAATACATAACGTCGTGGGCACACAATTCACGTTTCCACTATATGGTTTGCCACCAGGATACACACCGCCCATTGGAGATCATTTAGGGGTAGAGCACACTTCTTTGGCGTTTCCCATAAACAATAGCACTCAAGGGCCTATCCACACAACCGAGAAAAAAACAAATGAAGCATCCAAGTCTCCCCACACCATTATCGCACAGGAAGCTCCCTTGCATACAAAGGTAGAAGTACCAAAAGATAAACTCAACATTTTAGAGGACAAGCTAAAAGCCATAGAGGGGATTGAAAGTTACGGGTTTGGTGATGTGGCAAGGTTGAGTCTGGCCCTAGGAGTGACAATTCCACACAAGTTCAAGGTGCCGGAATTCAAAAAGTACAAGGGTAACACATGCCCTAAGAATCATTTAACCATGTATTGTCGAAAAATGGCTACCTACGCTCATGACGATAAATTACTTATTCATCTCTTCCAAGATAGTTTGGCTGATGCGACATTAAGTTGGTATACAAATTTGAGTTCTTCACATATCCGTTCTTGGGCAGATTTGGCAGACGCCTTTGTAAGGCAGTACAAATACAACACGCATGTCGCACCCGACAGGTTACAATTACACCACATGGCAAAGAAAGAGGAAGAGTCTTTTAAGGAATATGCACAATGATGGAGAGAGTTGGCAGCACAGGTTGAGCCACCTCAATATGACAAAGAAATGGTTGCTATGTTTGTAAGCATGCTACAACCACCTTTTTATGAGCATATGATCGAAAATGTGACTTCCAACTTTCTCGATATCATCATTATAGGCGAAAGGATCGAGATCAGGCTGAAGAATGGAAAAATTACATCTCGAGCCACCACTCCAAAGAAATTTGCTTTTAATCCGGAAAAAGAGAAAGAATGGGGAGTGCATGCAACATCAGCAATACCCATGTGGGGAGGTCATGCATCCACTCATAGCTATCAACCAAGCCTGAGTTGCCCTCCTTACATGAACAATACAGTGTCTGGTCCCCAAACAAGACCTCGACCGCCAGGATTTTATCAACCACAACAAGCTTCGAATAATGCCAGGGGCATTGGAGCTGGCTTGGGTCCCAATCAAAGCGTGGGTCAAAGTGCTCATCCTAGGATAGACCCAGAGAAAAGTTTCACTCCCATTCCTATGACGTATACAGAATTGTTACCTCACCTCTTAAAGAAGGGTCTGGCTAGTGTTCGTCCCATGAAACCCTTGCAGCCTTCATACCCTAAGAGTTTTGATCCAAATGCAAGATGTAATTTTCACGGGGGAAGCATGGGTCATTCGACAGAAAGGTGCATTACACTGATGTTCAAAGTACAATCACTAATTGACGCAGGATGGTTGAAGTTCCAAGAGGACAAACCTAGTGTTGAAGTCAATCCCCTTGCCGAACATGGAAGTACCTCTACAAACAAGATATGATTGACAGAGGATAAAGAAGAAGTATTTGCAAACCCAAGAATGGGAAGATAAAGAGTTTTTCCTGTGATGCTTATTAAATTCGTAATCGCTTTTTTTATTACCCTCACTGCTTTTCCCGGAGCCTTGAGGTTTGTACGTTATGGGTTGACACTTTCTTTTGCATTTGGTTTAACATTAAAAGATGTTTTTTTTGTTTTTTCAATCATCTCAGGTATTAATTTTCTTAAGTCAAATAATACTTATATGACAATAAATGTTTTGAAAACAATAATGTTGATTTTCCTAATTTTGAGCGCCCTATCAACGACATGGAAGATGATTATGATTTACCCGGAACCCTCTCTAGAGTTAATGAAATTTGTGAAGCAAGATTCTAAAGAAATAAAACCCCATCAAGAAAAGGTTGAAATCTTTAATATAGGAGGGCGAGAGAGAAGAGGTAAAAGTCAGCACCAGGACGAAAGGAATGTTCAACATAAGTTACCACTTATGCCAGAATGTCTTTGGACCAAAGATGAAGTATGAAAGCATTTCGACGCGAGATATGCATGTTGACAACCATGATTTCTCATTGCCGCAAACTTGAACAATCAAACTTCACATCATCATCCAAAGATGAGTGGGGCAGTCAAGGCTGCTTAAAAAAGGTATTAAGAGGATTGTACCTTCTCTTTACACGGTTACTACACAACGGTACACACGTCGACTGGGCAACACCTTTTTCTTTGGAAGCAGTACTACCCTTCGAGGTAGAAATATCATCCCTACAAGTATTAAGAGGAGCCTAGTTAGAAGGCATATTGGGTTCAAACCCGATTTGATCAACCCAATCTCATTGAGGAAGAAGATTGACAACGACATGCCACGGACAATTATACCAGTAAAGAATGAAGAGGACATTGGGCAAGAAGGTATGCTCTAAAGAATTTCGAGAAGGAGAATTGGTCCTAAGAAAGATTTTGCCAATACAAAAGGATCACAGGGGCAAGTGGACTCCAAATTATGAAGGCCCATATGTGGTAAAGAAGGCATTTGGTGGTGGGGCACTTATTCTCACAAGAACGAATGGAGAGAAGTTACCTTTGCTAGTAAATTCTGACGTAGTAAAAAAAAGGGTTAAATATGTTTTTAGTCCCTATACTTTGGGGCGATTTTGGTTTTAGTCCCTCTTTCAAACTAAGGTACAATTTAGTCCTTCAACTTTAGAAAACTCTGGTTTTAGTTCTTTTTACCAAATTTTTTTAACTTTATTTGCTGTTTCAAACGCATTTCTCAGTTAACATTGAAGCAAAAATGTGTCAACCAGTGTAAACAATCCAAATGCTATAATGAAACGTGCTTGAAACAACAAATAAAGTTAAAAAAATTTGGTAAAAAAGACTAAAACCAGAGTTTTCTACAGTTGAAGGACTAAATTGTACCTTAGTTTGAAAGAGGGACTAAAACCAAAATCGCCCCAAAGTATAGGGACTAAAAACGTATTTAACCAAAAAAAAATCCTATGCACAATGATTCCATGATAGGGAATGCTCTTAAATTGCAATTGATAATATTGTATTATAAATCTTTGTCATCTCTTTCATAAGGCCGCTCTTAATTTTCAAAATGCCTCCCGAAAATAATGAGCATTACAAGCATATTCACTGGACGCGAGTTTGTTCTTAAAGGATGTCATGGAATTAATTAAAATGAAACCGAAAATATGATAAAATATTTGGGTCTCACATGAATTTTCATCCATACATTCATGCATTCAGCATTGTGCATGCATCATCATTAAGAAAAGCATGACACACCATGCATCGCAACCATTCAACAAGAACTCGTGATCAGTTCAACGGAAGTACATCAGTGACAAAATTCAAAATTTTCAAAAATGGGGTGAACAAGGTGTCACGCGAATTCCCGCCCAAACATCAGTGTATCAACAAAATTCAAAGTAGAAAGTTCAAAGCTATAAGAAGATCAATTCAAAATATATATACATTACTACAACGCCAGGATATCTCAACATCCTCAAATTTACCAGGTTCACCAGGTTTACGAGGTTTTTGCGCCTCTCCAGGTTTACGAGGGTTTTGCCCCTCTCCAGGTTTATGAGGCTTTGGCGCCTCTACAGGTTCTCCAGGTTTACGAGGCTTTTGCGCCTCTCCAGGTTCACCAGGTTTACGAGGTTTTGCGCCTCTCCAGGTTTACAAGGCTTTTGCGCCTCTCCAGGT
>NC_028356.1:21943230-21964190 GCF_000741045.1 Vigna radiata var. radiata
AATCCTTGTCGGGTTCATAAAACAAAAAATATATTTTTGTTTCCTAATAATTTATTTTATTTTATTTTATTTTCATTTTTGGGGAAATTTAAATACTTTGGAAAACCACATTAATTTTATATATTTAATTAGAGGTACTGCCTTTGAGCAGGCACGCTAGGGTGCTAATACCTTCCTTACGTGTAACCGATTCCTGAACCTAAAAATCTCTTTTTCGTAGACCATGCTTTTATTTTAGGGTTTTTCCATAGTTTTCCATAATAAATTATGGTGGCGACTCCCAAAATCTTTTCTTAAACCCGTTTGTTCTTTGGTTCGCCGTCGTGTCGTGATCCCGGTTATGACACTCCTCATACATTACCTCCTCACAGATCACATGATCATGCTATACCCTTTTTGGAAGGCTCTAATCCGGTGAAGGTTAAGCCTTATATGTATCCTCACAGTCAAAAAGAGGAGATTGAAAAGCTGGTAGAAGGAATGCTTAAGGACGGTATTATACAACATAGTAAAAGTCCTTTTTCTTCTCCTATTATTTTGGTCCAGAAGAAGGATGGCTCATGGAGAGTTTGTACAAACTATAGGGCTTTTAATGCTATAACGGTCAAAGATAATTTTCCCATTCCAACAGTAGACGAACTGATTGATGAACTTTTTGGTGCTTGCTACTTCTCTAAGTTTGATCTTAGATCTGGATATCATCAGATATTATTAAGGCCAGAGGACCAACACAAGACAACTTTTAGAACCCATCATGGCCATTATGAATTGCTAGTTATGCCATTTGGATTGACTAATGCACCAGCTTCCTTTTAGAGTTTGATGAATGATATATTTCAAGGGTTGTTAAGGAGATTTGTGTTGGTTTTTTTGATGATACATTAGTGTATAGTTGCAATTGGAAGGATCACTTATACCATTTGGAAGTTTTCCTTAGCATTCTGCAAAGGCATAAACTCTTTGCAAGGTTTTCTAAGTGCAGTTTTGGAGTGACACAAATTGACTATCTTGGGCATACCTTGTCTGGTTCTAGAGTAGCTATGGATGATAGCAAACTCGTTGTAGTACGTGCCTGGCTATAACCTTCAAATTGAAAACAATTGAGAGGTTTCTTTGGCCTTACAGGATATTATAGAAGATTTGTGAAACAATATGCGACTATAGTTGCACCCTTAACCGAGCTCCTAAAGAAGGATGGGTTTCACTGGACTGAAAAAGCTACTACATTGTTTGAACAATTGAAGTTGGCAATGACATCTGCTCCTGTATTGGCTATTCTTAATTTTAAAGAACCTTTTGTGTTAGAAACGGATGCTTCGGGAATGGTAGAAGGTGTTGTCCTAAGTCTGAACCAGCATCCAATTGCTTATTTCTCTAAGAAAATGTCACATAGAATGCAAAAACAATCTGCATATGTAAGAGAGCTTTACGCAGTTACCGAAGCCTTGGCTAAATTCAGACATTATCTCCTAGGCCACCATTTTGTCATTAAAATTGATAAAAAAAGTTTGAAGCAATTGTTGGAACAAACTCTCCAAACACCTGAGCAACAACAGTGGCTGCCAAAGTTCTTAGGATATGACTTTGAGATACAATATAAAGCTGGGAAGGACAATATTCCTGCAGATGCATTATCACGAAGTTTTTTCATGGCCTGGTCCGAGCCACATTGCGTATGGCTTCAATAGTTGGTGGAGCTTACAAAAACAGATTTGAAATTGTCTAACTTGTATAACCAATGTATTCAAGGTCAAGGTCCCAATTCTGAATATTCTGCCAAGGATGGTATTCTTTTTTGGAAGGGTCATATCTTGGTGCCTAATAATTCCACGCTTATTAACCAAATCCTGCTAGAGTTTCATAATTCTAAGATTGGAGGGCATGCAAGTATCACCAAGACAGCTAGAAGAATCGGAAATCAATTCCATTGGCCCAATATGCAACAGGACATTCCAAAATTTGTCAATGAATGTGGTATTTGTCAACAAGCAAAGGTGGATCATGCTTTACCTAAAGGGCTACTACAATTGTTGTCTATTCGTCAACAAGTTTGGGAGGACATTGCAATGGATTTTATCACCCACCTTCCAATTGTTACAGGGTATACAACAATCATGGTGGTGATTGATAGATTGTCCAAGTTTGCTTATTTCATTCCCTTAAAATCAGATTTTTCCAGTAAATCTGTTGCAGAAGCATTTATTGCTCAGGTGGTAAAGAAACATTGAATTCCTAAATCCATTGTATTTGATAGGGATAGAGTTTTTATTAGCTCCTTTTGGAAACACTTGTTTAAATATCAAGGAACAACTTTAGCCATGGGATTCGCGTATCATCCTTAATCTGATGGTCAAACGGAGAATCTTAATAAGACATTAGAAATGTATTTGAGGTGCTATGTGTATGAGAATCCTAAGTCTTGGATGAATATGCTTCCTTGGGCCCAATATTGGTATAATACTTCTTTTCACCACAGCTTAGGAATGACTCCCTTTCAAGCAGTGTTTGGACGAATTCCTCCGCAACTTGCACGATATGAACAAAATCATAAGGATCCCCTATCAGTCAGAGAAGCTTTGATATCCAGAGATAAAATCATTTCACAGTTAAAGGATAATTTATTGAAGTCTCAAAATTATATGAAACAACAAGCAGATAAAAAAAAGGAGAGACTTTCACCTACAAGTAGGAGATCTTGCTTTAGTGAAACTGCAACCATACAGGCAACAATCTCCGGCCTTCCGTAAAAATCATAAATTGGGATTAAAGTTTTTTGGACTCTTTGAGGTTATTGAAAGGATAGGGTCGGTTGCTTACAAACTCCAGTTGCCGGACACAGCAAAAATCCACCCAGTGTTTCATATTTCCTTACTTAAGAAGTTCCAAGGTAGTCCACCACAACCATATCTTCCTCTACCATTAACTACATCTGAGTTTGGCCCCACTGTGCAACCTTGGAAAGTATTGAAGTGTAGGGTGATAACACGAAACCAGCAGAAGGTGTCACAAATATTACTGCAATGGGACATTTTAGAGCCTAAAGAAGCTACTTGGGAAGATGTGGAGGAGGTCAAAGAAGCTTATCCTTTGTTCAACCTTGAGGACAAGGTTGTGTTTGATGGCAGAGAATAAAATAAACACGGGGCAAGAGATGGCAGAGAATGCATGCAGTAAAACCGTTAGGAGGAGCACACGTCACTGGACCTTCTAGGCTCTCTGAAATTCCTCTCTGCTTTTCTGTGCTCTATCTGACAATCTTCTCTGCATCAGGTTGAATCATCCCTTTTCAGCTCAGGATAACCATCATCGACCCATCCCATTCTTCTATTTTTATTGCATTGCTACTGTTGAGTTGTAATAGAATAGATACTTACTTTTATATATACACACTCTGCCTATACAGAACATCAATAAATTCATTCGTTTCAGCATATTTATGTTTCCATTTGAGTTTTTTGTATTTGGTTAGTCACAGAGGATCATATTTTTGTCTACAACACTTGACTGCAAAGGTAAAAATTTTAGGCTGATGAAATTTCCATTTTAAACTTCCTTTGTGTATGTTAATTTTCCATTTCTTCTGGATTTGTATAAAGAAGTTTGACGAATGAGATAAGCTTGGTTAGTGTTTTTATTGCATGTTTAAAAGCCTTTTGGCCTCTGTTTCTTCCAATATTGTAATAAACTACCACAACAAGGTGCTACTCTTTGTTTTATTACTTATATTTTTTTTGTGCGTGTAATTCTTTTTGTTTTGACTTAAGTTCATATGTGCTGAAAACAAAAAGTTTTTTTGAAATATTTTCTTTTTAAAGTGACAACGTTTAACAAGTTTTGTTTTCTATGTTTTTTTGGATTTTTATTTGAGACTTTTAAAAAGATTTAGTCAAAGCCATTGTCTTGACACATTTTCATTTTTTTAGAGTTCAACTAATTATCATTGAATACAATATAACTTATGCATTTAGTATATATCTCATAGATACTTTGACTTGTGAATCATTTCACGTTAATTTTGGATGTTTAACTTAGTTGTTTTACGTTTTATATATTCCTAAGTGCTTTTCTAAGATTTTCCTATGTTACTAGATGATTAGGGATTTTGAGTCTAACACTTATGTTTATGCCTACCATAGTCTTCTAGTTATAACATTTTCAAATTCTTATCGCATTTAATGTTATTTGATTAAATTTCAAAACATGAGAGCATTTAGACATAAAAGTTTTATTGATGATTTCGTCTTAACAATCTAGACATCTAAACTATATGACTATTCTTACTTCAGCGTAGAGTTGTAGTTTTATACGTTTACAATTCTTAGTTGTTGAAGTGTCTTGCAAGTTTTATCTCTTTTATTGTTTTACCTTATGCATGCAAGTTAGTGGTCACAGTTGAAATATATAGGAACAAACTAATTAAAGTATAAAATGAAGAAATGACTGAAATAATTAAAAGACTAATAAAAGGCTGGTATTTAAACACAAACATATTACATGAATGTATAAGATGAACTCCTAAGATGAACTTCTAAGAATATGGAGACTCCCCTTGATTATGTGTTATCCTATTTTATTTTATCTTTTGGCGTACTCCCCCTGAGTACATGCTCTTAGATGCTGACACGTCTCTTTTCTCCCCCATATTTGATAAGCATAAAAAAGGAAGGAGAGAAAGGACATCATCGGCCGATGCAAGAGTGGACAACACCTCAGTCCACATCATCTCTTACAGATCACATTAGAACAATGAAACAATGTGATGATGGAAGTGAAGGAGGAAGAGGTGGAAAGTCGAGAAGGGAGAAAAAGTGGGGAAGGGAAGGGAAATGCAAAGAGAGGTGTGAAAAGTGAAGAAGACGAGAAAGAGAGGGAGTATGCGGGGGGATAAGAGAGAAAAAAGTGGTATTTAGGTAAGGTAAGGGTCGACTATGAAGGGTATAATTTAGGTGGAAGAACTACTTACATGAGGTAGGTAAGTTCTAAATACTATAGTAGAAAAGGATGTTGGATTATCAAGTTCATCTTGGTCCGGTGATTGAATAAGATGATGATGATGATGTTCTAGAGGTTTGGAAGAAGGATTCATTGGTTCGGAATGTTGAGAGTTTGAAGACTAAGAGTTTAAGAGAGCGCGAAAGAGAGAAAGAGTTAGGTTTCTTTTGGAGGAGTGAATGAGTTGAGAATATGAAGAGTAGAATCGAGTTAAATAGAGGGAAAAGTTAGTCATGGGCAATTGATTTGTCTTGTCCATTTAATACGCTTAGTATAGATAGATTTTGAAAAGAGATATATATCTCTTGAGGACCGAGATATTTTGGATAGAGTGCTTGTCTAGTGAATAAGAATCAGAATGGTGGCGGAGTAAGAGAATTTGTCTTCTTGGGTGTTAACACCCTGGCAAGTGTACCAGATCGTATCAAGTAATAATAGACAGTAAGTCCGAATATCGTTTCCCAAGGGACTCTTATGCCTAATCGTTTATGTCAATTGATTTCTTAAGACTTGATAAACATTGAATTTAGAGTTTGTAATGCAAAAACTAAAATAAACATGCAAATGCAAAAGCTTGATCAATTGACAGATAAAAATATGAATGAATGGTGTTGTTAGGGTTTACGGTTTCATCCTAATCCACTCTCCTATATCTACTATTCTTATTAAATTCAACTTTGTTATCAATGTTCATGCAACTTTCTAAATTACTCTAAACCGATGTCTCAGCGAAGAGAGCCTACTCCCAATTACTAGTTTACTATGTCTAGTCTCCCTAGTAATTAATCATGCATTTCAGTGTACAAAAGCTTAAAACAATTAACCGTCCTATTCCTATGTCTAGGTAATATTTCGTAATCAAGAAAATTCCCCTCATGTCTAGATTTTCCTGTATGTGTCCATATCAACAAAATCAATGATCATGACATTGAATGAGTTAAACAATGCAAGCATGAAGTATAGAGAAGAAAACTCAAACTATTGATAACTAAAGTATATGAATAAAATAATAACTTCGATATAAGAGAGTTTCAAAAGGATTACATCGTTCCCCAACAACAAAGGGTTTAGTTCACCATTGTCATGGTGAAACCATATGAGTTGAATGGAAAGAATGAAAAAGATAACCCTAGAATTGAAAGATTGGAGCTTTCGCATCCAAAATCCGCCTCCAAGGAGTGACAATGGGTGTTTCTGGTCTTTTCTCTCCAAAAGATCACCCTAAGGGTCCCATAAATGTATTTATAATCTATGAAAAATTACAGAAAACAGGCCCAAGCCCAACTACAGCGCTCAACGCTGGTTTCACCACTCAGTGGTAGGTGCGACACTCAAGTGGGACGCTCAGCGTTCATGCCCAGGCGTTTGGCAGTGCTGTCTCTGAGAAGGCCAGTGCTCAGCACTGGATCTAACGCTCAGCGGTGTGCACGACTCTAACTTTTCCCCTCAGCGTTGGTGCTTAAGTGTCTGACAATGGCTTTTTTCACAAAGCTGGTGCTCAGTGCTGAAACTAGTGTTGAGCGATGGTTGCGATTCTTTCTTTGCACCTTTTTTCATCCTTTCTTGAGTCCAACTCCTTCCTACTTCGCTCTCCATCATTCAATTCTCGTCTAACCTTGTCAAAACAAGGAAAACCAAGCATAATATCTCTAAAACCACCTTTGACTCTCTTCTAACCTAACTAAAGCAAATTGCATGATTTCAAACTAATTTCTAAGTCATAAAGGGTGTGTTTTGTATCAAAATTAAGTATGAAAATAACGGTTTTTGAACCGTTATCATTGGAGAAGAGGGAAAAAGAGAGAATTGATGTTAGGGATGATAGCTTAATTGACATGCAGAAGATATTGGGCAGATTGGAGAGAGAGAGATTGAGGTTTGAAAATCATAAACAACCTTTCATCCTCGTTGGACCAAGTTGAGGCCATCTGCCGTGGTGAGGCCATTTGGCTGAGTTGTTTAGGCCATGATAGGCCGAACAATTGAGGCCAAATGACCGGGGTGAGCCCATCTGACTGATTAGGAAATTGACGTCTTCTAAAGTACCACTCTCTAATTCCTTATGGCTACAAAGGGGATATTCACTCGGCCCCACAATGGGTGCCAAAATGTTTCGGGTATGGGGTTGAGGTCTTTTACTCAAAGCACTTCAAGTTGTCGTGAAGATCGGATGGACTATCTAATGATCCTCCTTCATCCAAGTTACGTTGTTTGCTCTCCCCACCCTTGTTATCTAATGGTATTGTCAGAGGCACTTCGACGCTCAAGTCAGTAATATGATCGATCAGTCAACACAAGTAATGCATATTATGTGCATGATCATTTAAAGTCATACCTAGGATCTTTACTATGGTAGTTGGGATGGATTTTTACCTTTTGTCGACCTAATGATAGTCCAATCACACTCTAATCTGCATTAAGAGCTTAATGAGTCATTACCGTTGATAATGTAACTATGTTGTGTCCGATCAGTCACTCTATTCAGCCATACTTGGCGGTGTAGAGGAACTCGACTTTGAAGAAGAACGACCTTGCGAACGACCATGGTAGTTGGTCTAGATGAACGACTTGGATGAACACAGTTTGGACGAACGTTTTGAGTGAACGACCTGGTGAACAACCAGGTGGAGAATCAAAGTGGTCGCTTGAATGGATGGTACGGTGGTGTCATCATATAAAGGGTTGAGGTCCCATGTACCCCACCAAGTCTTTTTTCTTTCTCTCCATCTTCTATGCGTCTCTTCTTGATGAACTACACTCGCTCTTTGTGCTTTAGAGAATAGTTGAATGTTATAAGACCCACCCAACTCCTTAAGGTATTCGGCCTCGTCTATAATGAGCATAGCCATGCAGTGTCTAACACAAGTGCATATTGTTCAAGCTCATAACATTTGGTCAGGGCAACTGCTTGAGTCGTTTGAAATACCTCAACATCTATCCCGAAGAAACCCCCTCAAGCGTCTACTTGTCTAAGGATCTGATGGCTCATCATCCCACTATTAACACTTCGTCGTACTTATTTTCTCGTTTATAGGTCCATCCCTCCAAACATAGCTAGATTCGTCTACTCTCATCAAACCCAAATAATCTAACTTCTGATATTCGTATTTTTGGATCTTACAAAAAAGATACAAAAGGTGTGTTGAACTTTAAGCTAATAGACTAGGAATAGACAATTTGATGAAGTAGTTGACCATCTAGTAATTAGTAATAATTGTATATATTTACTTACTTACGCATGCTATTTGTAATTCCAATTAACTTATAATAAGTTTGAATTTTTTTATTATTTTAAATATACGAAGAATAGAATAAAACAAAGTTTAAAAATTAAATAAAAAAAACATGGAGGTGCATGAAAGAAATGGAAAATACCAAAAGAAAATTTGGTCTTCTCAATCTCCAAAGAACATTCAGGGCTTAACAATACTTTTATATAACTGAGTTATATACATATACACACACACACACACATATATATATATATATATATATATATATATATATATATATATATATATATAAACTAAATTTGAGTTATTAAAATAAGTTTTTTAGCACTAAATTATTAGATTAAAACCATACTTTATTAAATTTAAGAGATTAAAATGAAATTTTTTTAATTTGGGCTCAAATTATAAACGTAAAGAAATCAACATTTATATTTAAAAAAAAAAATACATTCATAATGTTTCGCTTATCGAATTCTCTAGTATCGATTTTAATAATTTATGTAATATTAAAATCAACTAATTCTTTATATCGATGGTTCAGAATAAATACAATATTAAAATAAAATGCCATACTTCTATATAAAATTATATCTTAATAACCGATTGTCACAGAAGTAGTTCAAGGTACGGGGTAATGGAGACGTGGCTAATGATAAGAAGCATAGATTGTCCAATAATAATTATTGCATGAAGCACAAAGTTAAAATTAAAATATTAGTTCTGATTTTTGTATTACTTGAAATTATAAGTTTTAAGTTCTAAGCTGTGAATTTAATATAAAAAAGTACTTATTTTAACGTCCGAGTAATTGTACTCTTAACTCCTATTGCTATGAATACAATAAGCCAAGAAAAATGTAATTAAAACTCAATGGACCGATTCAAGTCCAAATCCATTCGCCATCAGTAGCATGATCAATTTCTTTGCAGGAAACCCGAAAATATTTCCTTCATTGCAACATAAAAGTATTCACAAAATAGATTGTAACAAGAAAAATTAAGGTATAAGGCATTCACATTCCTTCAACTATAGCTGACGAAAATTGCGCAGGACTTTATCATAGATGACACTACGTAGCAGAAAGAAGAATCTTTTTGTGTTGGTTTCTAACTAACTATAACATTTCAAGCATCTGCACCTCAACAAGGATTCCAGCAAACACGACCTATAATATTGCAACTTTTAAGGTGGAAACAACCCAAGCTGTTATGCCACTTTTAAAGCTTCCAGTGGCATCAAAAACCAAGACGACGCAAAAGAGCCTTAGCTCAAGTGACAACAAGTTTTGCCTCCACTTTAGCCTTAGTCTCAGGTATCCTTTGCTACCGAGGAAAAATATAAAGGACCAAGAGCACAAAAATGGAGAAAAAAAGATAACACTGAAAACATAATCCAATCATCATTTTATCAGAGATAGAGGTTAATTCTAACCTCTAGCTAACAATACATCCAAATTACTGGAATGAGCATCAGATGAAGAACCCACCAATTTAGTTCTTCTAACGGTTGTTCTGTTGCTGTGAACACTATCTTCTAGCCTATATGGCTGCTCATGATTACCTACCTGATGTAAATGAAGCAAAGCTATCATGCTAATTGCAACCAAAGCAGCATTTCCGACTATTCCGCCCATATGATCCAATCCAAGAGATCTCTTCACAAAATTGAAGCTTGAGACAAAAATGTTCACAAGAATATTAGATCTCTTCGCTTTCACGGTGGCAAAATTCTCAGCGGAACAGTTTGGTTGTCCATAAAGAAGAATATCAGGAGCGACTATACAGCCTGTATCATGCACATCTCCAATAAAAGCAAGAGCTTCTTCAATGACTTTATATTTTTTACCACGGTGTTCTGTGAGCCTCATTGCAAGAACAATTCTGCTCTGTTCTAAGCGTGCAATTGCAGCATCTCTCTCAACACGCTGCTGGGTTTGAATAGTCTACATATAGAATGAAGTTCCAAATTAGAGATTCCCATAAAATATCATGCAACATAAGACCCAAACAGAAATGGTACTAAAAAAGGTAAGGTTGTAATTAATTGATTAATAAAACTTCTGAAGTTCCTTCAAAAACTAGCGGAAAGACAATGCCTATTGCATGTTTGTATATTGGTGGTTCACTTTTATTTGTTGTTGAAGGCCCCTGTCAACTATTGGAGATCCATATTGACTAAAACTAACACCAAATTATAATAGATAAATAGAGAACGAACCTTACTTTACAAATTAGTTTTATAGGATTGAGTTAAGCATAGATTCACTTACTAAGATGCCCATTAACTTTCTTTTCTTAAAAGGATTAGAAAATTAATCGGTTTGGCCTGGTATTGTAGTAAAATAGGTCTAGCATAAAACACTCCCAACATACAAGCATGACAAGCGTTGAACCACTTTAGTAATGAACCCTAATTAAGTATCAAACAAGACGACATGGAACCCTTAGTTACTGAGCAGAATTTAATGCATGAAATGAACCAACATTATACGAACATGCAATAGGCATTAGGTGTTTGAAAGAGTATCCATTCGAGCTTTAATCTCCAAAGTCTTCTGAGCAAAAATGTGTTCATAGATTAGAGTTCAAAGATACTACTATTGAGCCACGTCAAATTCATGTGTCCCCTCTTTTTTTTTACTTCTTGTTTCTTATTCTTAGGTTATTTGTAGTGTTTGTTTTTGTGACATTCATGAATATTGTTTGTTTGCGTGATCTTGAATTAAAATCCACAGCAAACCGATTGGAAAAGATGTTAAAATTCGGAAGGATATTTCCTAACACTTGGATAGGAAAAATATAATGTCCATAGAAGGACAACAAAAGGGGAAAAATATAGAGAAATAACGGTGTAGAAGAAACATAGGTAGCGAGAAGTTACAGAAAGGAGTTAAAATCCACAACAAACCTAATTAAAAGGATTTTCAAAATTCGTTCTTTGTATTTCATAACACTTGGATAGGAGAAACATAATATCCATAAAAGGAGAACAAAAGGGGCTAATTATAGAGAAATAATGGAGTGAAAGAAACACAGGCAGTAAGCAGTAACAGAAAAAGGGACTGAAATTGCGAAGTGGCAAATAATGGATGAAAGCAAATCGTCAAGATTGAGGAACCATAACAATAGATTTAACATATGACACAATCACCAAAATGTAGTACAACGTCTACATAACAGAATGAAACCATAACTTTAGTTCGCTTCCTTAAAAAAAACTAGTGATTTCCGGTTAACTTCAAAAATGATTTCCAATAAATAGAACATAGAAGTTTCAGAACACTTGGAAGGGATAAACATCCGTAAAAAATATATTTGCGACCATAAAAACAACGAAGTCCATAAACAATTGCATTAAGGGCAAAAGTTTTATTGTTTTTCACTTTTCAATAATTGAATGGAACCTTAATAATAAAATATGGTTCTTAACATGCTTCTTGCTTTTTACCCTCAAGTCACACCTAAGAGTCATATCCATTTGTCCTAATGTCCAACTCAAACCAAACTGTCTCAATACAACAATACATAAACAACATTTTCCAAATCAAAACTGTTGCAATTTAAAGAAAAGCCTTTATTTTTTAAAAGGATACAACATAGCAAACTAATTCGCAATACCATGAATGGTATTTAACCAAAGATCACTGATGCAAGTATCTCTTCAAGATTTAAAAGATGAAAAACCCCAATTCAAGCCCACACTTATCTTGTCACTATCACAACCACTAAAGTATTCAGTTCCCTTAACATCAAGCTTGCAAATAGAGGAAACCATGGCTTAAGGCGGAGCTTTGCTCCTCCAAAATGGTTTCTCGAAACCAAAATCTGAATTAGCACACCAAAAAGTAAATAAATTAATAATCACACATAGTCTAGTGTGCATCTGTGCATTTTTTGTATAGACTAGGTATGTTCCAAGAAAAACAATCATGTTCGAAGAGGATAAAACAACTATAGTTAGTAAAATTCTCCGAGTATTTCGAGCAACTGCATATCCGAGACTCATCAAGTTAAAAAAACCTCAAGCCTGTTTTAACATAGTACTCTGTGGTACTCATTGCCTGTGGCTTTGAGTTTTCATTGTGTAATAGCATCTTAAGTTAGGGCAAATTTCGTGCTCAATTTAGAATTTTCATTATTAATGAATTCTTCAGATTTAAGAAAAAAAAAACCACCCTCAGTCGGTAACAACGCCAAGTCATGAGCAAAAATACGCGGCAAGCAAATGACAACAACCCAGAAACGAATTAGCATCAAATTTTTCAAGCCGTAACAGCAGAGAAATGATAACAAAACGAAACAAAACAAAGTGAAATAAATAAATAAATAAATAAGAGAAAGATAAAAAGGAAGAAAAGCTCACATGAAAGAACTCGAGCTGGTCTTCAAGATTCTCGAGTGCGGTCCGAATAGCGTTGAGACTCTTGGCTTCACGAACGGCGGAGTCGTCGTCGTCGGCGGAGTCCTTAACGAAGACGAAACCCGAGGTGTCAGCAGCGGGGTTAGCGGTGGAATTGGGAAGGGGCGAAGAGTTTTTGAGGGTTTTGAGGGAAGTGAGAAAGTGGGATCTGGAAACCAAGTGAATTGCGTCGCTAAGCTTGTCGTGAAGGTCCCAAATTCTTTCGAGAATGGCTTCGATTTCTTCCATCTGCATATCCCATTTCATTTTCTTTCGAATTCAAGGAGATGGAGGAGAGAAGACACAAGCAACACGGACAGTGGCACCTAACAATGACCAATTTGAACTGCCAAAGCACACTGATATCATTACCACCGTTTCTCTGTGCCTCCACTCTTACGGAAGGAATTTTATTTTATGGCCCCACGTAGCTTATGAGGCTGGCATGGTTGTTACTCTTTCTCAAAAAAGATTTAAATAAGATCTCCTTTGGTTCAAACTGAAATACGTACTAGAAGCTAAGAAATTTATTTTTAGCAATTACTTTTTGAATTTTCTTTCTCCAAATATTATTTCTTAAATATTTTACCACAGTAAACTCAAACCAAATCTATATTAAAGAAAAAATAAATGAACACTATTTAAAGGCAGAATTGTTTATCAAGAGCTGAATTTTCGCTTTTTATTCAATAAACAAATTGTAGCTGTTTTTTTTCTTTAAATTTCTTATTAATTAATACAATAAAAATAAATAAGAAAAACAAACACTTTTATATCTTTTTTCGCTTTTTAAATAACAAATTAATTAATAAAATGGAAAATTTTAATATAAAATTATTATTACTTTTAATATAGATTTGCATTATTAATGATGATGATATGTGGTATAAAAAAATATAGAGAAACGAATCATATTACATTATAATTATTTATGATAATAAAATTAAGATAAAAAGTTTCAAAATATTTAAAATTGTATTAGAAAAAATAAAATTCTTATAAATTTAAAGTAATAGTTTGAAACATTATTAATTACAGTTTAACTATTAATCACTTAATTAAAAATGAAATTATATTAATATAAATTTTTATTATTGCGGTAAAACAAAGAATATATTTGAGAAAATTTAGTTTTAAATATTGAAAATATATTATACTTAGAAATTAATTGTGTTTATAATTAGGTTTAATCATTCTTACAGTTTTTATTTATGTTGAGTTTTTTTAAATATGTCTCTTTTTTTTTTCTCAATTTGATCCTTAAAAGTGAAAATTTGAAGCAATCGGCTCTCTGCTGTTAAATTGGGTTAACGGATTAACTTTAAGGCGACATATTATTGTGAGCTGAAATAATTTAATGACGTGATAATATGCAGAACCTCTTAGGTAGAAAATGTTTAATAAAAGAATTAAACAAAATGTTTCACAAATATGAAATCAATGAGGAATTTCCACGTGATAGTCCCCTTTGCCACCCAAAGTTACGGCTTCTGCAAATTGGGGAATGGCTTCCTGCTTTTGCCGTCACGCGAAGTGAACATGGAGGTAGGTGCTTGTTGCGGCGCTGCCTGAGATTCTTTCCCGTGGTGGCACAATTTGAGGGTTTTACCTTCTTATTTATTTTAGGGTTCACGGTCTCGGGAGGTTCCTGGTTTGATTGCGACAGATGACATTGCTCACGAAGATGGTAGAGGAAGATGGTCGCGCTTTTGTGATTTGGGTATTTTTTTTTCTCTACAAGGAATCACGATGAAGACAAAGGGGATTCTCCTAATGATGGCTCGCAAAGACTTGGTTATGCGATAGGGTTTTCTGGGTGTGTGTTTGTTGGTCGTAGTAATAGATGTTTCGTGCTAGGGTTTCTGCGATTTGGGTGGCAACGTGAGGAAGTTTCTGCAATTAGGGATTCGAGAGTATCATACATGGTGGAAGATTCAACATAAATTGGGGGGTTTCTATTGTTGTTTTCTACAGGTTTAATGGAGGTGACTGACGAAGGAGTAGCTCACAAAGAAGATGATTACGACGCGATGATGGGCTATGTTTTTGGGTGGCGCCATGGACGCAATGTGTGAAGGAATGTGTGGAGGAGACTTCGTGATTCTGCTTTGCTTTTCTGGGTTTTTGGTTGCTTCTGGTTTGGTTCTTTTGCAGGTTGGAAAAGATGATGGCCATGGGAGATGGTTGGCGACGCAGTGGTTGTTGTTCGCTACAATTATAGGTTTTGACTTGCAGGTTTTAGGTTTTTGGTTTTACCCCACAAAGACGAAGGACGATCTTCTATGTTGTGCAAACTGGGTTGGTGAGGGAGAAGATCACGACGCGATTTTGGGGTTTCCTAGGCAGTGGAAATGGAGGCGTGGTTGCTTGCTAGACAACAGAGAGGCTTGCCTAGAGGTGGCGTATGGTTGTTAACGGATTGGCAAGCGTACCAAATCGTATCAAGTAATAATAAATGGTAAGTCCAAGTATCGTTTTCCCAAGAGACTCGAAAGGCCTTATCGTTCGTGTGAATTAAGATCGTAAGACTTGAGAATAAAAATTAATTAATTGGATGTNNGAANANAANATNAACATGCAAAAGAGATTGATTCAATTGACGAGAAGAAAACGATGGATGAATGGAGTTGTTGGGGGTTTACAATTTCATCTTATCCGCTCTCTCTTATTTACTCCTCTTGAATTATTAGCTTGATTAATTAATTGCCATGCAACTTTCTTAGCCTACCCTAGCAATTAATAAAGCATTATAGAGCAAAAGTGAAAAACAATTGATCGTCCTACCCCTATCCCTACGTGGTATTGCTTAATCAAGGAATTACTCACCAGTTCATGACATTATTGTACGTCCTCGTATCAATAAAGACAAACAACAACTATCGAATGAGTTAAACGATAAAAGCATTAAGCACAGATGAGAACCCAACAATTAACAATCAAAGCATATGGAAACCATATAAATAAACAAGAGTTTCAATAAAAGAGAGTATCAAAATATTACATTGTTTCCCCCAACAACANNAGGGTTTAGTTCACCATTGNCATGGTGAANNTAGATGAAAAATGGATGAAGAATGGAAAAGCAAACCCTAGATAAGATGAAAAGGAGCCTAAGCATCCAAGAGATCCTCTCTAGAGAGTGAAATTAGGTCTGGCCGCCCCCTTCTGTCAAAAGAATGCATCTAAACTCGCAATAGGGCTATTTATAGGTGAGGAGCGCAACAGAAAACAGGCCCAAGCCCAGCAGACAACCGCCCGATGGAACAAGTATGGCGCCCGGCGGTAGGGGTCTACCGCTCGGCGGTTTGCCTCTAACCGTAAATCCGCCCAGCGCCCACGCCAGGTGCCTACTCCTCGCCCTAGACCGCCCGGCGGTGGAATTTGCCGCCGGGCGGTGTGTCGACTCTTCAATTCTTCAATTTTCTTCTCTTTTCTTGTGTCTACGACCTTTATCTTCAACTCCATTCTTCACTTTCTCAGAAATGCTACAAAACAATGCAAAACAAGCATAATATCGCTAAAAATAGCTTTTGACTCTCTACAGACTCATTTATTGAGTTTTGCTTGATTCTAAACTCATTCTAAGTAGTAAAGGGAGTAATTTGGTCTAAAATGACATATGAAAATAACTGTTTTTCAACCTTCATCAATGGTAGGGTTATGTTTTGATTTCAAATTTGAGAAACCCTTTTTTTTTTAATCTTAATTAAACATTTTCCACTCTACATATGTTGCATCATTAAATTATTCCAGCTCACACTTACAAGTCACCTGAAAGTTAACCTCGTTAACCCAATTTAACGACAGGAAGTCAATTGCTCCAAATTTTCACTTTTAGGGACCCAATTGAGAAAAAAAATTAGAAAGGAACTTATTTGAAAAAACCCAATAAAAATAGGGACTACGAGAATAATTAAACCTTATAATTAATAAACATTTAATCATCACAAAAGAGTATTTCAATTGTTCTTCATGGTGCTTGCTTTTAGAAGGAATAATCTTTCCCTATAACCACAAACTTTTGGTCCCAACTGTGAAGACAAAGATGTTGTTGTTATACATTTGATTTAAAAATTCTCCGTATAGATCCAAATATACAACATTATAATTTAATTACATATAACTGATTTAACACTTTTGTAACAATAATCGAATATCATTCATCCTAAAACTAAAACAATGCCAAACCCTAATCCCCAATTTATTAAGATAATAAAAAAAAAACGAAATACATAACCCTTCTTCTTACCACATGATTCACAATTGCTATTAGTATTCTTCAACAAATTTTAGTTTCGCATACAAAATGGCCTTTAATTACAATTTCGATTCGTATGAATAAAAAAGACCTTTGACGACCATTAGGTAAAACCACAAACACCCACAATTGTCAATAGTAACAACCATGTATACAATAGAAAAGATACTTGTAAACAATTCCAACATCAACCTAAAATGTTATTTGACTCGTAAAACACAATCAAATTTTTAATTACTATTAATCAATTGACAAGACTAGCATTAGAAAATATAATCACCCAAAAGATCTGACTATTTTCTCAAACACTTAATTGCACATAAATAATCATGATAGTCATACATAAAGCCTTATATCAACACTTATTTGTGAAGTACACAGGAAAACACTAGAACTGAGGGTGAATAGTGTTTTCAAAATATTATCACAAAGCTGCATCTATTGGTTTGTAATAATAGTATACATATGTGAACTATGCTTAGACACTATGTATGCACGATCAACAAATATAAATTCTTTTAGATGATGACATAAAAGACTTAACTATAATTTAAAAGATAAAAACATTAAGGCACAATATTTATACTAATTCACTCAAACTTGAGCTACATTCAGTTCTCTCTTAAGAACTCTTAAGAGATTACATTAATATTTTCAAGATTACAACGATTTTAACCCACTACTGGCATTGAGTATAACCCACTCTTGGTTGAGTATATCTAGTCATTCCTAGCATCCGAGTATAACCCACTCCTAATTGAGTATTCTAGCCACTCCTGGTATCCAAGTATAACCCACTCCTGGTTGAGGATTCTAGCCACTCCTGGCACCCCTAGACAACACGTCTAGCCTGAGTTTAGCCTCTCTTGGATCTATCCCCAAAAAATTGTCGAACGAGTTTAGCCTCTTCAGGATCTATACCTATACAACTTTCTAAACCGAGTTTACCCACTCCTGGTTGTAAGTATTTTAGTTTTCTCTGGAACATACAACAAATCCATTAATGGATTTTGTATAAAGTATAGATGTTTAACTATCATATAGAGGATTACAACAATATGAATCCATCTGTGACCTCATGAGATTTCTACTCTAAAGTTGAAGAGTGTTAGGTGATATAAGCTCATAAAGTGTTTTTCTCTCTCTTTCTTTTCTTTTATCTTGTGCTCTTTTTCTTTTTCTTCCTTTAATCTTGGAAGTATCACATACTATAAGCTTGAAGATAAGATGAGGAACTTGGTTGGAGGATAAGATTACGAGCTTGGAAGTATCTTGGAACTTTGTATTAGCATTTGGACAATTTGCATAGCTTCTCATACAAAGCCTTAGGTTTTCATTTGACTTGAGTGAGTGCTTAGACGTTATAGGTCAAGTAGGCATATTTTTTCCTAAAAGGATATTTTGTTTAATGCTTATTGTTAAACTTTAAAACTTTAGGTTGCTAGACGGTTTAGCCTCTCTAAATGATCTTGACTTAATAATCTCCCTCTTTTTTATGTTTAACAAATATTCATGCGAAATGAAATATACTTTAAGATGATTTTGAATTCATCTTGGGTTGTTTAACCTTAAAAATAATGAAATAACTATTTTTGCATATTTTCCATGAATTATCAAGTACACTAGACAGTTAGATGATTAGATAAATCTTATTTCTTCTCTCCTTTCCCCTTGATTCTAATAGTATATTTTTATCACAACATTTAGGCATTTAATGATACTAAGGCATTTATAACAATCAGTTAAATATGTTATGAATGATTTATGACTTTAATAAGTCATTATCATTAGATTGGATGAATGCACCTAAATTACTAAGGACAAATATCTAAGGCTTAAAGATATGTATAATCATCAAGATAAATCAATAAAGTTCATAAATGAATAACTAGAGTAATGAGCCAATCAAGTTAATGACTAAATGAGTAACTAAATGACCAATATGTAGTTTAGAGTTCAAGATTATTTATCTTTTAGCATACTTTCTTCTTATTTTCTCTCCCTTATTTGATGAGCATAAAAAAGGTGGAAACTAAAACATTCACAACTCAAAGGATGGTGGTGGTGGTTGGTCTATTTTGGATGAATTTGGGCAAGTGCAATGTTGATGGTGGTTAAGAGAGTTTAAAGATTGGTTTGTTCTTCTTGTCTATTTTCTAGAAACATTGTAGCCATTCTTGCTTCTTGTTGTGCATTGTTTTCAACAATCAATTGACGAACATGGGAAATGATATCTAGAGGAGTTTGAGTAGTGGGTGGAGAAGGAATGAAGGTGTTCGTAGATATAGTAGCTAACAATTGTGGTTTAGAGGTAAAGACTATTGATTGATGTAGAGGTGGGGAGTAGATCAACATGGCAATTCCCTTTCTTCTTCATAGGGTTCATCACAGATAACAAAAGGTGTGCGAGACTGAGTAAATGCATCATTGACAAGTTCATTTTCTAGAGATTGAATGACGACTTCTTTAGGTGATGAGATGATGATTGATGTAGGATTGAAGGGTATCTTTGTTAGCTCTTTTAACTGAGCTTTCACAAATAGTACTTCACTGATAACATGAAGCTCTAAGTACCACTTGGAATCCTCTTTTGTTGTCGTGTATAGATCAATCATCACCTTGGACGATATAGAAAGTTGTGTGACAACTTGACTTAGAGCATTTTCAGGTGATTGAGTATGATGAATGACAAGCATTGTGGGCATTATTGGTAGATTCGGGAATTCTTCCAGGATGCGTAAACCATGTGCATTATGGTTTACTAGGAAAGTGGCGTTAGAATAATCAAAATGATGAATTTTGCATGGCTCTGTTATGCACTAGCTAGGTGGGGTGATACCATTACTGAACTCTTCAACAAAACAGTTGCTAGACGATGCATATTTTTTTGAGATTTGTCTATATGGGAAAAGCTCGATTGTTGCCAGTACAAATAAAAATCAGATTCAGTGTAGAAGACATCATCATACGACATTTTCTTAGGATTGGTTAAACTAGGTCTAATAGGTGTTGATTGTGTACCTTTGATGGTTTTAACCTTTTTCATCTTTAGTGGCCACTTGTTAATAGATGTTAAACGAGGTGCATTTATATCTGGCAGCATGAATACTTGCTTAATTCATTTGAATGATGCTTTATTTTGATTCAGTAGCATGAAGGACATTTTTTTGAGACTTTTGGAGATAGATCCAATTCAGGATGATCAATAGGTACGAGAGACACTTTAGACAATGGACCAAAGTAACCAACATCTCTTTCTCAATAGATTCCAATGGATTATGAACTTTAGGCATCCTCCTGAGATCGTTTGAGAGCTATTTGGAAGCTCTTCAACATCTTTATCCATTTGTGTGAATGGTGGAGATGAGGTGGTAGGTTTACGTTTGTTGGCTTTTGGTTTAGTGAGTGAATGTGTGACTATTGTGGTTCCTGTGGGTAGTTGATGAAGGTTGAAAAACAGTGATTTTCATATGTCAATTTGGACCAAATTACACCCTTTACTACTCGGAATGAGCTTAGAATCAAGCAAAACTCAATAAATGAGTCTAGAGAGAGTCAAAAGTTGTTTTTAGCAATTTTATGCTTATTTTGCATTGTTTTGTAGCTAATTTGAGAAAAGTAAGAATGGAGTTGAAGGTACAGGTCATTGACTCAAGAAAAGAGCATAAAAATGAAGTTTTGAAGAGTCAACGTACCGCCTAGCGGCACACTTAAACCGCCGGGCGGTCCAGGACGAGGAGTAGACAGGGCATTTGACACTGAGGGAAACCGCCGGGCGGTAGCAATTGCCGCCGGGCGGTGGCGGCATGTTATGGGAAACCACCGGGCGACACACTTAAACCGCCCGGCGGTGACTCGCTGGACTTGGGCCTGATTTTGAAGCGCTCCTCACATCTTTATACCCCTACTACGAATTCAGAGTCATTCCTTTGACAGGGGAGAACGGTCAGACCTAATTTTGCTCTCTGGAGAGGATCTCTTGGATGCTTAGGCTCCTTTTCATCTTTTCTAGGGTTTGCTCTTCCATTCTTCTTCCATTTTTCATCTAGTTTCACCATGTCTATGGTGAACTAAACCCT
>NC_028356.1:21964875-21965296 GCF_000741045.1 Vigna radiata var. radiata
ATATTAGGCCCTTTTCGCCGAGGGATCGGGTTAAGGGGAGGCTAAGAAAGTCGCATAACAATTGAATCAATCTAATATTCAAGGGTAGTATGTGAGAGAGAGCAGAATAGATGAAATTGTTAGTACCCAACAACATCCATTCCTCCATTGTTTTCGTTTGTCAATTGAATCAACTTTATCTTTGCATGTTAATATATTTTGTCTCAAAACCAATTTATTAATTGGTTAAATATATGTTTTAGTCCTCATATTTGTTCCGCATTCTCAATTAGGTCCTCATGTTTTTTTTTGTCCCAATTGCATCCTAATATTTGTAAATTTGAGGCAATTAAGCCCTCTCTGTTAACTGGCCACTAACGTCGTAGGCCAATTGAGAGGGCTTAATTGCCTCAAATTTACAAATATTAGGATGCAATTGGGA
>NC_028356.1:21965916-21984179 GCF_000741045.1 Vigna radiata var. radiata
TACAAATATTAGGATGCAATTGGGACAAAAAAAAACGGAGAAGGCTTAATTCCTCAAATTTACAAATATTAGGATGCAATTGGGACAAAAAAAAAACATGATGACCTAATTGAGAATGGAGAACAAATATGAGGACTAAAACATATATTTAACCTTATTAATTTTTATTTTTCAAGTCTTATTATTTTAATTCACGCAAACGAGAAAGCCATATGAGTCTCTTGGGAAAAACGATACTTGGTCTTACCATCTATATTACTTGTACGATTTGGTACACTTGCCAATTTGTCAAGAGTAGTTTGTAGGGTGGCATACGTGAAAGATTGGGATAATGCTCTCGTGTCCATGTGGGTAAGGGTAGATGAACGATAATGTCTACTGGCAAGTTCCTATAGGCTTCAAAGGCTCTATGGATTTGATCACTAGAATATGAGATGGAGGGTGTAATGATTGTTTCAGAACACATTGAATTGATGGGAACACTGGTAGATTTTGGTGAGTATAAGGTTGGGGTAAGTGATCATGATGATCTGGTAGGGTTAAGAGAGGAAAGGGAAGTAGTGTGTGAGGCTTGGATGTTGCTGATAACTTGTTAAATATTTTACAAGGTAATATCAACAGAAATATCTACCAAATATTTTAAAATTGATTAAATCTATTAAATATTTGGGAGATATGGCAGTACAAGATATTAGATAAAATATTTTATCAACAGAATATTCAAAATCCAAGTCCAATAAATTCTTATATAAAGAGACGCAAGGGAGGAAAAACTCATCACTCATTCATTCACTCAAACTCCTCCATTGGAAGCAATTATCCACCACTCCTCTCACTTTTATTTTACCATGTATTTCACTCAATTCATGGAGAGCTAAGCTTCTAGGGCTATTCCATTGTAATTTCATTATGGATTTTGAGGTTAAGTTCAATTAATGTATTTGTTTCTCTTGATTTTGAGTTATTGATAACGGTTTAAAACATTGTTATTTGTGATGCGATTTTGATACTAAAAGCACCCTTTTTCACTTAGAATCTTGCTTGGACTCATCCTTTTTTGAATAAATTGTGTGAACAAGAGAGTTGAGGTTGATTTCAATGATTTGATGACTAATTTCCATAGTTTTGACAGAGAATGAGGAAAGACTAGAAGAAGAGATGAAAGACCAAGAAGAGGGAGCTTAGAAGTAGTCAAAAAGGCAACAGAACGAGAGAAAACCCGCAGCCCAGGCGACCAGGAGCGCAACTAAAGCGTAGAAAATCGACATCCGCCGCCGGGGCGGTGGCCCTCGACGCCCAGGCGGCACTGCTTCGAAGCCCAGGCGTCCAAATATGACACCCAAGCCCAACATGACTCTCAATTCACACTTGGGCGAGCTCCTTGCGACGCTTGAGCGTGAATTCACGTGGATCGGGCCCTATTTCAGCTCTGATTTGATTCTTTTGGACCGGGCCGCACTCTGGGATGCGTCTGACACTATTTAGAGGACCTTGGGGCTCTAGGTTTTGCATCCCTGGCAGAGAAGAGCATAGCAATACACTCTTAGCCAATTCTTAGTCTTCCATTCTCTTTCTTTCTTCCATTGTTCATAAAGTTCCCCCATGTCTATGGGGAACTAATTTCTATTTGTTGTTGGGGAATGATGTAACCTTGTAAACTCTCATGTATTTGAATTGATTCTTAATTTCATATGCTTTTTCATTAATTGTTAGAGTAATTCATTTGTTTTTATTCTTGCTTATACAATAGCATGATCTGTGAGTTGCATGAGTGTCGAGAGGTTCCTTTCAATTCAGGTTCTTGCTGAATTACTCCTAAGGGTTATATTGCTCACGGATGAGGGTATGAGTCTTAGTCGTCTTAACCTCTTGATTTTCACATCTTTTTACCAGGAATGCTAGGAATTGTATGAACTGGTAATTAGGGACAAACTTATTTACCAAGGGATTGAGTGAGGGATGTTGACATTAATGCATGATGAAGTATTCTTATATACATGAGAGGAAATTGGTGAAATCTAACCCCAACAACATATCCATCTCATATAAATCAATCTTCGTTCATCTATGTGTTCCTTTGCCATTGATCAACTGCATTTTATTTTCTTTATTATTTTTGCATTCCAAACCCATGATCGCTTTTTATTTTTAAGTCTTAATTAATATTGTTTTCACACAATTGTTCAGTGCCGAAAGTCCTGTGGGATACGATACTTGGTCTTACCATTTTATATTACTTGTGCGACTCGGTACACTTGCCGATTTGCCCCAACAGTTATCCTTCTTTTATGCCTATCATCTCTCAATCACGTTAAAAGTAATGATTTTTTCATCATAAGGTGTTTGAATCTACATGCATATTGATCATATGAGTTTAATGGATTCTAGGTTTGGTTAAGAATCTACTATGATTGAATTTAGGAACTTTCATATGATTAAACGAGTTTTTGCTATTAATTGAGAATGTACTTTGATTGGTGGTAAGAATTTCAACTATAATTAATTGATAATTTACTATGATTAATTAAATTTTAATTTGGTTAGGAGATTTAAGAATAAACATGATTAAACCCAATAGGATTTGATTGGTAATGTACTTTGGTTGAATTCATTGTGAATAATCTAGAAAAGTATTGCATTTGATTGAGAATATACTTTTGTTAATTGTAAGATCGCCCTCAAGTTAATTAAGAATTTACTTTAATTAATTTGAAACTCGAACAATAATCAATTGAACAATAATTTATGAATAATCGATGATGAGTCTATCTTGGAAAAACATTGGAATTAGCCTATTTCATTATAATTGTTTTTAAGTTTTCTATTTTCTCTTCGATTAAATTCAAATATTAATTTCATTAGCATATCTTTTCACTTTTATTGCATAACATTTACTACCCTTTCAGAGTTTTCATAAGAATCAAGTATTGAAAAACAAGTCTATATTCGTTGGAAAACGACTCAGGATTAGTTTAACCCTATCTAGTTTGTTGACTACTAACTTGGCAATACTGAAGTTGCCTTCTAAAGTAGTACTAATTTAATAAATTCAACGATAGTGTATCACTTAATCCTTTTGACATAGCAGTCCTTCGAAAGTTACTTTCCTTCAAGTGTTTTCTTTCAATGTCTTTGAGTTTGTCAGATTATTCTTCCTTTGCAAGAAGGGATACCTTAGCAATTGTTCGTATTTGAGAGTGGTCTTGACATGTTAGTTGATGTCACCAGTTGCCTTAAGCATTAATCTTCATCAGAAAATATGAATGGTTGAATCTCTTTTCTCCCTTAGGTGTCTCATCTTTATGACCAGATACATTCATGAGTCCTTGGATGCTAATGCCTACAAAACGATAATATATAGCTTTGACCTTGTGTTGTTCAGGCTTGTCTGTGTTGTTTTGTCTTGTAAGGCTTTTTGAAATGTATATGTTGTCATATTGACTATTAATCAACAAATCATGTTTGTGCCTTGTAGAGAAAACATGATTTTTAAAATTAACATATATATATTGGTTAACTCAAACTCGAGCTACATCCAATTCCCTCTTAATAACTCTTAAGAGGTTCCATTATTCTTTTCAAGATTACGATGAGTTTAATCCACTTTTGGTTGAGTATTCTAGCCACTCTTGACACTGAGTATACCTACTCCTGGTTGAGTATTATAGCCACTCCTAGCATCCGAGTATAACTCACTCTTGGTTGAGTATTCTAGCCACTATGGGCAACCGAGTATAACCCACTCCTGGTTGAGTATTCAAGCCACTCTTGGCATCCTAGTATAACCCTATCTTTGTTGAGTATTCTAGCCACTCCTGGCAACCCTGAACAACACGTCTAGTTCGATTTTATCCTCTCTAAGATCTATCCTGAGACAATTGTCTAGAACGAGTTTAGCCTCTCCAAGATCTATCCCTAGACAATTGTCTAAACCGAGTTTACCTACACTTGGTTGTAAGTGTTTTAGTTCTCTCCAAAACAAATCCATTAATAGAATTTCGACAAAGTACATATGTTTAACTCTCATAGAGAGGATTTCAACAATATGAATCAATTTGTGACCTGATGAGATTTCTACTATAAAGTTGAAAAGTGTTAGATGATATAAGCTCATGAAGTGTTTTTCTCTCTTTTTCTTTTATCTTCTGCTCTTTTTCTTCTTCTTTCTATTCCTTTAATCTTGGAAGTATCAGACACTATAAGCTTGAATATAAGATTAGAAACTTGGTTAAATGATAGCTCTTTATTCATATCTCATCTTGGTTGAGCTTGCTTTAATCAGATATGTTAAATTGAAGAGCATCAGTCAATATAAGCATTGAGATGAGGTAGAGTTAATGAATGATGATTTTTCTTTAGCATACTCTTTCTCTCTCCTCTTCTTCTCTTCTTTCCTTCCTCTATTTTTCACCTTTTTCTATATTTTCGCTTCAATCATTATTCTACATTTTTCTCAAGAGCAACAACTTCTTCTCTTCAATTGAACTTCTTTATATAGGCCTCTTTGAAAGATGATTGTTGGATGCAAAGTTTATTTTTAGGAAAGCACACATCCTTTAAGTGAGAGATAAAACTTTTGTCTTTTCATCAGATGTACATTGCTTTATTAGAGGTTTCATTGAGATATGGTTTGTATGACTCGGTCATAGTAGAAGTCTTCAAGATATTTGCTCTAAAATGATCTTTGTTTCTCTCAACGTCTTTATTCAATGTGTGTAGATGTTCTGATCAATTCACTGTGCATTCATGTTCTGCATAGATAACAAGGACAAGGTATACAAATAAGATAGAACTTTACAATACATGCATTAAATGTCTTGATCATTTATAGTTGTTAATTTGTATTGCTTGTTCATAGATATCTTGTCACGCGTATTGTCAATAATTAATGTGTTGTTCAAGTATATCACTGAAGAAAGGTTGGATGATGTATAATGCTTTTGACAGTAGATGACATAAGACATTAGACTTTTATGAAAAATTGTTTTAGATGTATATTTTAGTGTGCGTTTCATTAGACAATGTTCTTTATGAAATACTTTCACTTTTAACATTGCTTTTTGATGTAAAATGTTTAAGCTTTAGTGTTATTACGACTCTCAATAAAAGATATTTCAATTTGAGAGCTTGGGAGCATATCCTACTATTTTGCACATATTCATATAATAGTTCCTTCGTGACTGTCGCAACTGGAAAATCGCGACGGGACGACGATCCAAAAAGGAAAACGAGTTTTGAAAAAAGAGATTTTGGAGTCGCCACCATAGTTTATTCTGGAAAACTACGGAAAAACCATAAGAAGATAAAGCATGGTCTGTGAAGACCGGATCTTAGGTCCGGGAGTCGGTTACGTGTAGGGAAGATGTTAGCACCCTACAACGCCTGCCCGAGGGCAGTACCTTTAATTAGATACTCGAATAAAGATGTGGTTTACAAAATGTTTAATTTCCCCTAAAAAGAAAAATTCTAAAGAAACAAAAATATTTTTTATTTTTTTGTGCCCGACAAGGATTGACCTTGCTCCTACGTATTCTCAAAGTGAGAAATCAGGGTTACGTAGTTCTAGGAAACCATTTGGAAAATTTGTTTGGAGAATTGTTTGGAAAGTTTGGAAATATTTATAGTTTAGCATTTTTATAAAAAAAGGGAAAAGGTTCTTAGCACGAGGACGATGCGTGCGATCACACACGTGCTTAAACCCTTAAAACATATTTTTAATTTTTATGAAAGGAGAAAAAAAAGTCTTAGCACGAGGACGATGCGTGCGATCACACACGTGCTTAAACCCTTAAAACATATTTTTTAAATAATTTATTAAAGAGAGAAAAAGGTCTTAGCATGAGGACAATGCGTGCGATCACACACGTGCTTAAACCTTTTAAAACATATTTTTTCTAAATAATTTATTAAAGAGAGAAAAAGGTCTTAACACGAGGACGATGCGTGCGATCACACACATGCTTAAACCTTTTAAAACATTTTTTTTATATTTATATGAGTATATTTCAAAAAGTAGAAAAATATTTAAAATGAAAACAAAAGAAAATAAATAAATAAATAAATAAAAGATAGATAAATAAATAATGAAAATAAAATAAAAAGTAAAAGATAAAATAATAAAAATAAAATAATAAGTAAATAAATTAAAAAAGGGTGTGGAGGTGTTTAGACAATAAGAGGGGTGTTCAAACCAAACTATTTTTTTTCCTTTATAAACAGATTGGGCCTAAGCCCAGAGGAAAAGGGGGTGAGACTTAGCAAAAGTGGGGGTGCGCAGGAAAAGAAAGGGTTTTTAGACAGATTGGACTTGAGCCCAAAGAGAGTGGGGGTGTGAGAGCTATAACAGGGGGTGCGTCTGGGAAAATTATTCCTTTTTATTTTAAAGGAAGGGAAAGGGAATGGATCTGGCCCGAGAAGCCTGGCCCAAGGTTGTTCAGCAGAAGCAATTAGGGGTCTATCATTTGCATCCAACACCAAGAGACCCAAGTCTCTCTGAATGGAAAACCTAAAGAGGTCTTCATCTTCACCACCCACGCACTCTGCCGCCTCAGCCCAAAGCGTCACCGGTGACGCCAAACGCCGTTGGAGCCACCGCCGGTCGCAACCTCGAAACCCTCTTTTGCTCTACTTGTGCACGAAGGACGACGACCATGGGACGCGTGCTCCTCGTCGCCGGCGAGACCAGGACCGTCAGACGTCGCCATCGTTCAGCGGCGGTGGTGTTTCCAGCCAAAACGCTGGATCTTCTCCTCCACTTCTCTTTCGCACGAGAGAAGCTCTCCCTCCTCCGTCGAACATCGCTTGAGCGAACCAAGGCGCCTTGAACCAGGACTCCGTCGGCGCCGCAAATCGCGACCACAGTTGTCGCCGGTCGCCGCACCCAATCACTGCTTCCCGGGCTATTAAAAAAAACAGCCATCGTCGACGAAGCTGGTCACCGTGGTTCTCGCCGGAATTTGTTTCCTCATCGACACCACCAGCACCACTCTCCCTTCTCCATTCACTAGTCCTCTTCCTCAAATGCCAAACGCCTCCAGCAACATCACCGCCGATACCGAGGACGAAAACACTTTTCCTTCTCTTCTTCTAATTTTTTCTTGAATGCTGCTCTGTTGATTAGTTTCTTCTATTGTTTGGTGTTTTGTGTACTGAGATTGGGAATGATAAGTGTGTGTTGGGTGCTGGAAATTGGTCTTTGTTCTTGGTGATTGGATTTTGTTTCTGTGGCTTTGTGCAGTGCAGGTTGAAGACGATGGTGTTATGCTTGAGTTGGGATAGAGGTTTCAATGGGTAAATGGAATGGTTTTGATGAAGATGAAAATACTGTTTTGGTGTTGTTCTTTCCGTTGTTCCTTTCTGGTGAGTATCTGGCTTAATGATTCAACCTCATTATTAATGATTGGGGATGGACAGAGGCATGGGGGGACATAGTTTTATTGTCTGTTATGGTTTATAGTTGATCAAAGTTTGAGGTCTTGCGTAAAAAGATGGAAGTTTGGCTGTTGGTTGAGGGGGTGAACTTGCTTGGGATGAGAGAAATAGGACCGTAAAAGTGGACATGGGGAAGGTGACGATGGACATTTCTAAATGTCCACCATGCTAGGAACGTGTTAAACAACAATCATGCAAACATAGCAACAAAGTAACAAAGATATGTTCAAGAGCAAGTAAACAACTTACCAAAACATAGAGTGCAGAGTAATGTTTACCTCTTGGAGATGCGTTTACTATTATCAACCTTGTGATAGGAGTTCCCTCCTCCAGCAATGGATGATGATCTATGACGGTGATCAGTCTCCAAATGCTCTCGATGATGTGTTAAAACCCAGTACTCAATGCTCTCCTCCGGTGCCCTGTTGTATTCTCCTTTTTCTCATGCCGCCTCGTCAAAAACCCGATCCCCTCACTGTCCCAGTTCTGTTCTCTGTGTGATTTCATCTTTGTCTTTTTCCTTTTTTCATGTATTCATTGTATCAGTTGAACAAAAACCTCCAAAATCTTCACTCTTTCCATGAATATGAATGTATGCTACTCTGCTGCTTAAGATTTTTTAGCAAGAAATACAGAGGCATTTTTCGCACTGCCCCGTATAAGCACATTTTAAGCATTTCCTTTGTACCGCCTGAACACTCCAAATGGGAACAGAGTTGACCTAAGAATTTTATTTTTCCTTTCATTTTTTTTTTACTTTCTTCATTTTTTCATTTTTTCATTTTCTTATATGAAAAATATCCCTTGGACTTAAAATATAAAACGAACAAAATAATTAAAATATGAAAGTACAATACATAAAAAGTAAACCGAAAAAAGAGAGAACATAAAAACAAAAATAAGACAAAAATGAAATAGCATAAAACGAAAAATGGAATGTAATAAAATAAATTAAAATAAAATAAAATAAGATAAATAAAATAAAATAAGATAAAATAAAATAAATGAAAGAAAGTAAAATGAAATAAAATAAAAAAAATGACAAATAAAATAAAATAAAACAAAATATAATAAAATATAAAACTGAGATAAAATAAATAAAAACGAAACCAACTGGAAAACAGGGGATAAAATTAAAAGGAAAGAAAACAAACAAAAATCCCCTTTTTTTTTTAGAATTTATATGAAAATTATCTTTGTTCCCTTTTTTTTATTTTATTACTTCTTATTAACTTTAGATATTTTTTTTAACTATCCGGACGAAATTGAGTATTGACAGTGACATATTTTTTTCTTCGTCTCTACATGAGTACAACTCTTTAAGTATGTTATTTCTAAAGCTTTCATGTAAGCTTTCCTTAATGATCTGACGTTTCTTGTAAACAACTTGCTAGACGATATAGGTTTCAGAGAAACACTATTGTGTATGTTCTTACTTTGAGAAGACTTTGTATTAGTATTTGGACGATTTGCGTAGCTTCTTGTATAAAGCCTTATGTTTCCATTCGACTTGAGTAAATGCTTAGACGTTATAGGTCAAGTAGGCACTTCTCTTCCTGAAAGGATATTTCGTTTAATGTTTATTATTAAACTTCAAAACTTAGGCTTGTTAAACGGTCTAGTCTCTCTAGACGATCTTGACTTAACAACTTAGAGTGTTCATAATCCTTCAATCTCATAATATAAACCTATAGAAACATAGGGATCACTTTATATTACCTATAGTCCTTCATACATCACACATGCAAGATATTTCCTAGGAATCATGACTCTCAAGCTTTCAAACACAACTTCTCAAACTCTTCCAACAAAGTTTCCTCTACCTTAGGTCGATTGACCCTGGCCGATGGTTCACTGAATCGGGCCTACTCGACGGTTGAGTTAGTCAGTTGTAACCAAAGGTCAATCTAAGTCAAGTTTGTTAGAAGGCCAAGTCAGATTGTTCCCGACCGAAGATCGTCTGGGGTTAGCTATAACCAAATGTCGACTGAGTAGGCCTAAGTCTATTGACTTAAGATTGATGGAATCGATACATTTAAAGGTAAACAAAATCAACCTCGACCATGGATTGGCCAAACATCCCTTGAGTCAATCTCGACTAAAGGTTAGCTCGAATGGCCTTTGTTGGAAAACAAGTAGGCTTCTTTATACACCAAGAGGGGGTGAATTGGTGATGTTTCAAAAATATGTTCTTTTCGCAATCTTGCAAACAAAGTATAAATCCTTTTAAACTTTCTTGAAATGCAAGCAATCAGAAAATGTATGCAGCGGAAGAAACATAGTAGACTGCGTTAGAAATAGAGTCGACTCGAATGTAAAAGATAAGGGATAGAGAAATTTAAACATAGGTTTTCATACTGGTTCAGCCAACAATGCCTACATCCAGTGTACTTCCACCTGGAAGGAGATGCACTATAATGGTTACGATTTTTACAACAAGGAATTCATAGAAGACCTCCACGTCAAAAATATAAATCTCCTTTCTAACCCAAAACCAAAATATAGCTGCACAACAAAACCAAAATTGCAGCAAGAATCCCCTCTTCTACAATCTCCAACACCACTTTGAACAATCCTCAAAGTGCATTATCCCCCTATATCACAACAGGTACAATTCCAGCAGTCTTCACAGGATGCCAAGCCTTCAACACGATCAAACAGATGCACCTTTCTTGTGCAGGTAATGATTAGCAAGTGTAAGCGCACAATGTCTCCTCAATGAATCTCGTTTAACAAAGATCACAACCATCTTCTTGGAGAATTCTTGGAGCTAAGAGAAATCTGAAACATAAATGAAATTGTCAGTTTATCAAAAGTCTCTGAACAAACCTGTGTTTAGTCTATTTATATATTTTTGTTATATAGTCAGATTCTCAGTCGAATGTGCTACTAATTCAGTCGACTGTATTATAACAGTTATAACAGTTCAGTCAACATAGTAGCTCACGGTCAACAAATAACAAAACACATTCAATACAGTTGACCAGGTCATCAATGTTAAACTAACTTTTAAAAATATAGCCGTTAGAGTGCAAGAGCATAACAAAATTTTAAATCAGACAAAAGATATAGTCGAATACGTAAACCACATAGTCGACATCAACCATGTAAAACATTTTGAAATTCTTTTCTTCTCAAAATTACACATAGCACTGATCCTCAAAATCTGCACAAAGACTTTAGCATAGTCGAATCCATTCACAATGTAATCGACTGTACTAGAACTTTGTCACACAGTTAAAAGTTCATAAAAGTGCTTGTGTTTTTTAGCTTTAAAACATGTGCAGTAAAACATATTAAATGATGCAAAGCACATAGCACATAAAGCTTATAAACACGTTCCAAATATATATCAATCAGTCAGCATAGGAACACGTAACATAGTTCATAAACATGTTCAACAAATATAACAATTAATATACATAAGAACATGTAATAACAGTAAACAACATATGCATGTTATTAAGCAATGTGTTGTCATCATCAAAAACTAGATTGATATAAAAATTGTGTTGTCAACAATCTCCCCCTTTTTTTATGATGCACAACCATGATTAATAACCAACCATGTTTGCACAGTCTAATTCAAAAATGCAAAATATCAAGCAGAATATGAGATAGAATGAAAATGCATTTTTCCCTTTCATATTCTCCCCCTTTCATTAGGCTTTCATACAATTTCTCAAATCTCTCCCCCTTTGTGCATTAGCAAAAAAAGGTATGCTCTAGATATTTATGCTGAAATATCAAACAGAGATGCACCAAAACAAAAATATGCAATAGTCAATATGTAGTGATGCTCTCTTTAGCACATTTAAATCACATGAAAATGATAACTCCCCCCTGAAGTGTAGGCATGTGAAATACAATGTGTAAAATGTGATACTCCCCTTGTCATCATGCATGGATATTCATATTAGATCAGATGCACAATGCAGTGTAACAGAGAGTACACAAAGCAGTATAGTACAAATATGTATCAAAGATAAGATAGTAAATAGATTAGTCATGCAATGATACAATCAACAATCTCACAATATTATCTCAAATATGATATTTAAAGAACAATTTATATAAGAGATAATAGCAGATATTCAGAAATAAGCAATCAATGAAAGAATAACCAAATTCCAAAATTGGAATTTATAACCCTGTTATAGAACAGTCGATTGTTGTAATTCTCCAATCGAATATATTGCTTTCCAATGTTGTTGAATTTCACTTGTAATTGCGAAAGCAATGTTCTTCCTGCAAAACTTTCAAAAATCCTTTCCAGATCAAGCATTTTAGTTAAGCAAGAATTATAATCAAAAGTAACAGAAGTCAAAATATAAAGATGTAAAATTGTTCAAGCATATCCGACATCACACAAAACATAGTCGAATTAATCAATCAGTATATCAGATATTAAACAATCAGATTAAAGCAATTGGATTGATTGAAAATACTAATATGATTCCTTGAAAAAGATATTACATGGATAAGACCAGACAAGTAGAACAAAAGAAAACAAAAGATGGCATTATAGGCCATGTACAAAAGATGACAAAGGATAACAGAAGATATCAAAAGACTGATAACTGTCTAAAAACTGTTATTTTCATACTTAAATTTGATACTAAAACATACCCTTTATGGCTTTGAATGGGCTTAAAATCAAGTAAAACACTTAGTTAAGTCTTGTGAGACTCAAAAGTTGGTTTTAGAGATATTATGCTTGTTTTTACATTGTTTTGCAGGGTTTAAAGGTGAATTGAAGATGGAAGTGAAGTAAGGTGGATTTAGACCCATGAAAGAAGGAGAAAAATGACGAAAAGAAGGGTCAAGTGAGCCGCTGAGCGGCAGAATGGACTGATGAGCGCTCAGAACGATTAGAGGGAAACCGCTCAGCGGCAAAACTGACCGTTGAGCAATCAAAGCGGCTAGAGGGAAACATAGGCGCCTGGGCGGTTGTTTGTTTTTAATTGCTAGATTCTGTAATCTTTCTGTTATCTTTTTAGGCTTATACATAGCCCCATTACGAATCAAAACACATTCTTTTGGCAGAGAGAAACATCTAGAGCTATTCCACACACCTTGGAGGAGGTTCCTTGGATGCTTAGGCTCCAATCTACCAAGTTTAGGGTTATTTCTTCCATTCTTTCATCATATTTCATCTAGTTTCACCATGATTACGGTGAACTAAACCCTAGGTTGTTGGGGAACAATGTAATCTTTTGAAACTCTAATATATCCAAATTCTTATTTATTTTATATGCTTGCATATGCTTGATTTATCAATTGTTGGGTTCTTCACCTTTGCTTAATGCTTTTATCGTTTAACTCATTCGGCAAATGTTGTTTGTCTTTATTGATACGGGGATGTACAATAATGTCATGAACTGGTGTTGAATTCCTTGATTATGTTAATACCGCCTAGGGATAGGGGTAGGACGATAAATTGTATTTTGCTTCCGTTTATCATGCATTATTAATTACTAAGGAAGGCTAGGGATAGCAAGCCGGTAATTAGTAATTGGCTCTTTTCACCAAGGGATTGGGTTAAGGGTAGACTAAGAAAGTTTGCATGACAATATGATAAATAAGCAAATTAAATAAGAAGAGTAGATATATGAGGGTGAATAAGATGAAATTGTAAACCCCAAAACTCCATTCATCCATAGTTTCTTAAAGCCAATTGAATCATTGCATTTGCATGTTTACTTTTGTTCTTTGCATTAACAACTCAATTTAATTCTTTTCTCAAGTCTTACGCAATTTGTTTACATGAAAAGTAAGGCCTAAGAGTCCTTTGGGAAACGATACTTTGACTTACCCATTTATATTACTTGATAACGATCTGGTACACTTGCTAGGGACTTAACAAGTTTTTGGCGCCGTTGTCGAGGACTCGTGGTTTAACTTATCTAGTAGTGTGAACTGATTAAGTTTGACTTGATTGTATATATTTGTTTTTTTTTTCTTTTATTTTTTTCTTTTATATAAAAAAAGTGCTATTAGGGTTTGTGTTTCTTGTGCATGCAGCAGGAGCTCAGACATACTAGGAGCAAGAAAAATACCCAACCTCTTCTTGAAGGCTTAAGCGAGACAAGGGGGAGAAGGAGAGTCAGACGCCCATCTAGGAATTTGTTTCCTTCCCCTGAAAGATTACTATCACCTTCACCAGTTAGAAGAACAGAGGAGATGGCTGAACGAACTCCTCCAAGACGCATTCTTGCAGACCAATCTAATGCGGTTGACCCTTTCCATTTTAACAGCATAGNCATGCCTACGGATCAAACGACCAACATGGTGATGAATCCAGCACTTATATACCTGGTGCAAAGAAACCAGTTTCACGGCCTGTTAAACGAGAACCCATATGACCATTTGACCAGGTTTAGTGAAATTTGCAATACAGTGAAGATGGCAAATGTATCAGATCATAGAGTGAGGCTTATCTTGTTCCCGTTCTCATTGGGAGGCAATGCTAAGACATGGCTTAATTCTTTCCCTGAAGGGACATTTACTACATGGGAGACTGTGGCTACAAAATTTGTCAATAAAGATTTTCCACAATCTAAAATTACTCAGGGAAGATTGGAGATCTCATCATTCAAGCAAGGCATGAAAGACACTCTAAGTCAAGCATGGGAGAGATTTAAAGGCCTACTCAAGAAGACACCAGTTCACGGGTTGGACAAGACAACCTTTGTTCTTGCTTACCTTGGTGGACTGAACATGCAGTCTAAGATGATATTGGACGCCTCAGTTGGAGGTGATATCAAACAGAAGACCGAGGATGAGGCCTATGACTTGATAGAAAGTATGGCAGCTAATGGACTAGAAGCGTACAGTGAAAGGGGTGCACCAACACAAAAGAGAGAAGTCCTGCACTTGCCTGCAGATGATGCAATGCTAGCTCAGAATCATCTTTTGAACCAAAAGCTAGATACATTGACAAAGATCCTCTCACAACTTCCAAAGGAGATTCACAATGTCTCCCAAACACAGCAGCTATGCGATTTCTGTGGTGGTGACCATATCAATGGTCAATGTGCTATACCTGAGGAGATGCAGCAGGAAGCTAATTACATGGAGAATCAATTCCAGTACAGGCAAGGGAATTTCAACCAAGGAAATCCTAGCCAAGGTTGGAAGAATCATCCAAGTATTGGTCAACAACAGAATAACCCATCAGGGCAAACAGGAGGCTTTAGGCAGCAACAACCTTCTCCTTTGTGGCAGCAAATAAATCAATTGATAGAGAATGTTAGAGACTTTTCTAATAGATTTGACAAATTCTTGAAAGATTATGATTCTCAACATTCAAGTAATCAGGCCAGCTTTAGATCTTTGGAGATGCAACTTGGCCAACTGTCAAAGAGGATTGAGATCACAGGGAAGAATCAATCTAGGGTTAATACTGATGTTAATCCTAAGGAAGAGTGTCATGCTGTTGTAGTAAGGGAGAAAAGAAAAGCAGAGGTGGAAGCTATTGAGATTTGTAGTGATGAAGAAGAGGTAAGTGAGAGTGGCAAGCTTGGTGAAGAAGAGAAAGAAGAAGAGGGATTCAAAGAAGTTGAGAAAAGAAGAGATAGTCACAATGGACAGATGAGAGAAATATTCAAACATGTGACTATGGTTCCTATAGAAGAAAATCATCCTCAAATTCTTGTTTATTCTAAGAAAATCAATTATTACCTTGGAGAAGTGATAAATTTAGATGCAGATGAAGAAGAACAGTAAGTGCTTTTGCAGCCGAGAAAGGAACATCATCCACCTAAAATTTAGGATCAGGATTATTAACTCTTCCATGCGCGATAAATCATGTGGACATAGGAAGAGCTATGATAGACTCTGGATCTAGCATAAATTTAATGCCCTTTAGTTACTTGAAGAAAATTAAAGGGTTAGTTTTAAAGCCAGCTAATACTACTTTAACAGTTTCGGATGGTTCTATTAAGAAGACAGCTGGTAGGGTGGAGGATACAATTGTCCGTATTGAGGAGTTGGAGTTCTTGATTAATTTTGTAGTTGTGGATATGGAAAATGAAGGAATGATTCCATTAATTTTAGGAAGACCTTTTATGAGGACTTCCAGAATGACGATGCGTGTCCATGATGGGATAATAACTTTGAAAGATCAAGAATATGTGTTAATGTATAATTGCTCTAAAGGAAAGAAAGTGAAAATGAAGAAGAGAGCCAGATTCAAAGAGACAAGTAGAGAAGTTGCACCAGATGATAGCACGTCAGGTACCAATTCTAACAGTTGTAATGTTTTATACGTACCTGAAGAGGAGGAGGTTGATAAAGGAGAAAGAATCCACTTTGAAGATACGTCACTTCCAAGAGGATCACAGGTAAGATTTAAAAATCGAAAGTGGACAGTTAACAAGATCAAAGAAGATGGCAACGTGGAGATCAGAAGACCATATACTAAAGTCATCAGAGGAGTGGATAGAAGGCAACCGATGAGTTGGGTAGATGAAGACCCCAAACGGGATGGAACGACTTGATTATATTTAATCCCACCTTGTATAAAACATTTGTAGTTTTAGGTTTATTTGATTTTGGACATGTAATTTAATGGATTTTTGAACACTTTTTGGGTAGCATCTACTGAGGGATGCTAAAACTTTTGTATCCATTGAAGGATACAAGGTAAGTACACCTACTGAAGGGTGTTTGAAGGATAAGCACTTACTGATGAGTGCTAAGCAGGTTTGGGTCAGGTTCGTGACGTTAAACAAGCGCTACCTGGGAGGCAACCCAGTTGATTGTGTTGTTTTTAAATCCTGTGTTAAGTGCATTGTATGTTTAATTGTTGCATCTGAGAGGGGAAAGCCACATAAATGAAAAATTGAAGGTTGAAACTAAGTGCTATAAGGTAAGATTACTCAAAAGAAAGAAAAGAACAAGAAGTGAAAAATATCGCAGACCGCTGAGCGGTTGCAACGCTATGAGTCTTGGCTTTTCTTAAAAGCTGAGCGGTTTTTGAAGTTCTTCACTTTGAAACTCTTATTTGCATTTTGCCTGAGCGGCCTCCCTAAGCCCTAGCACTCTCTTTTCACTTTCAAGAGATTTTTCACTTTCTCATCACCCACTCACCAAAAATTCAATTTTCTACCATTGCTTTGTCAAAGTTTGGGGTTTTAGGTTGAGGGATTTGCATTGGAGAGGACATTCATCATCAATTGAACAATTTTTCTGCAAGCATTCAAAGTCTCCACTCAAGTAAGTATGCAAATTCATGTTTAGGGTTTCTATTTTGGGATTTTTTGATGAACATGCTTAGGAACATGATAAATTGGGGCTTTTGATTTCTATGCATGAATTGATGAAATAGGAACTGGTTGAACTGATTGAATTGCATGATTTTGGTCTGGATTGATGAAAGTAGCAAAAGAATGGAGGTTAGGACCGTTTAGGAAGAGTTTTTGGGAAAACCTAACCGCCACCGTTGAGTAGTATGTTTTGGCGCTGAGTGGTGGCGCGGCTAGAGGCAAACCGCCTGAGCGGTCTTCGTGGACGCTGAGCGGTCTGCAGCAGATTTGCCTAAATGTTGAAATGTTTGGATGTTTGTATGTTGAGGGACCCTGTTTTCCCTCAAGAACTAGATTATGAGTGATCTGAGTTATAAAATTGATGATGTACTAACCTCTAATGATGTTTCTGTGAATATTGTTGGATTTATTTGATACAAGAATGTCTACTTCAAGAAGGGTTAAAACTACGGGCAACAAAAGGAAGGAACCAAAGAGACCTAGGAGATTCTATTCTTCCAGGTTTCTCTCAAAGAAGCATGAAGAGCATTATGCTATTGTCCAGGAAAGATGTTTGCTGTTGGAAAGGAAGGCCATGTACATCCCTGACTTAGCTCCAGAATTTGGTTTGGAGATTGAAAGGCGAGGCTGGGAGAGACTAACTACATATCCAGCACTAGCCAGTATTGAGTTGGTGAAGGAGTTCTATGTTAATGCCTTGCCTAGGGGAAGAATATCAGCTGAGAGATACATGAGCTACGTGAGAGGTCATTTGATCAGCTATGACCCTGACAGCATTAACGCTTTCTTAGGGACTGAGTGGCCAAGAGACCAGTGCAGGTATGCTACTATACTAGGGGAGGCCAGGGATTATGAAGATATTGAGAGAGTGATGTGTATCCCTAGGAGGCATTTTTAGAGAAAGCCTAATGGAGCACTGGTTAAAGTCCTTAAGGCAGATTTGGCTCCCCTAGTCAAGTATTGGATGACATTTACTCATGCCAACATCCAACCATGCTCTCGTGACATCACACTGCATCGGATTCTAGTAATCTATTATATGCTGAGGCAAATGGACGTGAACGTTGGTAAGATTATCACCAGCGAAATTCTAAGCTGCGCTAACACTATGAGCAGCAGGACACCACTGGGACATCCGTCCTTAATTACATACTTGTCCTAGCAGGCAGGAGTGGACACTGCAGTTCCACCCTTTGAGAGGCCAAGGAGGGCTATTGATGCCTCCTACTATCGTCAGTACTGTGGAGGTGATGAGTGTTAAGTCCCTGGAAAGTGTATTAGATCGTTATCAAGTAATATAAACGGGTAAGTTCGAGTATCGTTTTCCCAAAGGACTCTTAGGCTTAACTTTCATATAACCTAATTTCATAAGACTAATAAAGTTTTGATTGTTAAATGCAAAAACAGAATTAAACATGCAAATGTAGTGAATCAATGGTTGAGGAAAAACTATGGATGAATGGTGTTGTTGGGGTTTACAATTTCATCTTATCCACTCTCATATATCTACTCTTCTTATTTACTTCACTTATTTATCCAATTGCCATGCAAACTTTCTAGTTT
>NC_028356.1:21985779-21988005 GCF_000741045.1 Vigna radiata var. radiata
CTCTCTACTATCACAATGTCACACAAATTAACTTTGCCTTTCATTTAACCACAATCAATCATACTCACAACCAAGTTATCATCACAAGGACTTTTTATGGCCTGTAACGTGGTTGGGCTAAGAAGAACATTGGTTTTTTTGGATCACAAAATCCTTGAGTTAAGAGTTATTCACATTTATAATTTAAGCACAAACTCTCTTTAAACAACCAATCTCACTCATTCACAACTTTCCCTTTTCTTCGCATTGAGCTTTTCTTCTCATTTTATCTCTTTTTTTTTCTTTTTTTTTTCTTTTCTATCTTTTTCATCTTTTCATGTTTTTCTCAATACATTAGCTCAATGCTTATCTTTTTCATAACAACATCCATCAGTAAATGTTGTAGAAGCATCCATCAGTAGATGCTATCATCACTGCCATCAGAAGCAGCATATAACCTAAAAACTTAAACACACAAATAATAAGAAAAAGTTAGAAATTGGGTTGCCTCCCAGCAAGCGCTTCTTGAACGTCATTAGCTTGACCCGGTAAAGCCCAAACACCCATCAGTAGGTGTTGATCCTCTTTGCTTGATATTCTTTTCTTTTTCTTCTTCCTGCTGAATTTCTTCAGAAAATTGAGAACACCATGCACCTGTTTCCATATATCAATCATAGGAACTTTAATCTCCAATTTCTTGAAGATTTCAATAAAGCACTTAAACTTCTTTTCTGATCCTATGATATTTCTTTTGACGAGGAAGAGGTTTTGCATATGATCTTTTCTTCTTTCCTCTCTTCCTCTTTTTCTTAATCTTCTCCTCCCTCAACTTTCTCTTTTTATCTTTTCTTCTTTATTTTCGCATATTTTTTCTTTTTCTCTTTTTTCTCAACCACTGCTTTTTCTCCCTCATCATCATTATCTTCCTCAACCAACTTTTCTGTTTCTATTTCCTCTATCTTTTCCTCATCTATCTCTATCTCTTTTTCCTCTATCTTCTCCTCCTTTCTCTCCATGTTTTTCTCCTCTATCTTCTCCTTATTTATCTCTTTCCTTTCTTCCTCTATCTTCTCCTCCTTTCTCTCCATTTTTTTCTCCACTATCTTTTCTCCATATATCTCTATCTCTTCCTCCTCTATCTTTTCCTTATTTTTCTCCATTCTTTTCTCCTCTATCTTCTCCTCATTTATCTCTATCTCTTTTTCCTCTATCTTCTCCTTAGCAACAACCTTTTTGTTTCTATCTCTTCTATCTTTTTCACCTCTCTCTCTATCTTCTCCTCATCAACAACCTCATCACTTCTAGAGATACGGGCTTGACATTCCTTCCTAGGGTTAACTTCAGTACTAACCCTAGAATCATTTAGAGATTCAGTCACGCAATCTAGTTCTATCTCCTTCCTTGGGTCATCACATTCTGAAAAATAAATAATATTCTGCAGTACTTGTTGGAATGTCTCTTCACGGCTTTCTAATGGAGATAATTGTTGCTAATGTTGTTTATTTTCCTCCAGACAACATTGTTCAGCTTATCTCAATGTTTTTCTTGGCATAGAGGATTGTTTTTGCCAAAGACATTGTTCAACTTCCTTCTCTCTTTCTTCAAGTGTTGGAGAATATTGTTGCCTTTGATGCTCTGCTTCTTTAAGTGAAGAACGATATTGTTGTCTTTGACGTTCTCGTAATTCCTCACGTTGTTGCATCTCCTCCAAACTTCTAATGAAAGACATATTCATACCCGTCATCCGCTGAAAAAAATCGTCATCTGTGGTATCCCTGTGTGGAGTAGTTTGTGGCTCGGCAGCTTCCCCAAATTGGTTTTGATCCATGTATGAGTGAGGTTCCCACCAATGGTTGAAATCATTTTGGTAGAATTGAGTGCCCATATAATCAAATTCTTGTCCAAACTGCATCCTGCAACTGTTAGGCACAAAACCCTAGAAAACATTTATTAGAACAAAAGTAAAAATAAACATAACAATCAAGTCAAATTTAATCAGTTTACACTACTAGATAAGTTAAACCACGAGTCCCCGGCAACGGTGCCAAAAACTTTTAAGTCCCTGGCAAGTGTACCAGATCGTTATCAAGTAATATAAACGGGTAAGTCCGAGTATCGTTTTCCCAAAGGACTCTTAGGCCTTAACTTTCATGTAACCTAATTTCATAAGACTTGAGAAAAGAATAAAGTTTTGATTGTTAAATGCAAAAACAGAATTAAACATGCAAATGCAGTGAATCAATGGTT
>NC_028356.1:21988390-21990093 GCF_000741045.1 Vigna radiata var. radiata
GAATTGAATGGAAAGAATGAAAAGATAAACCCTAGATTTGGTAGGTTGGAGCTCCCACATCCAAAATCCTCCTCCAAGGGGTGAAAAGAGTGTTGTGTCGTCTTCCTCTGCCAAAGATTATGTTTTGATTCACACTAGGGCTATATATAAGCCCAAAAAGATAACAGAAGGATTACAGAATAGCTAAATAACAACAGAAAACCGCTCAAGTGCCTAAGTAAACCGCTCAGCAGTTTCCCCTTAATCGTAGGACTACTCAGCGCCCAAAACTGCCGCTCAATGCCAAAAACTGACCGCTCAGCGCCCATTTTCACCGCTTAGCGGTTTGGTCAACTTTTTTGGTTGACTGATTGACTTTTCTGGTTGACTGATTGCCTTTTTTGGTTGACTGGTTGACTTTTCTGCATTATGGTTGACTTTTCAGCACTCCAACCATTTGATACTTCAACCTTTCTTCCAATTCATTCCAAAAACCTATAAAATCAAGGGAAACCAAGCATAAAACCAAGAAAACCATGTTTGACTCTCTTATTCTCTAACTTAAATAAAATGCATGATTTCAAGCTAATTCTAAGCCTTAAAGGGTGTGATTTAATATCAAAATTAAGTATGAAAATAATCGTTTTTCAACCGTTATCAATGAGCCGGCGGGAGTAGTTCCTAGGAGACGTCCTAGGAGGGCAGCAGCGCAGCAGGAGGATGAGTATAACTCAGATGGGGACTTGAGTTGAGGGCATCTACTGATGGATGCCAGCATTTGGACATGGATTTTTCTTTTTCTTTTTCTCTTGTACTTTGAATTTGTAGTATAGGTTTTATTCTTGTGTCTATGCTTGGCTTGTACGCTGATTCTGATGATGGTTCAATTTTATTGCATGATGAGTTATTTACTACTAATGATTGATTGTGGATGATGATTGAGAATGCGTGAATGTTGATATCCAGGTTAATGTTTCACTAATTATGTGAACAGATGAGTAAGTGATTATGATTGTGATTGTGATGTTAAGCAGGATTCATGAATGAGAAGTGAGAAAGCATTTATGTGAGGTATTTAGCTTCAGAGTTTTTATTAATGTGTGCACTGTTCATAGGGAATCATGAATGATATTGACTTAATCTTGATAATTGATTGAATTACATGTATGTGTCATATGATCAAGGCCATGCTTTGAAAGCCCTTACTTAGCCAAATTTTCACCCAAAGAATTTTAAATGATATATCATTTTTGAACCTTGGCCTTAAACAGTATGAAAACCCTTGTTTGAATTGACTTACCTTGAGTTGGGTTGAGAATAATTGTATGTGTTGAAAAGGTTCAAGTTTGGGGTTATATGGGGAAAGTGAAAGGCAAAAAAAAAAGCATTGAGTTCAAAAGTGAAAAAGAGTATGCTTGGTTAAACAAAGGGAAGAAGTTGGGAATGAGTGAGATTGGTTAAACAAAGAGTATGCTTGAACTTTGAATGATGATTTAAACTCTCTTAACTCAAGGATTTTGTATTCCAGAAAAACCAATTTTTCTTGATAGCCCAGCCACATTACAAGCCTTGGAAAAGTCCTTGTGATGACATTTGCATGTGAAGATTTTGATTGTTTTAGATGAAAAGCAATATTGTTTTATGTGACATGTGAACAGTAGAGAGTAGAGTGACCTCGTAAACACTTGAGTGATTGAGTGAAACACTTGCTTGGTGAGAATTGT
>NC_028356.1:21991508-22129176 GCF_000741045.1 Vigna radiata var. radiata
TAAACCCCAACAACTCCATTCATCCATAGTTTCTTAAAGCCAATTGAATCATTGCATTTGCATGTTTACTTTTGTTCTTTGCATTAACAACTCAATTTAATTCTTTTCTCAAGTCTTACGCGATTTGTTTACATGAAAAGTAAGGCCTAAGAGTCCTTTGGGAAATGATACTGTGACTTACCCATTTATTTTACTTGATAACGATCTGGTACACTTGCCAGGGACTTAACAAAGACACGAGAAACATCTAAGGAAGACATGATTCCTAGCTCTCTAATCTAGTCAAAAGGTTTTGGTTGAATCCTTTTCATCAAACTTATCTTTGTTTAAATTCAGATTTTCTTTCTGCATAAGTGTAAGACTTTCAATTTTATCATGCAGAATCCTTATCTGATCGGCGGCATATTTCTCAAAATTTGATTCAGGAAAGAAACTTGTTCCTTTAATTGTCAACTCTGATGTCTTTCCTATAATGTCTTCAGAAAAGTTTTCTTTGAACAAGGCATTGGATTTTCCTTTTTCACTTTCAAAAATGAGTTTTGGAAGCCATTTTTCAACTTGTTCCATACATCCAGAGTTTAGTCAAGGGTCATTGGAAATACACAAATACGATGTGTGTTAGTGTCAAAGAAAGTGCAACAATGACATCATAAAGAGAAATGGCGCGAAAGATAAAAAGAAACTCATAAGAAAAATTTGACAAACTACTGTGAGTGTAGATGACCGAAGATAGGAACATAGTCAAATGTATTAATAACATAGTCGACTAAGACACACTGATAAACAAAGTTTCAATTTAAAACAATCAATCAATTAGACAATCAATTCAACCAAGATGTTCATTCAATCACATAATCACAACCAATCAAATAAGGCATAATGCAGTAGATTAATACAATGTTACTAGTTGTAGATACTCAAGATTTTTGATGTATTCCATAATTTATTCATCCTTGAGATCAACTGCATCTGCAATATATCCTGCAAGACAATTTAATTTTTGGTTGCTGATACCCATTTAACTTTGGGTCCATAATTGTCAGTCCTTGTTACTTGTTCCTTTGGTATCCCAACATATAATCCTTTAGGAACAACAACATTTCTGTAATAACAATTTCTAACAGTATGACCAACATAATTATAATAGAAACATGCATTTCTAGCAGGCTTACTTAAATCAGTAAATTTCCTAGCATTGGTTCTGTTAGATTAAGCTTTGTAATCAATTCCTTGTCTATAAATTGCTCTGCCAGATGATTTTAAAACAACATTTAAACTGTCTCTTCCTTGAGTAAACTTAGCTATCGTGCTAGTTAAGTAACTTATATTTTCAATATGAGCAAGACAATTTTCACAAGCTTTTTCTACTGTAACAGATTTAATTTCAACCTTCTTAGTAGATAAAAAAGCTTCTTTTAATTCTTTTTCTAATTTTTCATTATTAGCAACAAGGTTATTAATTCTATTCTCATAATATCTTCTTTCATAGTTTAGTCGATTAACCTTGTACTGTAGTCGCATTGCTTCAGCATGTAGTTCTTTAAACGCATCTTGCAGTAGATCATATTTGACTTCCACTGGTTCATTTGAGATGTCTGCTTCATTGTCATAATCGTCCCATGTAACTCCAGTCATGTCGCAGATGTTGGATTCCTCTTCTTGATCAGCATCTTCATCACTCGAGCTTTCAGAATCTGAGTTCTCCCAAGCAATGTATGCTCCTGTTCTTTTCATATTTCTACCTTGAGGAAATATCTTCTTTCTTTCTGCTTCGGCTTTAGATCAGGACAATCAGGATTGATGTGACCTTCTTTTCCATATTCATAACACTGGACAACATTTGTACTGAAGTTTTTCTTTTTGTCAGTTGATTATCATTATTTAACAGTCGACTAAATTTCCTTACCATCAAGGTCATCAATTCTTTATCTATGTTCCTAAGATGTTCTTGCTTGTAGCCTTCTGAGCAATGGACTTCTTTTCTTCAATCTCCTCTTCATCCTTTAGTCTACCATGTTCCAATTCATGTTCGCGTAACTTGCCAAACAAGGTAGCCATGTTCATCGTTGTGAGATCTTTGGATTTAGAGATTGTTGTGACTTTTCATTGCCAAGTTTTGTTCAGACTTTTCAATATCTTCATATTGATCTCTTCTTTTTCAAACACCTTCTCAAGAGCCATGAGATGATTTACTATGTGAGTGATCGTTTCTGCACATCATAGATGTTTTCACCAACTTTCATTCTGAAAAATTCATTCTATTGTATCAAAGAATTCTTTCTTGCTCTCTTTACTTCATTTGTGCCTTCATGAGTTACCTCTAAGACATCCCACATTTCCTATGCAGTTTTGCATTGAGATATCCTGAAAAATTCATCAATAGTTAGTGCAGAAGCAATAATATTTCTAGCTTTAACATCATACTGAGCCTTTCTATTTTCATCAGCAGTCCACTTTGTAAAAGGTTTCAAAACAGTTTTATCATCAACAGTTTTTGTAGGCACAAAAGGTCCATTTAATGTAGCATCCAAAATTCCTTTATCTTACGATTCAAGAAATATTTGCATTCTAATTTTCCAAAATGGATAATTTTCCCCAGCAAACAGAGGTGGTCTGTTTGTTGAAGCACCTTCACCAAAAGTTTGAAAATTGGAAGCCATCCCAAGGTTTGTATAGTCGAATCAGAGAAAAACAGAGTCGACTAGTTTTTCAAATATCTTATAAAAACCAGCTCTGGTACCAATTGTTGGAAAACAGGTAGGCTTCTTTATACACCAAGAGGGGGGGTGAATTGGTGATGTTTCAAAAATATGTTCTTTTCGCAATCTTGCAAACAAAGTATAAAGCTTTTTAAACTTTCTTGAAATGCAAGCAATCAGAAAATGTATGTAGCAGAAAAAACGTAGTAGACTGCGTTAGAAATAGAGTCGACTGGAATATAAAAGATAAGGGATAGAGAAATTCAAACACAGGTTTTTATACTGGTTTAGCCAACAATGCCTACATCTAGTGCCCTTCCACCCGGAAGCAAATGCACTATAATGGTTGCGGTTTTTACAACAAGGAATTTATAGAAGACCTCCACGTCAAAAATAGAAATCTCTTGTCTAACCCAAAACCAAAATATAGCTGCACAACAAAACCAAAATTGCAACAAGAATCCCCTCTTTCTTCAATACAGTTGACCAATCAATGCTCAACTAACTTTTAAAAATATAGCCGTTAGAGTGCAAGAGCATAATAGAATTTCAAATCAGACAACAGATATAGTCGAATACGTAAACCACATAGTCGACATCAACCATGTAAAACATTTTGAAATTCTTTTCTTCTCAAAAATACACATAGCACTGATCCTCAAAATCTACACAAAGACTTTAGCATAGTCGAATCCATTCACAATGTAATCGACTGTCCTATAACTTTGTCACACAGTTAAAAGTTCATAAAAGTGCTTGTGTTTTTCAGCTTTAAAACATGTGCAATAAAACATATTAAATGATGCAAAGCACATAACACATAAAGCATATAAACACGTTCCAGATATATATCAATCAGTGAGCATAGGAACATGTAACACAGTTCATAAACATGTTCAACAGATATAGCAATTAATATGCATAAGAAAATGTAATAACAACAAACAACATATGCATGTTATTAAGCAATGTGTTGTCATCATCAAAAACTAGATTGATATAGAAATTGTGTTGTCAACAATCTCAACAGCCTTGACCATAGGTAAGCATAAGTCAGGCTTAACCAAAGGTTAGCTTGGGTTGACCTGAGTCAACTTCGATCAGAGGTTTAGTCAAGTCGGCCTTTACTGAAGGTCGGCCTGAGTTAGCCCGTACGAAAGGTCAAGCATTGTCAACTATTGCCAAAGGTCGAATCGAGTTAGTCCCAACCAAAAGTAGACCCTAGTCAGACACAACCAAAAGTTGATCGTGATAACGGTTGAAAAACCAATATTTTTATACTTAAATTTGACACTAAACACACCCTTTATGACTTAGAAACTAGCTTGAAATCATGCATTTTGCTTAAGTTAGAGAATAAGAGACTCAAAGGTGGTTTTCTTGGTTTTATGCTTGGTTTTCCTTGTTTTGGCAGGAATTAACATGAATTGAATGAAGGAAGATGAAGTAGCAAGGAGTTGGACTCAAGAGAAGAAGGAAAAGTGCTTAAAAGAAGAATCGCAGGCATCGCTGAGCGCCAACCTCGTGGAGGAGTTCTCTAGCCAACGCCTAAGTGCCAACGCTAAGGGGAAAATCAAGTGCCGTAGCCACCGCTGAGCGGCACTTTTACTACTGAGCGCCAGCCTCTTCAGAGAAGACATTGACAGACGCCTGACCGTCAACGTTGAGCGACCCTTATGAGTATCGCGCCTACCGTTGAGCGGTAATCCAACGCTCAACGCTAGTCTCTTGGGCTTGGGCTAATTTCTGTTGATTCTTATGAACTATATATTGATTTGCACGACCCAAAGAAAGTATCTTTTGGTAGAAGGAGACGCAAAAACACATTCTTCACCCCTTGGAGGCAGATTTTGGATGCGGAAGCTCCATTCTACAAATTCTAGGGTTTTATCTTTCATTCTTTTCATTGTTTTCATCTAGTTTCACCATGTCCATGGTGAACTAAACCTCCATTGTTGTTGGGGAAACGAATTAATCCTTTGAAACTCTCATATATTGAATTGAATCTTAATCTATATGCTTTACTTCATTAATTGTTAAAGTTTTTCCTCTATTCTCTATGCATGCTTTGTTTAATTCATTCAATCCGTGATCTTTGATTTTGTCGATATGGACACATACGGGAAAATCTAGACATGGGGAAATTCTCTCGGGAGCAATATTACCTAGACATAGGGATAGGAGGACCGATTGCCTTTAAGCTTTTGTGCGAATGTAATGCATGATCAATTGCTAGGGAGACAAGACATTGTAAACTAGTAATTAGGAGTAGGCTCTCTTCACCGTGACATCGGGTTTAGGGTAAATGAAAGTGGCATTGACATTAATGAAGAAGTAGAATTCGTAAATATATGAGAGTGGATAGGATAAAGTTGGAAACCCCAACAACATAATTCATCCATACAACTCACCTGCGTATTTTCTTGGTCAATTGATCAACATTTGCATGCATGTTTATTTTCGTTCTTGCATTATAAACACTAAATTTCATTTCTCAAGTCTTAACTAATCAACAAATCACATGATTGTCTAGGCCAATGAGTCTCTAGGGAAAACGATACTCAGATTTACCGTTTATATTACTTGATACGATTCGGTACACTTGCTGGAGTCTTAACAAACTGTAGTAGACTAAGGTTGAAGGTCAATTGAGATGGCTTGGCCAAAGGCTAATTGTATCAGTTTAATCGTCATCGACCAATCAATTATGTCAAGCCTACACAAAGGTTGGTGAGTAGGCTCGTTTGAAGGTCGATTGAGTCAAACTTGATCGAGGGTTGACTAATGGTTGCTTGAATTGTTACCTACTAAAAGTAAGCCTAATTTTCCTTCAACTGAAGGTTGGGCCAACTTGGCCCTAGTCACCTCGATTGAAGGTCGACCTAAGTTGGCCTCGATCGGAGGTCAAACCGATTTGGCCTTGGTTGAAGGTTTTGTTAAATCGACCTCTACTAAAGATTAAGCGAAGTTGACCCTGACCAAAGGTCAAGTTAAGTCAGTCCTAAATGAAGGTCGAGTTGAGTCGGTCCTAGTCAATGGTCAGGCCAAGTTGTCACTAACCTAAGGTCAAACTTAGTCGATCCCAATCGAAAGTCGAGTCAAAACAGAAAGTCACACCAAAGGTTGACGAAGTCAACCGATCAAAGGTTGATCGAGTTAGCCTAACCAAAACTCAACCAAGATGACTCTGTCAAACTTTTATCAATTTAACTTGACCAAAGTCATCCAAATCAATCCTTGTCAAAAGTCGACCTAAGTTGGCCTCAATAAAAAATCGTCCTAAATTCATCCAGATTGAAAATTAGTCTGAGTTGATCTTGATTAAATGTCAAATCATGACAATCCTAATTGATAATCAAAGCTTGTCAACCTATCTATATCTATTGATCCAATAGATATATTAGATCAATCTCACTTTATTTAATTTATAATTAGCAAAATGAAGCCAAATCTAAATTAATGCAATTTAAATTGGATTGAAAAAATTCACATATAATTAATCTAATTAAAATGAATCTAAAATATAAATTTAATACATTTTATTAAATTTAGATTTAAATCTACTGGATTTAAAAAATCTAATCAAGCCTTAGCTCTACGTGTTAGAAACCAAAATCATCATGCAATATGTAATTACTCTTGTTTACTTTAAGTATACCACTAGGCTCGGTTCCAAAAATTACACCCAAACTTAAAAATGAGTCCATCTTATTCATTCCACGGATAATATTTCATACTCTTATAAAACTTATTCTTAATTTTTTTCTAATCAAAATTAATAATAAATTAATTTACGCCTATTGAAATGAACTAATCTTTATTATAAGTATTGCTTCGTAGTTCTTAAAATGATTGTTTAATTCAGTTTTGTAAGCCTTTAAATCAACACTTAAAATATTTTCTCTAAATAATATGTTTCCGTCTATAAATAATGACACATTATATGTTCCGATTATAAAGCATGTTAATTAAAGTTATTTATTTTGAAACCACTTTTCCCAACTTAATTTAACAGGATCTAAAATTTAGTTATTTAAATTTAAAATTACTCCATTTCGTAAATTATTTTAATTAGTATTTCTATTCTTTATTTTATATAAAAAGACCCTAAAATCGGAGAGAATATAACATATTTGCAGGAAGTTAAAGTTTATTTTTTAAGAAATTTTATTCATAATAAATATTATAAGGATAATTTATTTTAATAACAGTTCATAATAACTATTTTGATGTACATCAATTCTTCCAATTTTATATTTTTCATATATTTTGTTTTATTTAATCTCTTAGTTCTATAAATATTTTTTAAATTCAATTACTTCCAATAAAAAATTTCAAGTTTTATTATTTTATTCTTTTATAAATTAACTTTTTTAAATTTAATTAACTATTTTCAATAAAAAAACTATATATGATAAAATTATATTTTTTATAGCTATTTTTCATAAATATATTTTTTATGAATTATAATAAAATACTCTCTTTTATCTTTTACCACGAGAAAAAAAATACGCACATGTTTAATTTAACATATTATTTTTAAGTGACCATTTATGATAAGGTCTAATTCTCCATAGTATAATTTGTTTTTAATAATAGTAGATGATATATTTTTGTATATTTAGTATATAGATAAAATAGTCATAATTTTAAGAAAAAAAGATAAAAAATAAAAAAAGAATAGTATCAAATAAATAAATAAATGTAAAAAATGTATAGCTATGAAATAATATTATTTTAAATTTTTTTAATGCGTTCAAACACTAGAAATTGCTGACTTTTAACTTAATAAATTTGTAAATTTGTAAACATATATGAAATATCATTGGCAGTTTTTCGGAAAGATTGAGTAACAAGTAACCCCAATATTCTTTTCTCCGCTCTCAGCGTCTCAGCACCGAACCTTACGGTTTTGGATCATCGTCGGTAAGGAGTCTTTCTCTTTCAATTCGGAGTATGTTTCTGTCACACCTAATTCTTTTGCTTTCTTTGGGTTCATTTCGTTTCCCTTTTTGTTTCCACTCGTAATAATCCAATCAACTTCTGCATTACATGCCATACTTCTAACAATCGCTATACCCAAGTATTACATTCATAATTCAAATGGTTTTGGTTTCCTCTCGAACAAATGTGTGACCGCCACTCAGAAATGAAACAAATCTTAGAACTTTAGATTGCACTAGCAAACCTCAATGCCTTCTTTGCAATTTGTCTTTTTAGTTTCTTTTGGGTCTTTAGTATGATTGATTTTGTAGTGAGAGGTCTTTCTGGGTCACTTTAGTGGGATATCTTCTTCTCTGTCTCAATCATGTTTTTCATCAGGGAGTAAATTGAGTTCTTGATTAAGGAATTCGACTGCAGTTCCACATGGACCAACGACATTTGGTTTTCCTTTCAGTTTTTGTACGGTCAAATGAATACTGACTTGAAAGTGTCTAATTCATGAAGTTTATGCATTTTATTGAGTGATGTATGTGTTTTATTGTGTGTGTGCTTCTGTGTCTATATATATATATAACTTATTTTGTATATAGCTTTCCTTCATCATGTAAGGGAGCTTTACGGAGGAAATCCACTACTCATTTGTTGTTATCTGCGTCATGATTTTACTGCTAATTAAAACTTGGCATCCAAATTTGAACCTTGAAATAATATTTGATTTACATTGTAATGTTAGTAATTTATGAGATGTTTTTCATCTAAAATATGGCAAATGACCTGCTTCATTTTACCTTACATCCAGTTGTTTTTGTAAATTCTGTATAATTTAGTTGTAAGTGGTAAAGACTTGTTACTTTTGGCGAGGGGTGAAACATCTGAATTTGTGTCATAATAATTTTCACTCAAGAATCTATACTGGTGCAAAGGTCGTTAGCTTTCAGGTTTTTATCCTTTTTCCCAAATATGTTTCTCTTTGCAGAATTAAGCAGCAATCATGGATTCTTATCTTCCTGCCACAGATGGGTCAATTCTTCTGGCAGAGGAAACCCAAGACCCAGCCAAAAAAGTATCCATTCTTTGTGGGGTACTTCATGATCCTTCTTCTTCCTTGTTTACTTTGAGCATCAAAGAGCTGGCCATCGTAAACCTCACTGAGCAGTTCATGAAAAAGAATAGGGCAGTGGACCTATGCAGCCTTCTTACTCATTTGAGGTTCTTCTTTTCCTTGATTCCAACGAAACAAACGGCAAAAGTTATGAGGAGAGTAATTGATTCTGTTGGTGAAATACCAGGAAGTTCTGATCTGCAAATTATAATCTGTAAAGAAATGGTGCAATGGACTCGTGCTGAAAGGCGTAGCTTTCCGAGGCAGCGACTTGAGGCAAGACTTGCTGCACTACTTGTGAAAAATAAGGAGTATTCGGAAGCTTTGGCTGTCCTCAATGGCTTGATCAAAGAGGTTAGAAGAATAGACGACAAGCTTCTACTTGTAGAAATACACTTGCTTGAAAGCAAGCTACATATTACCTTGGGAAACCTTCCGAAGGCAAAAGTCGCCCTAACAGCTGCAAGAACAGCTGCAAATGCTGTTTATGTTCCTCAAGATCAAGAAGGTGCCATAGAATTACAGAATGGGATTCTTCATGCCGAGGAGAAGAATTACATTACTGCACACAGTTATTTCAGTGATGCTTTTGGGTGTTTCTGTTCTCTTCAAGACCCAGAGCCCGGGGCGCAACTTAGCCTGAAATATTTTCTGTTGTGTAAGATCATGGTGGGTCAAGCTCATCTTGTGGACGGAATTTTATCAATGTTATTTTTCTCGATTGGTCCTGTACCCCCCGCCTTGGCTGTCATGAAACACGCAGCTGATGCTGCTTGCAGGCTATCTCTGGAATCATTCAAAATCGTTTTTCAAAACTTCAAGCCTCAGTTGGAGGAAGACCCATTTGTCCACAGACACCTTTTGTTCCTGTATGGTCATCTTCTGGAACACAACCTTTGCAGATTGATTGAACCTTTCTCAAGGGTTGAGATTGCACACGTTTCTGAACTAATTGGACTTCCCGTTCATCATGTGGAACGAAAGTTGTCTCAGATGATTTTGGACAAGAAGTTGGCTGGGACATTGGATCAACCTGGATGCCTTGTGATATTTGATGATCCTAAAACAGATGCCTTATACTCTTTAACCTTGCAAACCATTTCTAATATTGGGAAAGTCGTGGACAGTCTTTATGCTAGGTCTGCCAAGATAATTGCATGAGGCTCTTCATCCCTCACTTCCTTACCTTCTCTTCACAATTTGTAGGATATCCTTTGTTTTTTTTCCCGAATTTGTTGGACTCGAAAACTACTTGGAGAGTTGTAAATGGTTTTAGGAATATTTTGTAGGACCAACCACAGTGTGCAATATGTTTCGATTATATTAATAGTTGGCTAAATAATCAAGGACACTAAAATCTTATTTGAAAATATAACGCAGTAATAATGTAAGTTAACTAACTACACATACAAAGAAGATTAGGAACTTACAATGATGAAACTAATTTGCCATCCTCATCAATACACTTAGATCTTTCAATTCTGGAATCAAAATAACGAGCACTTGGCAAACTTTCTCCAAATTTGTTTTATAGGTCTCGGCTAAGTGACATTGAGGCATCAAAATGAGTTTCAAATTTGATTCTAGAATTGAATTGAGACTGTTAATTAGTTGCTAGATGCTTATTAATGCTTAGCTCCAATGTTTAGGTTCAACAAATCAATTCAAGATATATGTAACTTAGCTAAGAATTTTATCAAATATGCCAAGTATTTGGAAACAAGGAAAAGAAAACAATAAATTAGCATGTGAGAGATATGACTCAAGCAAAATTAGGCACATTTAAAGACTCAACATGACATAGACAAAGATAAACATGTAGCTATCATGCAAATTAACTCAAGATTTTGAAGCTCTATGACTAAGCATTCAAAGACATTATCAATCAACTTTTTAGTAAGTAAAGCATGTGAAAACAAAAGTAAGCCTCACTGTCCAGGCCTTAAACCTGCACCAAACAGCAACCCAAAAATAGCAGCAGAAAACATCAGTATATAACAGTCAAAAACAGCAAGAAAACCTTACTGTCCAGCCACCAAACCAGTGCCAAATCAGCAGCAAAATGACCACTCACAGCTGGGCCCTAGCTGCCCAAATTGTGCTTAGCCAAAGGAACGAAAATACAAGCACAAAGGGTCCACAAGGATAACTACACACGAACACAATTAGGCAACAAAAACAAGATAAGCACCTCAATCAACCAAAGCTCTCATTACTAAATCTTGTGATTCATCTTATATTTTTAGTAAGTGCAAGGTGTTTGTGTTAATGTTGCTTAAGAAAGCTCTAAGAAAATCTCCACTACACATTAAGATAAAAAAAGTTGTCTAATTGTGAAGGTTTGGCTATAAGAGGTCAAAGGAGAGAAGTGGAAATGGATTCAATTAAGAGAATGAAATAAACACAAAATAATAAACATAATATAATGGACAAAAGCATATATGAATGGAAAAATGGAGAGAAAGAAAATGGAGAGGGTGGCACGACACAGAGAAGGGTCCAACCAATGTTGTCGCCACTTGAACCAAGATTCATGATAAGACTAGGGAGAAGCACGTTCTAAAAAAGAGAGGCACACTAAACTTTGGCTATTGTAACTTTACTCTCAAAATTCAACCTTTTACAAGTGGTGGAGAGCTCTCTTATATAGGCATGGACAGGCACCTCTAAGCAATTACAAAAACATGTTTCTAGAAATTAAGGCAACTTATAGGACAACTCCCATTGGCTTGGAGAGTAAATAGAACGTCCTCTTACCTTCTAGAAGGTCAAAGATGACCTCTCTTGACTCGTAAGTCAGTCCCAAGGTGTTGGGACTTTATCCAAAGCTCCACTCTACCAAACAAGTGTCCCTAGCAAGGTAGAAGTATTCAAAAAGTGATCTCCCTTTGGTCTATCCCAACACTTTTATTCTCCACCAAGGTAGCAACATGAAAACAAGAGGTGCCAAGAGCAAGCCACGCGTTTGACTAAGAATCTCCATAGCTACTAACCTTCAAAGGGTCTCTTTATCAAGCCAAGGAGATGACAAAAGCATCCCTAAAAACACAAGTAAAAACATAACTCCAGAATTTATTTAATACAAAAACTAAACAAACTAAAAGAAGGAAGGTGAAGAAAAACATCCTTCCTAATTATGCTTAATTTCTCTAAGTAGTTTCCTCCATCTTTGGTAAGTGTTAGGGGCTCATTAGGAAGTATTTCTTCATCTTCTTCCACAACTTTTGATTTTAATCCAGAGGGTGGATTCGTTTTATGGATCTATCTAGGTTGAAATGCTAATAACGAAGAAATTTGGACAGAATTAGTTTTCTCAATTAGAGTAAAGAAAAGGTTAGAGGTCAATACGAAAGGTGGAAGGAATGAATCACTCTTTCCAAGAGAGACAACACACAAAGGACCTTTGATATAGTCAAAGGGTTTTTAAATCACTCAAGAATTTAGGAGAATCACTCTCACTATGATAAAAGCGATCAACTCTATTATTTCCAAAAAAAACTCTACTTGTTTTTTTTTTATGAAAATGGTTCGACTTATGTAAAAACTTAAGTCATCAGAATTACAAAAGATCAGTTTTGCGACTGAAAAGCTTGAAATTGGGAGTTAAATAATCCTTCTCCTATGTGATTCTATAAGTCTCTAAAGTCAAAGCTAGAACATCCTATGTGATTTCCTTTAACTACCTTCCTCTAGAGTTGGTCTTGTAGGGAGGTTCAACACACACACATATTCCATACTAATACGATATTGTCCGCTATGGGCTAAGTCCTTAAGGATTTGATTTTGATACCACTTGACCTCTTATCAAGAGAGGTATCTTATGTGTATATAAACCTATGTCCATCTTTTCTTTTATCTGATATGGAACTTTGTTTGTACCTAACAGGCCTAACCTTTCTAAGAGCACCATCCAAACACCATTCCACCATCACAAATACCAAAACTATGAGCGTAAAATCCTTCTTACCACCTTGCTTCCGCACCTTCATCCTCATCATAGCATCTCTCAATGCTTTGGCCCAAACTAGCAAAGAGGTTGCTATCATAAAGGATATGATAAGAGAGAAACCAAAACATTTTTAGTAAGTTGATCTCATGGATATAAAGCAAACCAAAAAATTAGAAGGGATAGGAAAAAGTGTTTAATGAAAGAAAAAGGATTACAAAGTTAGAGACTAAGAGAATAATATATATATATATATATATATATATATATATATATATATATATATATATATATATATATATATTAGGTTACCTAATAAATTGTGGGTACTTTAATAATTTAAATGATACAAGGTGAGTATTAAAGCGAGTATGAGAATGAGAACGGGATAGATTTATGTATACATTTCTTTGTCTCCAAACCTAATTAAAAAAATTAAGAGTTATCCATATGTATACCCGTACACAATCATTGCAATGATTCTTTGTAAAAAATATAAAACAAAACAAATTTATACTTATATCAACAAAATAAAATAATATTATTTCTAAATAAATTGAAAATAAAAACTATTTATTCTTATTTTTATCTCTATCAAAATTAAACTAAATATTATCAAACTCAAACTAATAAAATAAATTATTAATAAAAATCTAAAATTTAAATTTATCCTAACTAAACACAAATAATATCAAAGATAAAAAAACATCAACATTTAATCTGGATCGAAAGGGCTAAGAGCAACGCAACTAGCCCAAGAAGGCCCAAAACAACCTTCCAGAAACGCTTTCCCCTTAAAAAAAGAGACCAAGGAGTGAGAAAACAACAAAAGTACAATATATGCCCACCAAACTAAACTTTTTATAATTCTTTTTTTATATTTGTTAGATTCTTATAATTAAAAGACGTAAAGAATAACATATATATTTTTTTAAATTACAGATACGAAAAAACTAAAATCAAACAATACTCTTAAAAAGCTAAAGTCAAAGAAAGAAAACTTTAGAAGAAATAAAACCATATTTAATCTAGAAAATTTAAACGTTATACAATTGCCCCTTCCAATATGTCCATATGATAAAATTGAATCTCTTGTCTACTAAAAAAATGACGATAACCATAATTAATTTAAAACATATAATGTAATAAGTAAAATAATTTACGATGTCTTATTTATTGTTTAAAAATGGTTTAATAATTTCGGACATCCCTATTTATACAGAATTATCTCAAATAGGTCCTTGTATTTTTTTTTATCTCAATTAGGTCCCTGTTTCTATAAAATTGAGTCAATTGAAGCTTTGCCATTAACTTCAGTGGAGGACGTTAAATTTATTAAGTCGTGGCATGCTAACGAAGCAAATTTTAGTAACGTGACACACTGAGATTGCATTACGTGAAATTTAATTATGCATTAGGTAAAATTTAAGTAATATCTTCTTTTTTAGGTGTTCTCTTCCTGTTAGAATTTTTGAAGTTTCAGTAATTTCAAGCACATCATTGAAAAGTATTTTATCTTTTTTTGTCAATCAGCCACAGGAAACTAGTGCCTTATTTTCGTTCATCCAATACAACATAAGGGGTTTATATATTCTAGAATCTTCAAATCTTAAACAATAAATCCTCTTCTTATTAAGTAATCCGATTACCTTGGAAAATTCATCCCAAAGAACTGAGAAGCTCAACCAGATAGAGAAAACTAGAATTATAGTACCCCAAGCTAAAAAGAATACACCTTTCAAGATGAAAGGTAATTTATTCTAGATTTCAAAGCAAATACTTGAAAACGGCAGGAAATGTCTTTGATCATCATCTCCTCAACAGAAACGCCTTTGGAGGCTAAGAAGTGGAATTTTGGGACAAGCTTCAAGAAATTAGGAACAAAGTATGCACATCTCATGTCCCACTACACATTTTTAACACTTAACTAAGAAATTAGGTAGAAAGTATACAAATTTCCTCTTCCCAATTCCCCTGAACCGCTGCCACAATGCGATTGATCAATGTTCAATCTTTGATTCAATTCCAAACCATCCCTATCAATTGCAGTACCCTCTTCTTTCCACCCCTTCAATGGCCAATGTCTCCGTCGTTGTAGAGTGGCAGCTCTTTTACAACCGAAACTACCGCAAGCCCGAGCTCTACCCTATGTCGTGGAAGCACGTCGACCTCGCCTGCACCAAGGTTGTCATTGTGCCCTTCGGTGGCTCGGTCGCCGTCATCTGTCACCGAGGCTAACCAACTTTTCTGCATCGTGAATTTCAAGAACCCATGGGCGGTGAAGCTCGCGGGTCCCCTGATCGATGAGATGCCTCATTGTATGGCAGTGATCGAGCCGCAATATACGGTTTCAGGGAATGTTGAAGTTTTGCTAGGTGTGGATGATGTTGTGGTGCTTGCTGTGGAGGAGGATGGCGTGCAAGGCTCAAGGAGGGAGTTCTGTGTGGACCGTTGTAGAAGATGATGGTTTCACGCGAGGCTGTTAGCGGAGGCAGAGTTGGGAGCAACAATGGTGGAGAAGGTGTTGAAGCTGGAGGAGGCGGTGTCATCGATGAGGGAGGGGTAGAAGGAGATAAGAGAGGACGCAACGTGCGTGACGACGATGATGAACAAGGTTCTGAAGGTGTCTCGCGACTGAGATTAGGTTTAATTATTTTATCTTTTTGTTAGAAGTCATAGTATAAATTAGGTTTAATTATTTAAAACTTGAAATAAAATAAATTACACCCCGTGTCACGTCATTAAAATTTGCTTCATCAGCATGATATGACTTAGTAAATTTAATGTCGTTCATTGAAGTTAACGACAAAACTTCAATTGACTCAATTTTACAAAAATAGAGACCTAATTGAGATAAAAAAATATGAAAACTTATTTGAGATGACTCTGCAGAAATAGGAATGTCCGAAATGATTAAATCTTTAAAAAATTGTAACATAATTAAAGATATTTTTCGTAAAAAATAATTAATGCAAAAGAAAATTTGAAAAGGATATTTATATAAACAAATTTTCGAAAAAGTTGCTACATTGCTTTTAAAAAGATAATAAGTAGTAGTCCTACTCTCTTACATCACTTAGAAAGAGTTGTTTATATAGCAAACTTTGGAGCAAGTTTATTTGTTTTAATCAAGAGGTAATTTATGGTCAACTGGGAAGTGAACTAATATATGCATACTACATTATAGTGCATATTTAATTATATTTCTAAATATTATAAATCTTCTTTACATGTCTTTAACTAAAAAAACTATGACTTTATTGTCTTTATTTATTTGCCTAATTATTTCCTAAAAATTAAAAAAAAAATAGTTTTTTTATTATTCATATCACTAGTGCAAAAACGCTGATTAATGTCGGTTATTTTGGACTTTTAACGTTTATAAATGAACCGACGTTATTTCCGGTGATGTTAATGCGACGTCGGAAAAATAGTATAATCGACGTCTATCATGACGTCAGTCACTGACAGGTCCGACGTCACTAAACGTCGGTGTAGGGAGAAATGAACGTCTAAAGACATTATATAGATGTCGGTCTTAGCAATAACTGACGTTTAAGAGGCACTAAAGACTTCGAAAATGACACTCACTGACGTCTAAGAGGTATTATAGACGTCGATGTGTACATTAACCGACGTCTAATACAGTGGTTGTGTTTTAGTGCAGTTTTGTTCCCGTTTTTGGATAGCCTAGTAGCACAATCTCCTTTTGCTAGTTTCCCCCCAAAAAAAAGCTTGTGTCTCTTGAATTTCTTATGGATCTTTTCAACCCAAAACCGAACTTGGGTTCTTGCTTAGTTCCATTTTCATCCGCAAGAAGAAAAAATCACGGTGAAACGATAACTAGGCAACGACCCAGGGTCGGTTTTGGGTTGAAATGATCAAAAGAAATTCACTAGACGCCGCTTTTTTCTGGGAGGCAGCTAGCAAAGGGAGAATGTGTTAGTACATTACCCCAAGAAAGGAACAAAACTGCACTAAAACACAACATAAAGAAAGCACATTTTAATCAGTTGAACCAGAAGATAATCGATGAAAGACTAAACAAAGTTTAAACGGTAAGCATAAAAAAAACCACGCACCTGGGATGCCGTAGGAGAGAAAAAGAAGAAGAGGTAGACAATAAAGAAATCAAAAACAACAACAGAATGCCACAAGAGAGAAAAAGAAGAGGTGCCGCAAGCGAGAAAGGGAAGAGGCCGCAAGAGAAAATGGAGAAGAGGAAGACGATATAAGAAACTCAATGCCGTGAAGAGTTTTTTAAAATAAAATTGGGCGTCGGTTGCTCCGGACACCGACGTCTATATTCACATAGACGTCGGTTATCTCACTAATATGACATCCAAATTAACATTTCAACTGACCTTTTGAATACCATTAGACGTCGGTGTCTAGAGGAGCCGACGTCTAGAAAGCTGAAACAATTGACGCTTGATTTCCTGTCAGGGATGTTGACGACAGTTGTGATGGGGCGCCGACGTCTATAATGATGAACATAATTACTTACAGGCACATAGACGTCGGTGCCCCTTCTACCCGACGTCTATGGCCCTCAAGTTCGGTGAACCTAATTAATTACAGGCACATAGACGTCGCTTCCACTGAACCCCGACGTCTAAATTGAAGATTTTTTGTCTTCCCGCCTTCCATTCAGGCAGTAGACATCACCTTTTGACTACGCAACGTCTAAGCGTCTGGGAATTAGGTGAAGAGCATTAATTGTAGCCCCATAGACGTCGACCTCCCATGAACACTGACGTCAATGGACTGTCTTCTCACTTACCCCAGACCATTAGACATCGGGTTGCACCAATGTGGACGTCTACAGTGTAAAAGACGTCGCCTTAACCTAAAACCGACGACTAGGTTACCAAGCTATATACGATAATGCATCGTCCACTCATATACGTCGGGTTATCAACAAACCGACGTCTATTGGGTGAAGTTAAACAGCGTTTTTGCACTAGTGTATAATTTATTATAGTTATACATAATCATAAAATTGTGAAAAATAAATTATTTTATGTTTAGAAATAATATTGTACTAGATAAAGGAGGGTCATCTTGGCCATGAGCATAACGGTTATCTAGAAGAAGAGATCATGTTAAACTAAGAAGACTGACGTCATGTCAGCTTTGACAAAGTAATTATGAATTCATATGGGTTACCATTCTGCATCCATTAACTTTTATCACAAAATTTAAATCTTCCTAAAACCATGACATATACCTAATATACAGAAGATGTTTTACCCTACACTTCCAAGATAATTTTTAAATTTTAATTTTCCATAATAAATTTAGTAAAAATCATTATAATAATTATATGATTGATTATCATTATTATTCGTTTATGACATCTTATATTAAAGTTAACATTTGTGTTGTATTTGTTATTTAGACTTGTGTTGAAAAATTAAAAAAATTATAAATGAAAGATATACAGAAGTTATTATCATAGTGTTTTCTCAATTATATTATTTGTAATTGTTTATAAGATTATTTTAAAATAATTTATTATATTATTTCTAAATATTTAATTAGATAATTTGTATGAATTAATTTAATTTATAAAAAAAAAATTATTTGAAATTGATAAATTTATTTAAAAGTGATATGAAAAATTTAAAATATAAGTTAAGGAGTGTTAAGTATTATAAATTCATTAAAATAATTTAAAATAAATATTAAATATTTACAAACAAAATTATTTAATTCATAATTAACTTAATTAATTCAAATATTTGTATAATTATAAAATTCTAATATTTCATTAAAAAATAGTTTTATATTAAAATTATAAAAGCAAGATATTTCAATGGAGATTGAGAATCTAGATCAAAAAATTTCTTCTACTTTTATTTAAAATTAATCACGTCTTAAAAAAAATATTACAGGTATTTAAAATTTGGAAGTATAAAAAGTGGAGAGTGAAACGCCCTATAGAGAATTAGTCCAACCGGGGGTAGAGGCCCAAATAATGAGGTAATATATAAAGATGATTCGTTTACAGATAGAATGTATCTTTAATTTTATACATATTTCTATGTTATTAAATCACATTAACCCATTTGGTTCATTTATGATGTGTTTGTTTGAACAAATTTTACTGTTGAAGCGAATTTGCTAGCGATGAATGTAGTCGATATCATGTTTGCTTATGTTGATAAGAGACAATGGCTGGTTGATACAACCATTCACTGCAAAGGAGAGATTCCTGTTTGAATTTGAAAAAGAAGGTCTGACCCTGAACACCGTTAATAACACACGCTGTTGGTAGATAAGTTTGGTGTGTGTATTAACTCATGCTTCTGTGTTTACATAGAGAGAAGGAAGTTTGAGAGTGTGAGTGAGGAGCTTTGCGTGAGTGACAGTTCTATGTGTGTGCTGAAGTTTTTTGTTGAGAGTGGGAGTGTGCTGTATGAGCTGAGGTGAAGTTTTTTGGGTTGAGAGGAGAAGGTGATATCAGGTAATGTGTAGTTGTGAAATGTTGATATGTTGTTGCAGGTTGGAGGCATGTGTGTGGTCTGTTTTGAAGGGAAGCAAATGCTTGGGTGAAGATGAAGCATGTGGCTGAAGAGGAAGAAGGAAGTCGCTGTATTCGGTTACACGTTGTTGCAATCGGTTCCGGTGAAGCTCGTGAAAAGGAAGCATTTCGTATTCTTCTTCTTCTTCTTCTTCGGACTTGCTGTTGCCCGTGGGTGTGTGTTAAGATGTTCAGCATGAAGCCCAACCTTTTTTTTTCCTCCTAAGTTGGACATATTCTGCTTTCTCGTGCTGGGCCGAGTGTTAATCCCAAAGTTGTTGAACATGTGAAGCTGGACTTGCATGAAGGTGACGATGGTGGAGGATGCTGGAGGGTGAATGTAACAGTGCTAAATGAGGTATGTGTAAAAATAGAACAGAGCAATGGGATTTTATTGAAAAATAAAGCATTCTTAATACAAGTAAGACGTGGCTAACAATGAAAGTGACAAATGAAGAAAATAAAACTGTATGAGTCACAGCTGACCCATGATGTGTTCCATTCCTTTAAAAGAAGAAAGGAAGGGAATTAAAAGAATTTTCCACACTGAGATCAGAGAAGAAGAATCTGAAGAAAAAGTGATTGCAGAGAGAGGGACCATACCACCGACTGCTATCCCCGAATGAAATCTCTCCATTTAGTATTTCCTCTTCTTTCGCATGTCCCTCTGCGCACTCCCATGCCTGCATCCTTGTTTGACACGTGTCCACTAGGTGTAACCGTTTCTCCCCCCTTAATACTGTCATGCTTTATGCGCGTGACAATACTCCCATCTTGAATAGCAACCTTGTCCTCAAGGTTGAAGTGAGGGTATGCTTTCTGGAATTCTTCAATGGCTTCCCACGAATTGTCTGCATCATAAAACGAATCCCATTGAATCAGCACCTCGGTTACTTCTCTTCCCTTTCTGTTAACCACTCTTTTGTCTAGAATCTGATAAGGTTGCATGATTGGTCCCACTTCAGTCGTAGTAAGAGGTAATGGAAAGTATGGTTGCTTAGGATCTCCATGAAATTTCTTAAGCAATGAAATGTGGAACACTGGGTGTATTTTTGATGAATCTGGAAGTAAGAGTTTGTAAGCTACCTTGCCAAGCTTCTCAATAACTTTAAAAGGTCCATAGTACCATAAACTCAACTTTTGATTTTTTCTCAAGGTCACCGAATGTTGCCTGTAGGGTTGTAATTTCACTAGAACAAGATCCCCTACTTCCAAGAAAACATCTCTTCTTTTCTTATCCGCTTGCACCTTCATATAATTCTAAGAATGGTGAAGCTTAGCCTTTAATTTCTTCAATAAAACATCACGGTTCTGTAAACTCTCTTGTAGGTCGACGGGGTCAGTGTCACTATGCTCATATTTAATTATAGTTGGTGGTAACTTTCCATAGACCACTTGGTAGGGAGACATAGCAATACTATGGTGAAAAGAAGAGTTATACCAAAATTGAGCCCATGGGAGCATCTCCAGCCATTTCTTAGGATTGTCAAAGACAAAACATCTGAGATACAACTCCAAAGTTCTGTTTAAGTTTTCGGTTTGGCCGTCAGATTGAGGATGGTATGATGAGCTCATGGCTAAAGTGGTGCCTTGATACTTAAATAATAACTTCCAAAAGTTGCTGATAAAGACTCTATCTCGGTCAGACACAATGGATTTTGGAAATCCATATAATTTGACAATATGGTGAATGAAAGTTTCAGCTACAGTTTTGCTATTCAATCCTAGCTTTAATGGGATGAAGTGCGCGAACTTTGAGAGTCGATCAATGACCACCATGATATTGGAATAAACCTGCGAAATTGGTAAGCCAACAATGAAATCCATAGCAATGTCTTCCCAAATCAGGTTTGGAATTGGGAGGGGCTGCAACAGACCAACAGGTAAAGACTGATTGACTTTAGCTTGCTGGCAAATAGAGCATTCCTTCACAAACATCCTGATATCTTCGCGCATTTTAGGCCAAAAAAATTGAGCACTCAGTCTGGCCATAGTTCGTGTAGTTCCTGCATGACCACCAATTTTTTATCCATGGAATTCTCCTATGATCCGTTTTATCAGTTCTGCATTATTTGGCAGCATAATTCGCCCTTTCTACGTCAAAAGATCTTGCTGTATTGCATAGTCCCCCTTTTTCCCTGAGTGGTTCTTGCATTCCAGAAAAATTTTCAACAATTCCTCATCTTTTCTGGTTGCTTCGGAAACTGATTGTAACCATGTATTACGAGGTTCAGACCAAGCCATTGCAAAGCTCCTAGATAAAGCATCAGCAGGGATATTCTCCCTCCTTGGGGAGTATTGTATTGTGAAATCAAACCCTATAAATTTGGGTAGCCATTGTTGTTGCTCAGGAGTGTGAAGTGTCTGCTCCAATAATTCTTTCAAACTCTTCTTATATGTTTTAATAATGAACCTGTGGCCAATTAAATAATGTCTGAATTTTGACAAAGATTCAGTAATAGCATAGAATTCTCTGGTATATGCCGATTGTTTCTGCATCCTTAATGATAGTTTCTTTGAAAAATAAGCAATAGGGTGCTTATTTTGACTTAATACTGCTCCAATGCCTAAACCAGAAGCATCTGTTTCCAAAACAAAAGGTTCCTCAAAATTTGGAAGTGCTAGAACAGGAGCAGTGGTGAGGGCTAGCTTCAATTCCTGAAAAGCCTTGTCTGTTGCTGCACTCCACTTAAATGAATCTTTCTTTAATAAATCAGTCAATGGTGCAGCTATTTGGGCATAACTTTTGAGAAATCTTCTGTAATACCCTGTTAATCCTAAAAAGCCACGCAACTATTTAAGTGTTGTAGGTTTTGGCCAATTTTTTACTGCCTCCAACTTTTCAGACTGCATAGCTATTCCATTTCCTACCAATGTGTGACCGAGATACCCGATCTGCTGCACTCCAAAGCTACATTTAGAGAACTTAGCAAATAATTGATTCTGTTGGAGAATCCTCAGCACCACTTCTAGATGGTATAGGTGGTCTTTCCAGCTTGAACTGTAGACCAATATATCATAAAAAAAAACTAGGACAAATCTTCTCAAGAGACCCTTATAAAAATTTGATTCATTAAACTTTGAAATGTTGCTGGCACATTTGACAACCCGAATGGCATAACCAACCATTCGTAGAGTCCTTGATGAGTCCTGAATGCAGTTTTATGTCGGTCCTCTGGTTTCAGTAAATTTTGGTGGTATCCAGACCGTAAATCCAACTTGGAAAAATAATGAGCTCCATACAACTCATCAATAAGTTCATCCACTATTGGAATTGGGAAACTGTCCTTTATTGTTATAGCATTCAAGGCTCTATAGTCCGTGCAAACCCTCCATGTGCCATCTTTCTTCTTGACTAAAATAATTGGAGATGAAAAAGGGCTGTTGCTGGGTTGTACAATGCCCTCTTTTAACATACCTTCTACCAATTTTTCAATTTCTTCCTTTTGATTGTGTGGATATCTATAGGGCTTCACCTTGACTGGATTTGATCCTTCTAACAAAGGAATAGAGTGATCATGACTCCTTGGTGGAGGTAGTCCACACGGTTGGCTAAAGTCAAATTTGGTATGAAGCCCTCAGATTCCATGTAATTCCCATTACCAACCATTACTTTGAATGAAGGAGTCATCACCACGGGAAGTTTCAAAAATTTCGCAACCCTAGGTTGTAAAAAATTATCAGAACTGCCTCCATCCATCAATACTTTGACTGGCATAGTTCCAATATGTGCTATGAATCGAATTGTCCCTACTCCGAAACCACCTTTCAATGCATTCAGAGATAGGTGATGATCTTCGTTTACAGTGACTTCCTTATCGTGGGGTAACTCAGTCTCAGATTCCAGATTATCTAATTCGTCCTCCCCTAATTACAGGACAAAACATTGCTTGTTTGGGCACTTGTGATTAAAAGAGAATTTCTCATCACAAAAATAACAAAGACCCTTCTCTCTACGTAATTGCATTTCTGCTGGGCTTATTCTTTTGACATTGGGGTTTCTTAATGGTGGTCCTGGTGGATTAGGTAACAACGGAGGTAAGGAAGATTTGGAAGCTGGGAGGATGAACCTTGTGGTGTTTTGAACCCCGGACGGTGTTACTTTCGGAGAAGTGGTATATCAAATGGTGTAATTAGGGGTAGACTTGGTTCCAGGCATATGTTTCTCTTCATACAATTTAGCTAAGGCTACGGCTCGTAATAGGTTTGTTGGAGTCAAGGCAGTCACATCTCTTCTAATATCAACATTTAAACCACTCATAAAGCAATTTAAAATAGCTTCCTCTGTTAAACCCTCACAGCGATTTGCAAGCGACATAAATTTCATATAGTAATCGGATACCGAGCCTTGCTGTTGGAGCTTAAACATTTCTGCCATTGGACAATCAAATGGCGATGGCCCAAATTGAGATTCCAGGGCACGCTTCAACACTGTCCAGGATGTGACCACTTCAATCTTCTGCAACATTTGGAACCAGGGCACCACGTCGTTCTCAAAATGCATAGAAGCTATTTCAACACGCTCAGCATCAGGTGTGTTGTGGTAGTTGAAGAACTTATCCGCTTTGAAGAGCCATTCTAAAACGGGGGTGGAGCCATCGAAGTGCGGAAACCCGAGAGAAATGTCCTTTACTGGGTTCATAGAATGTAGCGGATGAACACTGACTGTGGAATTTGAGTTCGAAGGACTTCCAATTGTCTGAGTGGAATTTTGCAATAGTTGTTGTAAGACGAGTTTGATTTCATCCATCGTCGAGTCTTGATTTCGATTTCTTTCATCTATCGTGCTCTGCAGCTTTTCCACCGTTGCTGTGAGACGACGCAGATCATCAATCATTGTGCGGATCTCGTTTTGGAGCTCTTTCAATCTTGTGTTCTCAGCCATGGAAGACAATGAAAGCACCAATGTAACAGTGCTAAATGAGGTATGTGTAAAAATAGAACAGAGCAATGAGATTTTATTGAAAAATAAAGTAGTCTCAGTACAAGTAAGACGTGGCTAACAATGAAAGTGACAAATGAAGAAAATAAAACTGTATGAGTCACAGCTGACCCATGATGTGTTCCATTCCTTTAAAAGAAGAAAGGAAGGGAATTAAAAGAATTTTCCACACTAAGATTAGAGAAGAAGAATCTGAAGAAAAAGTGATTGCAGAGAGAGGGACCATACCACCGACTGCTATCCCCGAATGAAATCTCTCCATTTAGTATTTCCTCTCCTTTCACGTGTCCCTCTGCGCACTCCCATGCCTGCATCCTTGTTTGACACATGTCCACTAGGTGTAACCGTTTCTCCCCCCTTAATACTGCCATGTTTTATGCGCGTGACAGTGAAGGATGCAGATTGCATGCATGTAGAGTGAACCATGCAGTTTGCATGATGAAGGTGAGGATGCACCAGCATGCAACATCGTAACCCTTTCTTTTGTTTGTGTTGCAGGTGGAGGAGTTGTGCGTTAATTACGAGTTGGATGGTCTCTTATTTCAGCTGTGAAGTATATCTCGTGTCATTTGTCCTTCATCATTTGTGAGGTGGTTTGTGTTTGAGAAGTGTCCGGTGTCCTTCGTGGTTTGAAGACTGGATCTGCATCAGGTTCATCAGGTTAGTCGTCCATTTGTAGTCTTCGTTGTGAAGGTGTTTAGTTAAGTGAGTTTCATAGTACTGGTAAGCTTGTTAACATCTTTTGTATTGTGTTGCAGAGGTGGTAGGAAAGAGCACGATGGGTGGTGGCTGGTGAAATTGTATTAAGGAAGATTTGTTTCTTTGCATCGACAATATTTGCAGTTGTTTTGCCATTTATCATTCAAGGGGAAGTTATATGTGGTTCTTCATTTGCTTCAAGTTGATTGAAGGTATATGATTTTTACAAACTTGTTATTGTAGTATTGTTTAACATATTGTTACAATCCTAATTATGTTGCCATCTTTGGTTTGTTAGGGTGACGCTTTGAATTAGATAGATCTCAATTTGACAATATTTGGACAAATTTTGTGTGGCATTGCATTGGAGGTTTATTGAATTTTTGTTTGATCAATCTTGATTAATTTTTGATAAGTCTTCAAGAGGTAATTCTTAAAGCATCTTTGAATAATTATTTATAATGAGTATATCAATGCATGTTATGTTTTTTTGGTTTCTTTTCTAAGTGATTATGTGAATGTATTATGCTTGTTTAATGTAATAACGTATTATGTTTATTTAATGTATAATATTTATTTAATGTATTAATGTATATTATTTATTTAATATATTAAGATATGATGTATGAATGTATGAATGAATGAGGTATGTTATATTGAGAAAATTTGATAAAGTCAACAATGAAAAATAGAAACAAAAACAAGTGAAAAAAATTGTGAAGTATAACTTGTTTGCGGAAACTGTACTTTCTTAGATAGTGTTTTATTATTATTATTATTGGTTAAAACCATTTAGGCGTCCCTATTTTTGTAAGGTATTCCCAATTTGGTCCCTTTCTTTTAAACCTTCCCAATTGAGTCCTTATAACTGCTAATTTCAAACAAATTAATCCCTTCCGTTAAAAATCGTTAATGGTGTTAAAATTGTACAGAGGTGGGTAGATGACGTGGTTAAAATTCTCCTTTTGAGGTGTTAAAATTGTGCAGAGGTGTTAAAATTGTACAGAGGTGTTCAAATATTTCCATTCTCCTCTGTACAATTTTAACACCTCTGCACAATTTTAACACTTTAAAACGATAATTTTAACCACGTCATCTACTCACCTCTGCACAATTTTAACACCGTTAACAATTTTTAACGGTAGGTGCTAATTTGTTTCAAATTAATACTTATAAGGACTCAATTGGGAAGGTTTAAAAGAAGGGGACCAAATTGGAAATATCTTACGAAAATAGGGACGCCTAAATGGTTTTAACCTATTATTATTTTATGAGAGTTGTTAATTTCATCAAAAGAATGGAAAATGTCTTCTTAACAATTTTTTTTTTTTTTTAATTTCTTACAACATTTATATTTATATGATAGTTTGTAATTAATCTATTTCAAATATACGAATCGATAAAATAATAACAGAGGACTTATGATCAGTTGATAATATATCATTATCTTAAAAAGAATGTTTACATATACTAAAACTCATTGTATATATCAAGAGATATTGTATTTGAAAATATTATACTTGAGTTATTAATTATGTTATAATTACTTTATTTGATTAATAGAATCTTTTAAATAATATGTTAAGGGAAAATTGGAAATAGTTTGTGAAATTTGAATAAACTAATATAAAAATTTGTTTTTTATGTTTGATTTATTTTCCACTAAATATTTTAGATTCTATTGTGTGAAAAGATTTTAAGACTCTCTTTATCTCTCTTTTAGACAGAACACAAAGCCACAACTGCACCTATATAAATGGTATTCCTCAATGCCATCTAAAATTTCTCTTGAATTTTTCATACTAAGTATCAACTACCTACGTTTATACTTGTTTAAATTTTGTTTGGAGGTATTCTTTGTAATTTGTTAAGAGTTTGACGAGATATCTTTTGTTTTTGTTTTCTTTTAATAAATTTATCTATACGAAGACATCGTGTCTAGCATGAATGTATATATGAAAAAAAAAAAAAACATACAGAAAAAATTATTTAACTTTTGTAATTGTGATTTCTAGAATATAGAAAATCTTTCTCAACGTACTTAAGTTGTTTTGTTACTTTTTTTTTGTTTGAGGACCTAGTGTTTTTGTAGCTTAAGATTGTCCTTCCACCAAGGCTGTGTTTGAATCGTCATATACACAGAGTTTTCTGCATAGATTGTGTTTTGTTGTCTAAATTTGACATTTGTTGAACTTTAGACAAACTTAAAGAACAAAAATTACAGGGGAAAATATCTAATGATATCAAATGTGGCTCTCTACTGTGAACGATGATGTTATCTAAAGTTATCAAATATCTAGTGTAGAAATTTGGTTGCTGAAAAATCACTGTATTAAGAAACGAATTTTAATTCTAACTCAACCCAAAAAACCAATTTGTATGGTGAAGTTTGCACCCCACTTTTATATATATATATATATATATATATATATATATATATATTAATTTTGCCTTATCTCTAGTTAATGTGAGACTTTCAACACATCTCCTTTGCGCCGAGATATAGACATCTTAAGCGTGATAGTAGAAATGAGTCGTCCGATAGTGGCCTGACAACGAATGGAATAGAAATGTCCAAGAAACAAGAAATATCGCTAGGATAGGCTTTAACCACGACTCTGATACCATATTAGAAAGTGATTTTAAGCTTAACTCAGCCCCAGAAAATTGATTTATATGTACATTCCATTTATATATTATAATTTAGCCTTATCGCTCTAGTCAATATACTTAGTGGAGGAATCATTAAGGTTAATCAAGGGTTTTGATTATTTGAATCTTTTGGTAGGTAATATTCAGATGCGAGTATTAGTAAGGTTGGGCAAACTAAATTGTACTGAATTATATTTATAAAAACTATAGTAAACTAAAAACCATTTCTTTTGAACTGAACTGAACTTAAAAGCAATTCATATAAATTGAACTGAACTATTTAAACTATAGTAAAAACTAAATTGCACTGTTAGCTACACAATTTAACTGATAAGGTTTAAGTTTTTCTGCATTCCTTGAATGTGAATTTGAAGACTTTTCATCAGATACGAGAGAATTATTCCATACCCAGAAACTGAGTTCTACAACAATCACCCACCAAATGAACTTGTGATCATAGTAAAGAAAGGAATCAAAAGGTAGAATTGATAGTTTCGAAGTTCAAATTGATTTTTGTTTTCATCTATCAAACAAAACCAGTAATGTCTTTGACTGTTTATACAGTAAAAGCATAACCAAATTTGTATAACAAGGGAAGAAGAAAGAGCAAACGGAACTATCTGGAAACACGAGCATGGAGTTGGAACACATCAATTTATAGTTTTTTTTTTTTTTTCATGCATATTTAATTCGAACACAGAAACCCATCTTCACAATCATAGTAATAATTTAAAAAAAAAAAAGGTGGCCGACGATAATCTACCTTGTAATTTAACGAAGGAAGTGACATGCGAATCTGTTTCTCTTTGAAACTCGGAGTTTTTAAGGAGATTCAGATATGCTCCTCCTTTCTAAGAAGGCTTTTCTTCGTAAGCCAAGTACAAAAACTTAGCTTTTTGTTTCATATTTTGCCACTTTGAGAAGAAGAAATATGAATAAATTAGCGCTGTGAGATGCAGAGGCAAACGAGAAAGACAACACGTCAGACAAACTAAAATGACAACAGTTATACCAGTCATGTGATTTTTTTATAAATATTAACTGATAAGTGTTAATAAGCTGCACTTAACTAAAAAGTAGTTTAACTAGTTTTTAGTATATACCAGTTTAGTTTTTTTTAAGTATATTATAATATAGATAATTGTAGTTTTAGTACCAGCCCTAAGTATTAGTGACTATACTCAAAAAATATGTATGTGATTAGTCTCATAAATGAAGAACTGAGTGTTAACGTGACATGAAATGATAGCAAACCATGCCAAAGTATAAATGAAGATAAATTCATCCCACTACATATCAACAACTTAGTTCCACTATGAACAGCTTCATAGCACTTGCTTAACTTACCCTTAATAATTGCAGGATTGCCTTTACATGGGCAGATTCCATTATCCTATATTTTTTTAAAGATGGAGTTAAAAGCTGAATTGAACAAGTGAAATTAAAATATATTAAGCTTTTATAATGGAAAGCTTTTACTCCTACTTTGCGTATATGGTGCATTGTTGTCTGCATTACTGAATATGTTCATGGCATTTGCTCTTTCATTATCACGCTTCAGTTTGAGTGTTAATTTATTTTCTTTTACAAAAACCTCGTCAAATTTCAAAATTGTATATTATATATCGGTTTTGAGTTTTAATTTGATATAGGTCCACTTTTTACACTTAGATAATATATAATTATTTCCAAACTTCCAAATGATGCGACGCAATAAATATTAGTTAAATGAAGTTTAACTAATTATTCTTTCAAGTTTTGCTTTTTCAGTGGCTCGGATCATAATGTGAGACAGAGAAGAGTTGTTGCTATTCCCGCACAAAAGCTTCACGCAGATTTCGGAATTCATGGTCTGTGGCCTAAAGATGATGACTCATATCCCTCTAATTGTGATGCTAACAACCGTTGCAAAATTCTCATATCTCTAAATGATCCAATAGGTATCAATATGTGGAAAAGAGCATTGATGTCATATTTGAAAAAGAGCATCCAGGTTAGATTAAAAGACACTCGGCTAAAGCTTGTCATAAATGATGTAATGGTAATAAGTGGTGAAAGCAAAACTCTTTAGGATTAAGATAAAGCTTAGTTGTAGAATTGCATGAACTTGTAATGTTTTTTTTTTTTTTTTAATTCTTGAATATGATACATTGTGTAATTATTTTGTCATGTTCACTGAAAGAGAATGCTTGTTTTCGTTTTGTAGTATCATTATTATTTTTATATATTTTAAAATTTCATTACTATTTTTTTATTGAATTATGAAATTAATATATGTGGATAATAATAAATAATAAAATATTTTAATTAAGACATTTGATAATAGTAAAAGTAATAAACGTTGTAATATAATGTGCTTGACGTTTTTAAGTACCACTATTTTCGGTATATTTTATTTCTATTTAAAAAATTATAGCAATTTTTGTTATAAAATGCTTACAAAGTAACAAATTTTCGTAAATTCACTATATGTAAGAATTTATCCACATTATGTTGTCCAAGTTTTCTAAAATCCAACAGGAAATTCTCAAAAAATCGAGAATATCAGAAGTAACAAATAATTTGTATTAAGAGTAAACAAAATCTAGAATATTATAAGAATAACAAAGAAGAGAGAGAGCTTTGGAATGTATTTTGTGAGAAAGAGAGAGCTCATGAAGGTGATCCCTATCTTCAGAATTATCATACGACCTTTATTTATAGAGTTTGGACAAGATACGTGACTGACCTAAAGTCCCTAACGTGCAAAAGAATCCCGCACCTTGTGGTTGACGAGATCGGTTCAATAGACCATGATGTTCGAAGATATCTCCCAACTTGTGGCACACGTTGAACAATGTCCACGTGTTCCTTGTAGTTGTAGCTTAATCGGGTCAAGGAGGATCTTCTAATGACAAGTTGTTATAGTGGGCTTGGCCAACTCGAGATCGGTTAAACAAGCTAGACAACACAAGACCGGTTAGACAAGCTCGGCCAAAGGAGCTCAGCCACATAAAAGGAGGTGAGAATTTTTCATTATATATATAAAACACAGGTTTTATAGCAATCCTCCACATATTGCAAAAGATAAGAACGAAAAATTGAAAGAAGAAAAAAGAAAATCCTAGGTCTCACAAGAGTTGATATAGTAAGCAATATGAACTAGTTGTAGATCGAGAAACTTAAAACACAATGATTCTTACACCACATAGAATTTTAATTACAAAGTTTAAGCTCTTATAATGCAGTCTCTAGCACTCTTACACACCATAGGAATATACTTAATAACTCACATGAACCTTATTCATGGGATCTACAATAACAAAGATTGGGTTACCATCACTTGTTTGTTTGCAAGTGAGTTAAGTCTCATTCTCGTCAATATTTCTAAGATTATATTTCTTCCCAAGGGTTTTGTCAAAGGCTCTGCTACTTCACATAATCAATGGAATAGTTTCACGCTTTAACAATTGCTTCACCAAATTATGTCTCAAATGTATACGTGTTAAGACAAAATCGTCTATGCGCTTAAATGACCTTTTGTTTTAAACCAAATAACATTAAACGAAATAATACTCTGAAGACAACATAGGATTAAAACATAAGACTTATAACCAATCCCTAACACAGAAAACCTTAGGATTTTAGGAAACAGAAAAACAACTAAGTTAAAACACCTAGACAAAATGCTAAATGACTATTTAGTCAAAAGAATCTAAGAGAGTTGAAGCTAAATGTGTAAAGCTTATCATACCTAAAGGGTATTCAGTTTAACTCTCGAGAAAAAGAAACAATGTCAAGACAATGTCATTGAAAAAACACTCTAAAAGACTAAAACTTAAAACACTAAAGAAAACACAAACAACGCTAAACGTTGTCTACCTAAAATCACAAGAAGCATTTACTCTGTCTAAGCGATACCATGAACTAAATATTACTTCGTCTAATGATGAAGTGTTTACTCAATTCTTTGTATCCTTAGAAGAAAAGCTTAATCGTCAAATACTACCTCAACGGTAGAAAACCAAAAGGCACTTTATTGTTTTAAGTAAACATTAAATGACATTAATTACTCAATGTTAAAAAAAAAACAAAAGTGATAAGAAAATACATATATGTTGCATGTACAATCTACTCTATTTTTTGTAGATGAGCTATTCTAAACGCATCCACAAGCTTTAGATCAAATATCAAAAGTGAACATTAGGTACAAAAGAGATATTCACAGAATGTGGAAACCAGTGTTGAGATTGTTGAAAAGGGAAGCACTAGTTTAGCTAACCTTAGTCTCACAGTGCTTAGTTCACTCTGTTTTTGATTATTACAACACATTATTAATAACACATGTTTTGTTATGTTTTACATGTTCTATTGCTTATTAATTAATATCTTGTTGAACATGTTTTGTGTTGAATTTGATATGTGAATGCACATTTACTGAGCTTGTATATGTTACATCATTTCTGGTTGCATTACACATAATTTCTAAGAACAAAACCACATGCACTATTGTGAACTTAAACTGTGTGGCAAATCTAATAGTTTAAGTCGACTTCATTATTAATTTAATCGACTGAGATTGAAGACTTTACACAGATTTTCAAATACAGTGCCATGTGAGATTTTGCATTGAAAAGAATTTCAAAATGTACAGATGTGTCAAAGTCGATTGTGGGTGCTTTGCATTCGACTTTGTTAGTTGTTTTATTTGAGATTCTGTTATGCTTGTGAACAGTAACAGCTATATTTTTAAAAGTTAGTTAAGCATTGAATGAGAGCCAATGTATTGAATGAGGAATTAATTTGTTTGACCTGACAGCTACTAATTTGACTTAACTGTTATTACTGTCATAAGATAGTCGACTATTAGTAGCTTAGTCGACTACAGGAGCGTCTGTTTTATAGAAATCTATAAATAGACAAGATCTGAGTTGTTTCAGAAAACTTTTGGAAATCTAACATTTTCATATTCTGTTTCAGATTGTTTCTCTGTGATTTAGAGCTCCAAGATCTCATCAAGATGCCGTGGTGATCATTCTTTGAAGAGGTTCTGAAGGAGATTTCTACAGTGCTTACTGCTTCATTATTATCTGCACAATTGAGGTCTTCTCTGGTTGATCAAGATTTGTGTTGCATTCCGTGGTGATTGTTGTTGTACCTGTTGTGATTACATGGGGTAGACTCATGGAGTCTGGTACACTTTGAGGATTGTTCAAAGTGGGTTATAGATTGCCGAAGAGGGGATATCTTTCTGCAAGTCTTGCTGTTTGTATTGCCTATATTTTGGTTAGAGGGTTAGAGAGGTGTTTTATATTTTTGACGTGGAGGTCTCTATAGAAGCCTTGTTGTAAAAACCTTGACCATTATAGTGCATTTTCTTCTTGGGATTGGAAGGACACTGGATGTAGGCATTGAGGCCGAACCAGTATAAAAACCTGCATTTGAATTCTCTATCCCTACACTTTTACATTTAGTTGACTCTACTTTTTACGTTGTTTACTTTGACTTTCCGCTGAACTTAAATTTCTATTACTTGCGATTCAAGAAAATTTGTAAAGTTTTACACTTTGTGAAAAAGGTTGCGAAAAGACTCTGATTTTGAAAACTCACCAACTCACCCCCGCTCCCCCCCCCCCCCCCCCCCCCCCCCCCGCCGCTCTTGGTGTTAAAACGAAGCCAACTTGTTTTCCAATAACCAGGAGTGATGCGAATACTCAGTTGTAATCTTGTGAAGATGATAGTTAAACCCTTTAGAGGGGAGACTGGACGTAGCTCAATTGGAGTGAACCAGTATAAAAATATCTATGCAATTATCTTCTCTTTCCTAAACTCTTTTCTCACAAAACCTAGAGTTATGATCTTATTTCTAAACACAAGAACGTTCCAACCTAAACGATTATTCTTCAACAAAGGAAGTTCTTACAAACTCTATAGTGTACATTCTGAATAGCATGACAAAAAAAGCTATCATTTATAATTATTTATTAGATCGAGTATCTAAGCGTTTAAAAGAAAATCTCAAAGCTCGACAACATGCTATATCAGAAGGGTTGCAAAAAGATCTTTTCCACTAACACTATTCAACCCCCCTAGGTCCTTCAATATGTTTGTTCTTTTAATTGTAATTCTTTATTTTAGCTATAACGACTTTCAATTGACATTCATAGTGTATAGACACTAATGGGGTTGGTATTATTTTCAAGACCCTGAATTAGATGTCATTGAACATATGTTTTGTATTGGAATAGTGTCTGTTTATAAATATTTTATCCAAGTACCTTGTGTTTAATTAGTTAAAGCTTATTGTGATGTGAAATATTAATTGTTTGTATTATAAATGTGTAATATGTGTTATATGCGAAATAGAATAACTTAAATGGTTATTAAATAACATTGTAAACAAAATGAATGACTTGGCGTAATGGTAGAGTTGTGTGTTTGTTATGTGTGGAATGCAGGGTTCCAAACTCAAACCCTAGAAGAACCAAAATTGTTATGTGTGAAAGCGTATCACTTTTGAAACAATTATAACATCTTGTTTCTTGCATATATTACTTAATTAACTCTATACTAGGACAAAAGAATGTAAATTTCATGTTGTATGTGTAAATGAATACAAAACAAATTAGTTATATATGTAAATTTCTATTGAAATGTATGAGGTGTTAAATATGTTTCATGATTACGTGTACAATGATGCATACCTATTGTTGAATCTGTTATGTAGCCGTGTGTGTGTCTTCTCATTTTGATTTTGGGTGATACTGGACACTGTGTGTATTATAATGATTTCAAATTCAATGGATGCAGTTGTATGCTCTTGTGTGATGATATTTAACGTTGTTTGGATTATCAAAAATCTTTATGGGTTACTGTGTATTTTTCTGTGGTTATAATTGGTAATGTTAGTAGTTGTTTGAGCTTTATATGTTCTCTTGGAGACCTTGCCAATATTGTTAAGCTATTATCGTGTCTAAGAGTGGTTGTTTATTGTTGTATTGGGTACTAACATTGATTGGGTACGATTGGGCTTATGTTTTGATGTTGTATGGTTGTTATTAAATGTTGCATTTTGTTGTTTCAAATTGAGTTAAAAGGGTTGTGATAACTCTCCAATTTTGCACATTTTTCAGTGTTTAGGAGTCTTTCTTAGTTTCTTTTACGCTTTAATTGTGTAGAATTACTGATCAGCCTTATTCATACTTGATTTTATTGCAGTGATGCCCTTGGATAACTAGGCTGCTTCAATGCTGGAATTGGGCCATAACAGAAGTTGATTGAGAAGTGATGATTTGAAGAAAAGCATTGGGATGAACATAAAAATTTGGGTCGTCACTGCTGGAAACTTATGCACATTTAATTGGGCCGCTTGAATCGGGCTGCACATGAGCTGTTGCTGCTACGCTAGACTTGGGTTGCACTTTAGTTGGATGACGCCGTTTTGGGCGTTGCTACTGCATAGGGGTCTCTTCCCCTCAATGCCATTTGCAAAGTTGCTTAATCAATACACTTTGAGGAAAATGAGAAAACCCTCGAGCTAGGATGAGAAGAAAGCGAAAGAGAGTTCCATGGCTCAAGTGCATTACTTACCCCAAATTTGAAGACCAAAGCTTGCGATCCTGCCCAGTAATAAGGAGTTGGCAAGTGCTGAACAATTGGTCACTTGGGCCGCTATTGTGCTATTTTACACTACAACCCATTGGACCATTAATGCTGGGGGAGACAACTTTTGGGGGGTCTTTTTCTCACGCGTCTAATTGGATCAGAGGTTGAATTTGGGCTAGAACGTTACTGGTGGAAATGGGCTGCTGGATTTGGACCTACTCTAGTAGAATGACACCATCTTGGAGCATCTTGGCAGAAGCTGCAGGGTCTTCACCTTACACATTCATTTGGCTCGAGGCATCAATTAGAGAAAAGAACTCCTTCATCCAACAAGAGAGAAAAAAGCTCACTTGAGAAGAGAAAAACTAGCCCTTGAGCTAGGGTTTAGAGAAAATGTGCGAGAAGAAAAAGAAAGAGCAAGAAAGGTTGGAGCACGACTTGACCAGAGAGACCTGACCAGAGCTAACCGACGGGAAAATGAAGAAGATCAAACAGCTTGGAGGTAGAAGGAAGGACAGTCATCCAATTAGGAGCTCAAAGCGTCGCTAAGCAAGTTTCTTCTCCTCTTTTTCTTTACTTTCTTTCGTTTTTTTAGACCTATATAAAGGGGTTCTTATCTTTAAATATACAGAGACCTAAGACACATTACGCTACAGTTCTTCGTTCTCTAGAGACTCTTAGGCCTAAACGTTCATGTGATATCTTGATTTCATAAGACTTGAGAAAAACGAAATTTAGTGTTTTAAATGCAAAACAAAAAATTAAATATGCATGCAAAGATTGATCAGTTGACAGTTGAACTATATGGAAGAATGATGTTGTTGGGGTTTATGATTTCATCCTAGTCCGCTCTTATATATTTACCAATCCTACTTAATTCTACTTCTTTTTAAATGTTAATGCCACTTTTTAAATTCCCCTAATCCCAATATCTTGGTGAAGAGAGCTTACTCCTAATTACTAGTTTACTATGTCTAGTCTCCCTAGCAATTACTCATGCATTACATAATTCGCAGAGAAGCTTAAGTCAACCGGTCCTCTTATCCCTATGTCTGTAATATTGCTACCGAGAGAATTCCCTCATGTCTAGACCTACCCATACGTGTCCATATAGATAGAATCAAATATTATGCTATTGAGTAATGTCTTAAACAAAGCATGCAAATATAATGGAGGAAAAACTCTAACAATTGATTAGAGAAAGCATATGAATAACGCAAGAATTTCAATATATGAGAGTTTCAATAGGATTACATCGTTCCCCAACAACAAAACAGTTTAGTTCACCATAATCACGGTGAAACTAGATAAAAATAATGGAATGAATGAAAAGATAACCCTAGACTTGATAAGTTGGAGCTTCCGCATCCAAAATCCGCCTCCAAGGAGTGATGAGAGTGTTTCTGCGTCCTTTCTGCCAAAAGATACCCCTTTTGGTTTGTCCAGATCTATTTATAATTCATTAAATTGAAACATAAACTGGCACAAGCCCAATAGTACACCGCCAAGCGGTGGCTCACCGCCCGATAGTGGGTGCGACACTCAAAATGGCGCCCAACGGTGTTGCCCAGGCGAAAAACAGTGAAAAACTGGCACTCAATGCCATTGCTCAGCGCTACCTAAGACACAAAACTGCACTCTGGTTGGCTTTTCAGCATTCTAGTTGACTGGTTGACTTTTCTGGTTGACTGGTTGACTGGTTGACTTTTCTGCACTGCAACTCCTTGATACTTCAACCCTTATTTTATCAAATCATTTAATAAACTATAAAATAAAGGGAATTTAGTGATAAAATCATAAAGCACGCCCTCAACTCTCTTATTTACAAAACTAAAGCAAAAACATGAGGTCAAACAAGTTTCTAAGTCAAAAAGGGTGCATTAAGTATAAAAATTACGATTTTTCAACCGTTATCACAGTCCCCAACTTAGAATTTTGCTTGTCCTCAAGCAAAACAAAATGTAACTTAGTTTTCAAACAATCAATATAATGGATTAACACACTTCAAATCTCTTTCTTCCAAGACAAGTAATCACTCTCACCTTATCATAAAAATATCAGTCAAGATGTACAGATGCATTACTTCAATTAAACTCAATTTGGTGTTCACATAATCACAGTCTTTCCAACAAATGCTAGTATCATGAATGACGAATTAACCAAGAACAAATGCAATCATGTATACTAGGAACTACTCCTCACTAAGGAAAGTGTTTCACTCAAGCACATAGGTGTATATTGAGGTGACTTATTCTCTCTACTATCATAATGTCACACATTTAACAACAATCAATCATTTAACCACAATCAATCATACTCACAAGCAAGTTATCATCACAATGGCTTTCCATGGCTTGTAACGTGTTTGGGTTAAGAAGAACATTGGTTTTTCTGGATCACAAAATCCTTGAGTTAAGAAAGTTATTCACATTTATAATTCAAGCACAAACTCTCTTTAATATCCAATCTCACTCATTTCCAACTTTCCCCTTTAATGAGTTTTTAAATTGGTTGACTGAATGCTACCAGTTTGACTAAACTGTTATAACTGTCATAACTCAGTCGATTGTATTAGTAGCTTATTCGACTCAGAGAATGTTTGTTAAAACAGAAATCTATAAATTTGCTAAACACGAAGATATTCAGAGACTTTTGATGATCTAACAATTTCATTTCTATTTCAGATTGATATCTTTGATCTTAGAGCTCCAAGAATTCTCCAAGAAGACGATGGTGATCTTTTTTGAAAGAGATTCAATGGGATACTGACTGCGCACACATTACTTGATCACATTCTGCATAGTAAAGGTGTTTCTGGTTGATCAAGATTTTGGCTTGGCATCCTTGAAGATTGCTGCATTGGACCTGTGGTGATTACAGGGGATAGACTCGTGGAGTATTGTTCACTTTGAGGATTGTTCAAAATGGTGTTTGGCAGATTGCAGGAGAGGGGACATCTTGCTTCAAGTCTTGCTGTGTTTGCTGCCTATAGTTTGTTAAGGGTTAGAGAGGAGATTTATATTTTTGACGTGGAGATCTTCTACAAATTCCTTGTTGTAAAAACCGCAACCATTATAGTGCATTTGCTTCCTGAGTTGGAAGGACACTAGATGTAGGCATCGTTGGCCGAACCAGTATAAAAACCAGTGTTTGATTTTCTCTATCCCTGCACTTTTACATACAATCCACTTTACTATTTGCGCAGTCAACTATGTTTTTCTGCTGCACACAAATTTTCATTACTTGCATTTCTAGAAAGTTTAAAAAGTTTTATACTTTGATTTCAAGATTGGAAAAAGACTTTGATTTTAATAAACCACCAATTCACCCCCCTCTTTGTGTAAAAAGAAGCCTACCTGTTTTCCAACATAGTAATCTCCAATTGCTTGAAGATCTTATCAAAGCGCTCATATTGCTACTTTTGATCCAATCTTTCACCCTTTTTAGGGTAAGGAAGAATCTTTTCAATTTTCTCAATTTATTTCTCTCTCATTTTCTTTTTTTTTTCTTTTTTCTCTCTCTCCCTCTTCTCTCTCTTTTTCTTTTCTCTCAACCTCACCTCTTCTTTCTTCTTTCTCTTCTTCTTTTTTACTCAACTCAACTTTCTCTTTTCTCTCATCTTTACTCTCATCCAAAATCTTGCCACTTCTAGTCATAATGGCATTGCACTCCTCCTTAGGGTTAACTTTAGTATTAGCCCCAAAAATCATGTCGGGCATATGCTATAACTTTTTAGAAAATTTGCCAACTTGTATCTCTAAGTTTCTGATGGCTGCTTCGGTGTTCCTCTGATTAAAGATAGTTACCTGCATAAATTGTTGAAGAGTTTCTTCAAGCTGCGTAGTTTTTCAAATAAAGAGGATATTTGTTGCCATTATGACTATTTCTACTGTTGTTAACCTATGAAACGTTATGTATCTCTTGTGGCAAAAGAGATAGTGTTTGCATCACTTCTTTCGACTATTGAGTGATAAGCTTATATTGCTCAAGCAAGACATCCTGAGATTGTAACTGTGAAACTTTTTCCCTTTCAAAGATATCCATGATGTGGTTGAATGCTTCTGGTTGCATGCTTCTGGTTTGACCCTCGGCCTTGCAATGCTGTTAAAGTATTGAGGGCGAACCACAATGGTAGATCTGCTAGAAAACGTCTCCTAGGAGTTTCCTCCTCAGCCATATCTTTTATGCTCTGGTTGCATGCATCAATCAATAATTCTCTAGAAGTTCGAGTTCTCCTTTTCCTCCGGGTTTCTCTCAAGCCTTGAAGAAGAGGTTGTTGATTTTTCTTGCTCCTAGTGTGAATTGTATCCTGCATACACAAGAAACCAATCCCTAAAAAGCACTATTATATAAAACTAAAACAAAAGAAAACAAAAACAAAAAATCAAGTCAAAGTTAATCAATAATCACACTACTAGAATAATTAAACCACGAGTCCCCGACAACGGCGCCAAAAACTTGTTAAGAGCCTGACAAGTGTACCAAATCATATCAAGTAATAATAAACGGTAAGTCCGAGTATCGTTTCCCTAAAGACTCTTAGGCCTAAACATTCATGTGATATTTTGATTTCTTAAGACTTGAGAAAAACAAAATTTAAGGTTTTAAATGCAAAACAAAAAATTAAATATGCATGCAAAGAATAATCAATTGACAATTGAACTATATGGAAGAATGGTGTTGTTTGGGTTTATCATTTCATCCTAATCCACTCATATATTTATCAATCCTACTTAATTCTACTTCTTTATCAATGTTAATGCTACTTTCTAAGTTCCCCTAATCCCAATATCTTGGTGAAGAGAGCTGACTCCTAATTACTAGTTTACTATGTCTAGTCTCCCTAGCAATTACTCATGCATTACATAATTTGCATATAAGCTTAAGGCAATCGATCCTCCTATCCCTATGCCTAGGTAATATTGCTACCGAGAGAATTCCCTCATGTCTAGACCTACCCATACATGTCCATATAGATAGAATAAAATATTCTGCGATTGAATAATGTCTTAAACAAAGCATGCAAATATAACGGAGGAAAAACTCTAACAATTGATAAGAGAAAGCATATTAATAAAGCAAGGATTTCAATATATGAGAGTTTTAATAGGATTACATCGTTTCCCCAACAAAAAAAGAGTTTAGTTCACCATAATCATGGTGAAACTAGATGAAAATAATGGAACGAATGAAAAGATAACCCTAGACTTGATAAGTTGGAGCTTTCGCATCCAAAATTTGCCTCCAAGGAGTGATGAGGGTGTTTCTGCGTCCTTTCGGCCAAAAGATACCCCTTTTGGTTTGTCCAGATCTATTTATAAGTCAATAAAGCAAAGCAAAAACTGTCCCAGGCCAAGAGTACACCGCTCAACGGTGGCTCACCACCCGACGGTGGGTGCGACACTCAAAATGGTGCCCAACGATGTCGCCTAGGCGAAAAATAGTTAAAAATTGGAAAACTGGCGCTCACCGCCACCGCTCAGCACTGGGTCACTGCCCAGCGCCACTGCTCAGCGCTGCTTGCGGCACAAAATTGCACTCTGGTTAACTTTTCAGCATTCTTGTTCACTGGTTGACTTTTCTGGTTGACTAGTTGACTGGTTGACTTTTCTGCATATTGGTTGACTTTTCTACACTACAACTCCTTGATACTTCAGCCCTTCTTTCAAATCATTCAATAAACCTACAAAATCAAGGGAATTTAATGATAAAATCATAATGCATGTCCTCAACTATCTTATTTACAAAACTAAAGCAAAAACATGAGTCCAAGCAAGTTTCTAAGTCAATAAAGGTGCATTAAGTATAAAAATTAAGTATAAAAATAACGATTTTGCAACCGTTATCACTTCTCCCCTTTTTCTTTACTTTCTTTCGGGTTTTTTAGACCCTATATAAAGGGGCTCTTATCTTGTAAATATACAGAGACCTTAGACACACTATGTTATAGTTCTTCGTTCTTTAGATTAGGGTTTACGCTTTTTGTAGAGTAGATTTTACTTTTCTTACTTTAGGAGCACAGACTAACGGTGGTGACTGCCTGCGATGGCTCCAACTACGCTGTTGTTCGGCACATTTTTTGTAATTTTCGTTTCTCCTTAATAAATTGTTCTTTTTTCTTTGATATGTTCTTTGTTTCTGTTTTAAGCTTTGTCATTATGTTGTTTTGATTGTTCTTCATCAATGTTTATGTGTTTCTTGTGTTGTATTAATTGAAAATGAATGGGACTCTATCACTCTGTATTGAGCATTTTTTATCGAGATATCTTCTCGAGTCAGAGATGAGTCCAATGCATAAAAATTCATCTGTTTCTACTCTTTTCTTTAGTGTATATCAGATTTAGATTTGCATTGATTGAGAATGAGTGGAAATTGTCATTGCAAGTTCTGAAATATGAACTAAAAGACCCTAGATTGGGCTTACTTTAGTCAGAATGTCTTTCAGAGTGTAATTGAAGCTTTATCCTCAATCATTTGCACATTTAAATTCTATTCGTGAATTTTTGATTGATGAATAGGCTAATGGACATTGATTGGAGAAATTAGTAGAAAACGTCAATTCGAAGTTCTGAAATATGAACTAGAATACTCTGGATTTGGATTCACATTATCAGGATGTCTTCCTAAGAACTCTAAGCACTCTTTTATTCACATCAATGTACATTTACCTCTGAATTCAATTCTTCTTTGATATTACTATCTTGCTTTTGATTTGTTAGACTTTAACATCTGACTTTGCTTTGTTTAAATTCTAAATTTTGTTTTCAATTGCTTTATGATGATAGTTAGACTAGGTTAGATTTAATTTTTGGTACTGCTTTATTCTGATTGATTTCGTTTCTGATTTCTTCAGAGTTATCATAGTTCAATTTATTTTAGTTTCATATTGTAGTGTAGCATATGCATACTGTTCATTTGTAGGTTTAGTTGCATCTTTTAGATTTTTTATTTATAGTTTTAGGTTCTGTTGTTATGCAATAGCAATGTTTAATAGTTTAGGTTCTTTCTTTTATAATAATTCCTTAGTTTAGTTTAGGTTTCATATTAGAGTTTTATTTTCTTTAATTCTTTATTAATAATTTCATTGTTTTCATTTAATTTCTTTCCCCACCTTGCATTAGTTAATAGTTAGTAAATAGAATAAAAGCAAGAATTAACCAAACACTTTGAACTTAATTGTACCGAGTCCAAAGATTGATACCTAGGTTATCCCTATACTTCATTAGTGAGGAAATCTAGTTTGTTCTGATTTTGTGCGACGAATATCAGTTTAACAGGTTGGTTGTTGTTAAAATAATTATAAGTCTCTCAAATATATATTGTTTGTGTTGTATGAATTGGTTGAAGCGAATCTTGTTGCTTAATATAGATCTTGCACTAAGCACCTAGTTGTACTCAATGGCCTTGAGTTTGGACTTGAGAAAATATAGTCAGTTTCATTTATGGGTTTTTTGTGAGTTTTGAGATACTTAGAGAACTACTCTTGAATTACCCAAGAATAAGAAGTGGTCTAGAGAGTTGGTTTTGATACCCTTGAGTGTTAGGGTCTTCCTTTTGCTCGTGTGAGCACTCTTTGCCTTTGCGAAGTAGTGGAAGAGTGAGTTTGAGTATTGTACTCTCTTGCCTGTGAGAAACGAGAAAGAAAGGAAATATGTTTCACCCTATAGTCGAGCTTGAAGTTGAGTATAGTGCTTGATGTGCGAAGCACCAGAGTTTTTACTCATAAGACCTTGAGCAATAGGGAAACTAGGTCTGTACTACGAAGGTACACTGCTCAACCACCCTGCAATGGGTATTAATGTTGCGATGTTAAACCACTGAAAGGAAGTTTATATGAGAGAGGTTTTGGTTTGATGAATGGTTTGGAATAATTTACTTTGATATCGCTTCATTTGATTTTATGTTTGTTTATGTTTAAATTCTTAGCTCACCCATAATGTTTGTGTTATATAGGAGCATATGTAAATATAGAGACTTCTGGAGTTGTGTAGATATCCAAGAGAGTGGAAACTATCAATGAGAATTATTATAAGTTTCTTTTGCTTTATAATTTCTTTGAAATAGATTATTGGGTTTATATATTTGATAATTTATAATTTACATTACATTTGGATTATGGACTTGTTATTTTAAATTGTGATAAATTGATTTTAAATATTTCCCTTGTATTGCAAAAAAATTGAAGTCTTTGGTGCATTTTAGTGACTCCTAAAATTGGGATATTACATCATTCCTAGTAGAATGTTCGCTAAGAAGATTTTAAACCACTCATCCCTATTACGATCCATTTGAAAGCAACAAACTCATATTACATTGTTGATCTTGCAATAATTGTTTGTCAGGCTTATCTCCGTGTAATTGCATCATCCTCAAGTGTGAGTACATAACCACTAGTGGATTTTATCTCATCTGAATCAGAGATTCAGTTAGTTACCTTTCTAGTGCAGTGGGAAATACACTATATTTAATAACATAATCCATTGAACCTCTTAAGTAATTCATAAGCCTTACAAGTGCATCCTAATTTTCTTGATTTAGACATTGAGTGTACCTACTTAATCTACCTACTGCGAACCAATATCAGGTCTAGAAAATCTCATCAAATGTAGTAAAGCTCCCAATTATCTGAGTATATTGAGGTCGGGAGACATATTTTCCTAGTTTTTTCATTAAATTAGAATTAGCATCATAAGGGGTATTCATTAGTTTAAAGTAATAACACCCACACTTCTTAAGAAGTCTCTCGATGTATTGTTCTTGGCATAGTAATATACTTTCTCCCTTCCGTATGATTCAAACACTTAAAATCACATTGGCTTCACCCATGTCTTTAATTTCAAAATTCAATCCTAGAAATATTTTACTTCTAGCGACAAATTCCTTGCATGTACCAAAGATTAACATGTCATCCACATACAAACATATAATGACACAATCACCATTGTTAGATTTATCAACATCATTAGGTGGAAAACCACTACAAAGCAACACATTATCAAGTTTTCATGCTATTGTTTTGGTGCTTGTTTCAACCCATACAAAGATTATAAAAGTTTGCATACTTGATTCCCTTGACAAGGTACAACACACCATTCAAATTGAGTCATATAGATTTCCTCCTCTAAATCACCATTCATAAAGGTAGTTTTAACACCCAAACTTCTTACGACGTTTCTCAACGTATTGTTCTTGGCATAGTAATATACTACCCACCTTCCTTATGATTCTAACACCTAAAATCACATTGGTTTCACCCATGTCTTTAATTTCAAAATTCAATCCTAGAAACAATTTAGTTATAAAGACAACTTCCTTGCATATACCAAAGATTAACATGTCATCCACATACAAACATATAATGACACAATCACCATTTTCAAATTTAGAGTACACATATTTATCAATATCATTAAGTGGAAAACCATCACAAAGCAACACCTTATCAAGTTTTTGATGCCATTATTTTGGTGCTTGTTTTAACTCATACAAAGATTTTAAAAGTTTGCATACTTTATTCTCTTGACCAGGTACAACACACCATTGAGTCATATAGATTTCCTCCTCCAAATCACCATTCAAAATGGTAGTTTTAACACCCAAACTTCTTATAAAATTTCTCAACGTGTTGTTCTTGGCATAGTAATATACTACATCCCTTGCTTATGATTCTAACACCTAAAATCACATTGGCTTCACATATGTCTTTAATTTCAAAATTCAATCCTCGAAACAATTTAGTTCTAGCAACAACTTCCTTGCATGTACCAAAGATTAACATGTTATCCACATACAAACATATAATGACACCATCACCATTTTCAGATTTAGAGTACACATATTTATCAACATCATTAGGTGGAAAACCATCACAAAGCAACACATTATCAAGTTTTCCATGCCATTGTTTTGGTGCTTGTTTCAACCCAACAAAGATTTTAAAAGTTTGCATACTTTATTTTCTTGACCAGGTACAACACACCATTCAAGTTGAGTCATATATATTTCCTCCACCAAATCACCATTCAAAAAGGTAGTTTTAACACCCATTTGGTGTATAATTAGATTATGGATAACTATTAGAGCTAACTGCTGAGATTGTTGACAACAAAATATCTATATCACTCTAGTTTTTTATGATGATAACTCATTGCATAATAACACATATATGTTGTTGTTATGTTACATGTTCTTATGTTGAATGTTTGATATATATGTTGAACATGTTTCTGTGATATAATTCTATGTGAATGCATACTTATTGAGCTTGTACTTGTTACATCATTTTTGGATGCATTGCACATGTTTTGATGCATGAAAACCACAAGCACTTTTGTGAACTTATAATTTTGTGACAAAGTTGCAGTAAAGTCGACTCCATTATTAATTGAATCGACTATACTAAAATCTTTGTACAAATTTTGAGAATTAGTGCTGTGTGAGAATTTGAGAAGGAAAGAATTTCAAAATGTTCTTACATGTCGAAGTCGACTGTGTGCGCCACATATTCGACTGTATTAGTTGATTGATTTGAAATTTTGTTATACCTATGAACAATAACGGCTATATTTTCAAAAGTTAGTTGAGCATTGAATAGTAGGTCAACTGTATTAAATGAGTTTTTAATTTCTTTGACTGAACGCTACTAGTTTGACTGAGCTGTGATAACTGTCATAACATAGTCGACTGTATTAGTAGCTTAATCGACTCATAGAATGTCTGTTAAACATAAATCTATAAATTGATGGAACACGAAGTTGTTCTAAGACTTTTGATGATCTAACATTTTTACATTCTGTTTCAGATTGAATTCTCAGATATTGTAGAGCTCCAAGAACTCATCAAGAAGACGGTGGTGATCTTTTTTTAAGGAGATTCCAAGGGAGATTTATTGTGCGCTCATTGCTTGATCACATTCTACACATTGAGTTGTTTCTGGTTTGATAAAGAATCTGGTTTAGCATCCGTGGTGATTGCTGTGTGTACTTGTTGTGACTAAAGGAGATAAACTCATGGAGTCTGGTTCACTTTGAGGATTGTTCAAAGTGGTTCTGTAGATTGCAGGAGAGGGGATATCTTGCTGCAAGTCTTGCTGTGTTGTATGCCTATATTTTGGTTAGAAGGTTAGAGAGGTGTTTTATATTTTTGATGCGGAGGTCTTCTATAAAATCCTTGTTGTAAAAACCTTGACCATTATAGTGCATTTGCTTTCTGGGTTTGGAAGGATAGTGGATGTAGGCATTGCTGGTCGAACCAATATAAAAACCAACGTTTGATTTCTCTATCTCTGCTATTTTATATTCAGTTGGTTGTATTATTTGCGTAGTCAACTACGATTTTCCGCTGCACACATTTTTCATTACTTGCGTTTCAAGAAAGACTTGTAAAGTTTTCAATTGTGTTTTAAAGATTGCAAAAAGACTCTGATTTCGAAAACTCATCAATTCACCCCTCCCCTCTTGGTGTAAAACGAAGCCTACCTATTTTCCAACACTAACATCACTCGAAGTAATAAATTTTGGATTTTTGAGTAAAACCTTTTGCCAAGGTATCAAAGTAATCACCACATATATCTGATATAAACCTTTAACACATTATCTCTTGTTGGTATCTTCAATAATTATGTGTGTAATGAGTTAGGATGCGACATCTGCTTGTGTTTATGTTTTAGTTGTTTGTAATCAGTACATGTTGGTGGAAATTTCTTAACCAAGTTTTGAAACAAATTCATCATGTAGAAGTATGTTCTCTCCTTTAATATCTTGAAACAACTTGTGGTACTCGTTGATTTGAGACTTTGTGGGATTATCTTCAATAATCTCCTAGCAATAGTAGGTACTTATGATGAATGTTCATCTGACAACATCTTCAATAATGTATTTGAGAATAAAAAAATCCCATATGTATTTTTGCTTTCTTATAGGAATAGTACACATCGAACAAGTCATTAGAAAGTGTACTAAGTAAAGTATTTAGGCATACCTTGTTCACATGAATCCAATCTTCAACTTGTTTTGAATTTAAAGGGATATTGGAGTCATGTTTTGGAGATGAAAGAGAAGTATCAACTTCATTCAAGTCTAAAAGGGTAGACACACGTTCTTGCTAGTGTCAGAAGTTCTATCCAAAAAAGACCTTGATTTTTGAAACATCTAGGAATGGTTTGATAAAGATCGCCTGAGTATCAAAAATAACGTTTTTGATTCTCCATAATTAGGTTATTGATTTTAGTCATAAGTTCTTTAGATTGTTGTAAAATGTTTACAAAGTCATGAACAAAAATTTCTTGAGATGTATAGATTCACTGTTTTTAAAGACTTATTTATAGTGTTACGCAAGTTTCCCAATATATAAAAAAATCGAGCGTATCAAAACTGACAAGTAATTTATTTTAAGAATAAAAAAATCTAAGATATTACAAGAATAATAAAGAAGAGAGATAACAAGAGAGAATAGAGAAGGAGAGCTCTGAAACATTTTATGTGAGAGAGAAAAAGTTCATGAAGGTGATACGTGTTTTGGAATGATCAGCGGACCTTTGTTTAAAGAGTTTGAAAAAGATATGTGACCGGCCCAAAGTCTCTAACGTGCGAAATAATCCCACAACTTGTAGCTGACGAGACCGGTTCAATAGACCACGAGGTGTGATGATGTCTCGCGACTTGTGAGACAAGTCGAGCAAGGTCTACAAATTCCTTGCAGTTGCAGCTTAACTAGATCAAGTGAAGATATTCCAACGTCAAGCTATTACAGTGGGCTCAGTCAGACAAGCTCGACCGAGGAGCTCAGCCATAGGTGATCGGCCATGGTAGCTCGGTCACAGGATCCTAGCAACAGGAGCTTAACCACAAAACCTCAATCATAAAGTTCGGCCACAGGAAAGGAGACAAGACTTTTCCAATATATAAAACATAAGTTTTATAATAGTTTTAACTCTCGTAATTTGTCTCATGAAATATCACTTTATACAATGTAATAAATGGTGGTTGTCACATTAGTTTGCATGAAAATCTATATCATACTTTATGGGATATGAATTATAATAATTTTTAAACTGTTATGTATGTAAATTGTGACCGTTAAAACTGTCACATTATACAAAATTAATTATCAATAATTTTAATTTTTTTTCTCTAAACCATACTTAAGAGTTGTGTAAAATATTAAGAAAAATGATATTTTAACATCAATTTTTGACACCATTTTGATACTGTACACGTGTCAAAATGTGATTGAACGATTTCAAATTGAAAAAAGCTTAGGCAAAGACATATTTGAAAAAGAAAAACAGCAGTTTCTTTTTTTAATTTGAAATCATCCAATCACATTTTGACACGTGTGCAGTGTCAAAATGATGTCAGAAAATTAGTGTTAAAATATCATTTTCCAAATATTAATGTGCCTCTGATATTATGAGCAAGCTTTCACCACCGTGTGACTTGTGCCCACTAGTTTACGTGGCAAATTATGGTGGTTTAAACGTGAAAGAATACATGGTGATCTATGTCATAAAGATAACAGGTAAAAAGGTGAGCTTAAAATAACAATAATAAACAAATAAAGCAAAGTTTGCCAGTTACCATCATATTTTGGGGTAATGGGAATGGCCAAGTTGCTAACTTTTTTGTTTAGGGTCGGTGCATGTCCCCATCAATCTCCATTACTTTAACCAGAACTTACACACTAAGAAACTAATTTTAATTTGATGAAATCCCTTTGTTCTTTGCTTCTGATACATATTCCATTTCTGCATAAGCCACATCAAGCTGCTGAAAATGGCTTTTGAAAATGGCTTTAGTGCTTTTCCAAAAAGTAAAGTTGTTTGCACGGCTTTGTTTTCCTTTGTTGGGTTTGGAATTTGGACCTCGTCTCATTGGCTGGCTGCTATTCTTTTTTTAGTCGCACCATGCTTTCTTACATTTTTATCCATTGCATGGTGCTTCCCCACTCCTTATCACAACCTCATCAACTTTTGCATGATTGAACTTTCATTGCCTAAAATATGCCTCCTAATGTTTCTTTCCACCAAACGCTTATTTATAAGCATGATGATATTTTGACAACATTTTTTGACAATTTTTTTTACAATGAGACACATGTCATCATTTTATTGGTCTATTTGAATTTACGTTTAAAAAAATATTTAAAACAGACCAATCAAAAACTATCATGTATGCATTATCAAAAAATTGTTAAAAATGTATTCTTAAAAGGACTTTTTCCTATTTATAACCTGATTTATGGATATCTAAAACAAAGTGAGGAAGAGTCGGGTTCAACTTTTTCATTAACATTCAAAAAATACAATGTAGTTTGATGGTATGGAAAGAAGAATAAAATAAACTATGAATTTAATTCTTTCGAATAACAAAATTTTAATAATTAACATTTATTATTAAAAAAATTTTAATTAATTGAGTAATGAATATTTTGACACTATATAATACAAAATATTACCCTAACTTGACATTTGAAAATAATAATATTTTAATTATATTTATACTATTTTTTAATTTAAAAGTATAATACGTATTATTATATTATTAAAAATAAGTGTAAAATGAATGTATTTTAAGAAGAGTGTCAAATAAATTGTTTCCTAATTAATTATTGCTCTATAGTCTCTTGACTTGCCATATGTTCTGAGAGGGAAACTTAACATGTGCTCCTGACTTTTGTATTTATTAATTTGCATGCATTATAAATGGGCCTGATGAAGAGACTAGAAGTGAAAGTTAGGTTGATCTGAATCCTTTATAACTTTCTTATTTAATAGTCTAATTTTATCCGTTGATTGCTCAGTTTGGATTAAAATTCGTCTTTTTTTGTTTTTTAAATTATATTTAATAACATAATATAACAATAAGTCAGATATGGTAGGTTTTTAATCAATATTTACGTTCAGTTTGGTTGGTCAATTGATCCGTCTAATCTTTCTAATGTAATCAATATTTACGTTCAGTTTAATCAATATTTCTCGTCTCTGTTATAATCAAATTTGGATCGTGCTAATTTATTTTTCATAAACGATACATATTAAACACACAATCATTAGTGCTTCCGAAAATTTAACCTTCCTTGATGCACTTGGTTTAAAAGTATCCGAGCCTCTTAATTCATATATTTCCACTGTGTTCAGACAAAACAAAACCAAAATGTTTAACAATTATAAACTTTTCAAGCTTATCAAATAACATTCTACAAAATATTATTTATAGAGAAACATTTAAAGAAAGAAAATGTTTTTCAAATAAATCATCTGATAAATGTAACAAAAAGTATTTTATAAATTGTGTCTGAATCTAAAAGGTCAACACATGTTACAAAAATGTCTTATAAAGTGAAGTATTTTTCTAAAGCTAAAATTATGTTTTAAACAAGTAAACATCTTACAATTGTATCATTTAACGAAAGCTTCTAAACACTACAAAAAGTATATATGTGTCTAATTAATAGAATGTTTAAGAAAAACGCAAGGATAAAAGATAAATATTTTATAAAGAGAAATACCACTCAGATTAATGCTAAATGATAGAAAACTTCTATCAAGAGTATTCAAACATCTTTGAACTAAAATGACATATACATGATCAAAAGTTAAAGCATCTTAAAGATGATCGCATGCTATAATCGTCAATGGATAAAATATTTAAAACTACACGAAAAACTACTTTTGTGCTTGCATGCTTTGTTCTCTTTATTTATGCAGGAAATGGTAGCACCAAGTTTTATCTAAAAGATTTAAACAAAGAAACATTGAGAAATAAGAAAGTCTCTTTAATAGCTTCTAGCCAAAAAGGACCATACAAGTTATTCATGTGAAAAAGCACTATTGTCCTACAACGTAGACTTGAGTCTAATCAAGCTACCTTAAAAAGGCTATGAAGCCTATCTTGAAATCTAATCATTGTCCAACAGTCGTTTCTCAAGATAGCTTATATAAAGAAGATCGACTAAAGGGAAGTAAAAATTTGGAAGCAGAAGAGAGAAGAAGTTAAAAATGAGAGAGAAAAAGAGAAAGGGAGTATGCTCAAGAAAGATCATCAAATATCAGCTCTACTCTACCTCAATGCTTATATTGTCTGATGTTTTTCAATCCAAGAGAAACGATGAAGCCAAGCTTAAGCAAGAGAAAATATGAAGATAAAAAGAAAAGAGAACTAGTAAAAAAGATAGATATCACTCGCGTATTTGGCATCAGTTTCGTTGCAACAGAAGCATAAAATGGCGTAATGGCATTTTTGTAATTATCATAAAGATATATGTCTCGGTTAAAAAAGAATTGAAGCCTAATGAAGTCTGTGGCTTCAGTTCTATAAACAACTAAGGTCAAATCCTTCTAAAATTTGACTTTTAGTTGACTCATTTTTGAACAAGGTCTATGGCCTCTGTTCTCTAAACAACTGAGGCCATAGAGTCCTTATGCTTCAGTTTTGATTGTGAATCGAGGCATAAAATAACTCCAAATATTTTTTTCAATTTTTTTTGGGAGGCTTTAGGTATCGGTTCTTAATAGAACTGAGACAATAGACCCCTTATGCTTTGGTTGTGACGTGAACAAATGCAAAAAATAACTAAAAATATTATTTTTTAAATTTTTTTGGGAGACTTTAGGCATCAGTTCTTAATAGATTTGAGGCAATAGATCCCTTATTGCTCCGGTTAATAAAATAACCAAGGTAATAACATTCGTTTCTAGGGTTAAATTTCGTGAAGTAACAAAGCATCATGAACATCTCTTCTTCGTTCTTCTTCATTTTGCGACCATCAACCTCAACATTCTTTCATTTTTCTTTCATTTTACGTTGATAAAGTACTTTGGGTATGATTTTCTTTCGTTTTCACCAATTGGTTTTGTCCACATGTACTCTTTTGTGACGTTCGTTATGCTTAAGCACCATACCCATGTTCAAGGTTAGTTTAGTTTCGTTTTAGCTTTTTGATGAACTTTCGTTTCATTTGGTTGTTTGTTCTTCGTACACCATATCCATCAAAACATAAGTGTAGGTAAAACTGAGAGTATGTTAAAACGAACTCGAAATATACTGAAATTTTGTTGGAATGACTAGAAAAATCATGAAAACCATCACAAAAATAGAAAAATAGAAAATAAATTTTCTGGAAAATTTAGAAGGATTACTCATTATTATATGCAGACAACGGTTGTACTAAAAATCGAGGCAGAAAACGCTTTATTGCCTCGGTTCTGGATCCAACAGAAGGAAAGAAGGGTCTCTTACCTCGATTCTGGATCCAACCAAGGCAAAAAAGGGTGTATTGCCTCGATTCTAGATCCAATAAAGGAAAAAGAACCAACTTTTTTTTGGTTTAGTGCTTTGGGTTGTTTTAATTGGGACAAAATCATAACTTTTTTTTTTTACTTTGGTTTTTAAACCGAGGCCAAAAGTCCCACCTGAATGTAACTCGATTTTGGAACCATTGTCGTAACCGCAAAACAACCGTTGTCGTACCATCCTGTTAAAAGAGAAAGACTTAGTTTCTCACACCAAGAGGGGGGGTGAATTGGTGATGCATGAAAATATAAGCTTTCAAAATCTTTTTCGCAAAATAGGATGTCTTGACCCTTTTCTTGAATCGCAAGTAAAATGGTATGTAATGCAGCAATTTACTTAATCAAATACAAGAAAAGATTAATCAACTGTGATAAAGAGTGTAGGGATCAGAGAAATCAAACGTTGGTTTTTATACTGGTTCGGCCAACCTGCCTACATCCAGTGTCCTTCCACTCACACGAAGCAAATGCACTATAAAGATCAAGGTTTTTACACCAAGGTTTTTACAGCGACCTCATGTCAATTTAAAACACCGCTCTAACCCTCTAATCTAATATAGGCACTACAATAAACAAGACACAGCAAGAACATTCTCTTCTGCTATCAAACCCTTTGAGTCACTCTCAAAGTCAAGAATACAGTTCTTCTTCCTGTAAATACCATAGAGAATACCCACCAATCTTCACGATTGCAAATTTCCTGATCATGCAGAATACACCTCGTTGTGCAGAGAGATCAGACTTTCAAATGCAGTAAGCCTTGTTGCGCAAGAAACATTCAAGACTCTAAATCACCATGGTAGATCTTTGGTTCTTGGAGCTTTTCTTTATTGACAACACAAACTCTATATCAAACTGGTTTTTGATGATGACAATACAGTGCTTAATAACAGTATATATGTTCCAGTATTACATGTTCTTATTCTGTAATGTTTGTCATATCCGCTGAACATGTTTTGATTGAATTACATTGTATGTTCCTATGTTTGATTGAGTGTTATATTTGTGGAACATGCTTGTATTGAAATGTGAGATAAAATGTTTTTTATCATTACACATTTATGAAAGAAAAGATCACAAGCACCTTTTGAACTTATAATTTTTGTGACAACTTTCTAGTCCAGTCGAATACACTCTTAATGGATTCGACTATGCTAAAATCTTTGTACAGATTTTGTGAACAAGTGCTGTGTGAAATTTTGAGTTGAAAAGAATTTCAAAGTGATTTTTCATGTGTTAGTCGACATTGTGAAATGCATATTCGACCGTGTTACTGTTCTGTTTGAAATTTTGTTAAGCCTACAAGCTCCAATGGCTATATTTTCAAAAGTTAGTTAAAACTGTATGACCTGGTCAACTGTAATAAATGAGTCTTGATTTTGTTGACTGAGGAGCCTTTATGTTGATTGTCTGTTATAACTGTTTTAATACATTCGGTTGTATTAGTAGGCTATTCAACTATGAATCAATATGATGAAACAGAAAGCTATAAATAGACAGAACATGAGTTGTTCTGTAACTTTTGTGATCTAACATTTTCATTTTCCTGTTTCAGATTGAATTCGTTAGAAGCTCCAAGAATTCTCCAAGAAGACGGTGGTGATCTTACTTGAGAGAGATTCAGAAGGAGAAGTCATTGTTCTCACTATTTGATAACTATATGCACAGAGAAGGTGCTTCTGGTTTGATCTTGATAGGCTTGGCATCCTGTGAAGACTACTGTTTTTTACTGAAGGTTTGGCAACCTGTGAAGTCTGCTGTGATAGGCTTGGCATCCTATGAAGAGTGCTAGTGACACATTGAGGATTGTTTGACATGGGTGCAAATTGCAAAAGAGGGGATTCTTGCTGCAATTCTGGTTTTGTGTGTGTAGCTATTTTTGGTTTTGGGTTAGAGAGGAGATTTATATTTTTGCGTGGTGCTTATATAAATTCCTTGTTGTAAAAACCGCAACCATTATAGTGCATTTGCTTCCTGGGTTGGAAGGACCCTGGATGTAGGCATTGTTGGCCGAACCAGTATAAACACAATGTTTGAATTTTCTCATCCCTACACTCTTTATTTTCCAGTCGACTATATCTACTAGGCAGTCAACTGCGTTTTTCGGCTGCATTAAATATTCAATAACTTGCATTTCAAGGAAAGATCAAAAGCTTTGAATTTTTCATACCAAGATTGCGAAAAGATTTTAATTTTGAATTAACACCAATTCACCCCCCGCCCTCTTGGTGTAAAAAGAAGCCAACCTGATTCATAACAATTGGTATCAGAGTTGGTTTCATAAGATATTTGAAAATTTAGTTGACTCTGTTTTTATTCTATTCGACTGTAAAACTTGGGGATGACTTCAAACTTTCAAACTTTTGGTGAAGGTGCTTCAACAAACAGACCACCTCTATTTGTTGGTGAATATTATCCTTTTTGGAAAATTCGCATGCAAATTTTTCTTGAATCGCAAGATAAAGGAATTTTGGATGCTACTTTAAATGGTCCATTTGTACCTACAAAAACTGTTGATAGCAAAACTGTTTTGAAACCTTTTACTGAGTGGACTGCTGATGAAAATAGAAAAGCTCAGTATGATGTTAGAGCTAGGAATATTATTGCCTCTGCACTAACTATTGATGAATTTTTCAGGATATTCCAACGCAAGTCTGCAAAGGAAATGTGGGATGTTCTAGAGGTAACACATGAAGGTACATATGAAGTCAAGAGAGCCAGGTAGAATTCGTTGATACAAGAATTTGAGTTGTTCAGTATGAAAGCTAGTGAAAGCATCTATGATGTCTAGAAATGGTTCACTCATATCGTAAATCACCTGATGGCTCTTGGCAAAGTCTTTGATAGAGAAGAGATCAACATAAAGATTTTGAAAAGTTTGAACAGGAACTGACAACCAAAAGTCACTACAATCTCTGAATCCAAAGATCTTACAACGATGAATATGACTACCTTGTTTGGCAAGTTACGGGAACATGAGTTAGAACTTGGTAGACTAAAGGATGAAGAGGAGATTGAAGAAAAGAAGTCCATAGCTCTGAAAGCTGCAAGCAAGAACATCACAGAAACAGAGATGGACGACAAAGAATTGATGACCTTGATGGTAAGAAAATTTAGTCGACTTATACAAAATGATAGTCAACTGTCTAACCATGCAGGTCAAAGCAAAAAGAAGAGCTTCAGCACGAATGTTGTCCAGTGCTATGAATGTGGAAAAGAAGGTCACATCAAGCCTGAATGCCCTGAATCATAGCCAAAGCAAAAAGGAAAGAAAAGATTTCCTCAAGGCAGAAACATGAGAAAGAAAGGAGCTTACATTGCTTGGGAAAACTCAGATTCTGAGAAATGAAGTGATGAAGATTCTGATCAAGATGAGGAATCGAATTTATGCTATATGACAGGTGTAACATGGGATGATTATGATAACGATGCAGATATATCAAATGAACAGTTTAAAGTCAAATATGATCTACTTCAAGATGCATTCAAAGAACTACATGCTGAAGCCATGCGACTGCAATACAAGGTAAATCGACTGTGCTCTGAAAGAAGAGATTTTGAAAGAAGAATTGATAACCTTGTTTCTGAGAAGGAAATATTAGAAAAAGAGTTAAATGAAGCTTTGTCATCTGCTAGAAATATTGAAACCAAAACTGTTACTATTGAAAAAGTTCGTGAAAATTGTCCTATACACATTAAAAAGATAAATTAGTTGATTGGCAAGCTAGCTAAGTTTGCTCAAGCTAGTGACAATTTAGATGTTGTATTGAATTCATCTAGAAGAAGCAAGAATAGAGAAGGAATCATATATAAAGGTTACTCTAACAGAACCAATGCTAGAAAGCTTAATGATTTAAGAAAACCTGCTAGAAATGCATGTTTTTATTGTAACTGTGTTGGTCATACTGTTAGAAATTACTATTATAGAAATGTTGTTGTTCCTCAAGGATTATATGTATGGATACCAAAGGAACATGTGACAAGAACTAACAATCAAGGACCCAAAATTAAATGGGTACCAGCAACCAAAACTTAATTGTTTTGCAGGTTATGCAGCTAATATAGAACTGTTCTCAAGGATGAATTAACCATTGAATATATCAAACACCTTGAATGTCTACAACTGGTAAACCTGTATCTATCTACTGCATCATGCATACATTGATTGATTGTTGTTGAGTGATTGTTTGTATTGTGTGTTGAATTGTTTGAATGATTGAATCTGATTAAAAGTGAATTTTAACAAGTCAAAGTCGACTAGTATATTAATGTATTCGACTAAGTAATGAAAAGTTGTGGTTAATCTGGAATTTGAAATTTCATTTTGGGTGCGAAAGGGGAAAATTAGGGGTTCCCTTCAATTTATTACTCAATATAAACTTGCTAAACTCTTGAAAATCAGAAATCACTATATTTGCTCTTGTTGATGAAGTCATTCACTATTATCACCTTGCCTAAGAGGATCATTAATCATCTTCGAAACAAAAATGGCGTCAAGCTCTACACCGAGAAGAAGGGTTAAGTTTTTCTCCTCGAAAAGCTCTAGAAGGATGTATGACTTAAACGGTTGGATCAGTGACGATGATGCTCAGTCTAAGTTTCTTGACTGCTAGAAAAGAAGAACCTTGGTAACACACAAGTTTCTTAAGCTAAAGTTATTTAGGAATGAAGGGTTTCAGTTTCAGAGATGGATTAAGAATCAGGGTTTGAAGCAATTTGTTGAAATGGCAAGTCCATGGTACCCAGACCTAGTGAAGGTCTTCTACTACAATCTAAAGATTGTTGGTAACATCCTCTGTTCTCGTGTTAAAGGAATTGACATCAAACTAACTGATGATGTCTGGAAAAAGGTTGATGGATTAAGAATCGGTGGTAATAAATGTCATCTTGGAATATATGGGTTTAACAAGCTAAAGGAATACCAACCATGCCTGAGAAATGCACACGATCTTCAAGTGAACTCTAACTACAAAACTGGTGGCATGAAGAAAGATGAGAGAATGGCCATCTACACCATTGCCTAGATTCTCATGGCTAGAGGAGGAAATTATGCTCAAGCAACCACCGAAGACCTAATGTTGCTGAAAGCCTTGAAGGAAAATATTCAGGTGGATTGGCCTGTTGCCATTTCAGACAACATGCTAAAGGTGACAAAATCAGAATTAGGAAAGTAACCCTACTGTGTTTTCATTTCAAAGATACTAGTTTAATGTGGTGTGGAATGCATTGGTGAGTCGAGTGAAAAATATCAAAGTTCAAGTCTTGTGGACAAAACTGTTCTTCATCTAATGCATATGGAGAAGACAACAGAAGGATGGAAATACAAAGACAAAATTTCTACTGAGAATAACACACCAACATCCTCTCGATTAAACCAATACAGAGGAAGAAATGAATTTGAAAGAATTGTTTTGAAAGAACTAGCTGAAATCAAAAGAAGGCTTGATGAACAAAAAAGCAACACTCCTGGACATGAAGATTCTGAAGATGCTAATGCCTCTGAAATGCTAACACCTTTCACATTTGACATTAAGAGTCCATTTGAACCACCACTATCGCTCACAAGTCCTAAGTGTTTTACTCTTCATATGGTCATCGTTAAAATATTGTTTCAACCACTTTAATTCATGTACATATGATTTGTTTACTATCTTTCCTTTTAGGAAAAAAGCCTAAAAAATAAGGAAAGAGCATCAAACTTTAAGTACCCTTATAGAGGCTCGTATAAGGGGTATGCAGGCCTAAAATAAGAAAAGGATGAATAATAGAAATGAATCTATCATTCCTAAAAAGAAGTGTAAAAGGAAAATGACCATTCAACATACTCTTCTTAAAGTGATTCATCTCAATCTTCCTGAATGGTGCAACTACATATCTTCATACATGAAATTAAAGCCATTATAGTCGTTTTCCCCAATAGAAAAGGAGAAAAACATATTTGGACTACATGAACATAAAAAAAAATCCTTAATTCAAAAATTTTTGGAGAAGTTATTGACTATGAATGGCTAGAGACAACTACAATTTTTATATATATCGCGTACACTATACTATTTTATCATTAACTTTATTCTTTGATTAATAGCTCTTATCATATTACTAATATATTCTCTTTCTTTTATTTTATAATTACCTATATAAAAAATTTTATTAAGTCAAATCATAAGGAGTTATGTCTTCTATCACACTAAATCACAATACATGAACTACCAACGAAAGAGAGAATGCAAAATAATAGTCAATATTTTCCTGGATAATGGGGTCATTGATAACTTTGTTTTTGCATGAATCAATATAGGGAATAATACCTTTCTTCCCAACATTATCAACCATGTATTATTTTCAAAGTTAGATGCACAAATTCTAAGTTTTGTTGATTCATTTCAAATTAAGCCAACATTGGATCTTCCTCGGAATCAATCTTAAATTGGAGATAATTCATTATCTTAACATATTAACAAAAGACATATTAGTATAAGGCAAAATTTGAAGAAATTGTTTGAAATGTAAGAATATACGTGTAATTCACAAATATGCACACTTTTAGTTGTATTTTTTTTTTTTACTTATATATGTTTTATTTTTTTTTATTAACTAGGGTTATACAAACCTATCAAGCTCAAAGAGGATATACTGTTTCAAAGTCTAAGTTAAACAATATCAAATGTGCACCAATTAAGGTATATCACAATTGTTTATTTCAAAATTAATTGATGTTGTTCATGCCAACTATATTAATGTTTTCTACTTTTGGATTTCTAATGTCCAAAAAACCCAATGGTTGTGGGTATTGCATTTATCGGTATATAAAGGAAATTATCACATATTGTGAAGGAGTGCAAATTCCAATAGATGTAAGTTATCTTGATTTTATATATATATATATATATATATATATATATATATATATATATATATATATATATATATATATATATATATATAATTAACTTTTAGTAGAATTTTAATTGACTAATTTGATATTATTTTATTTGTTGTAGTATTTTCTTAGTTGCAAATATCAATATTCTGACAATCAAATCATTGAAGTTAGGGAAGATTGGTGTTTTTATCTCATTAGAAAATGCTTATTATATGTAGTATGTTATGCTTGTATATTGCCTTATAAAACTATGTCATTGTTCATGCTGATTTGAATCTATACATTTCATTTTAATGCTTGCATATTGCCTTATAAAACTACATAGGGCTTTTGAGAAAGAGTAAGTTCAACAATGAAGTCATGATGCATTGGAATCTAAGTTGTATAAAGTACACTTTTGATGAAATTGCACAACCTACAAAGCTATGTCTGACTACCAACATGTTAAAAATAAGGACTTATTGGCAACACATTAGAAAGTTATATCTGTTAGCCTTGCCATGTATTGTTTTTTGGTTCCGTATGTTTTGTTTATTTTTATGTATTTCAGAATATTATCCTGATAATATTTTTTTATTGATACACTGAAGTATAAAATGAGCCTTCTTTTTGTGACCTTTGTCTTTTTCATATTTTCCTAATATTTTAGGTGTTTTATAAACAATTTCTTGTTCAGACCCTTTAGTGAGACTCTCATATTCATAAATTAATTTAGTTCTTTGATTCTCATTAACCTTATGTACGAGTTAATGGGATTTCACTTTTTTGGATAATTTTTTTTATGAAATTATGAAATATGAGGGCATTGAACGAAAAATTAAATAAATTATATAAAAAATATTCGTACTAATAGACAACACTTGTTTGAAAAAACATTGTCGGTTAAATATTTAAATAAAATATTAAAAAATTAGACCAATGGACAATACTTAATTGAAAAAAAGTTGTCTATTGAAAAATTAAATAAAGTATTAAAAAAATTCAAACCAATAAGAGTACTTTAAAAAAAATGTTGTCTATTGGTGATGTGATTGAAAATACTTGTTGAAAAAATGTTGTCTATTAGTGGTCTAATAAAGAGCACGTTTTGTAAAAAATGTTCTCTCTTAATTTAGTTTGATTTAGTTTATATTTTATTTATATGTAATACATGTTTCACATTAAGTAATTTATATTAGTTTAACTAAAATTATGTTGTTTCTTATACTATATCCCGGTGACAGACCGACTTAGAAGAATCTGGGTCCAAGAAGAATCTGGGTCCAAAAAAGGAAACTGACCGGTGGTCAGACAAACACTAACCAGGAATGGTAAAAATCATTAATGACCAATTAATATGTTTAATGGTCATATTAAATGTGAATATACGCTATTTATGAGTGACTGACAGACAATATTGAACGAGAATATGGTATCAATGGACAATTAACATGTATTATTGAATTTTATTGTCTGGTTTAATGATTAATCAATGTGCTTGGCTACCGTAAAGCCTTATAAATATATTATTTACGTTCAGGTAAAAGAACCTTGATCTATCTTAATAAAATATACAATTGTGAGCTGAGGCTCATCAAACCGCTCCTAACTTGAGCGTCGGAGTGCCTTTTGCAGGTACCTCCCCTTCTTCTGTCAAGAAGGAAGGCAGGTGATTCAGGTGCTCTAGGCGATTAAAGGCACGAAAGACACGTCAGAGAGGTTAGCATCTCAGTCCCACAAAATATCTACCGAAACATTTTGCCGCCCACCATGAGACCGAGAAAATTGAAGACACCCAAAGATGATCACGAGAAATATGGAAGAACAACCGAGCGACATTCCCATGAAAGCCCCAAGGAACCAAAACGAGCTTTCGGTCTCGACATTACTACTTCGAATCAACACCAAGAACTTACAACAAGACGAAAGCTACATCACATAGATCATCATCGCTACGTGAAGTTTCGTCAACAAGATAATTATTTTTGAATATGTATATGTCATCTGAAAATAAAATAATCAAAATCTTCCCGTAAATTATTTTGGAGAATATTATAATCACTTTTTTCATCATATATCATTATAAAAGGAATATATTGATATATAAAAACATAAATCACGAAACTTTAACTTTATTCTTTGGCTCAAGGCATATATCTTAAAAAAACAAAAATTCAAAACCGAAAACCAAAATAATCTTTTTTGTCCTACTCAGCTTTGAATAAATTCTTAGCACTTTCATCTTCTACTGATAATCCAATTATGACAATTTTACAAGAATATCATTCAAGATTTATTCAAGGTTTATTCTTTATGAAGCGACAGGTGAAAAACTTTTGAATAGCAAATGTTGGCAATCCATAAATCATGGCTTCAATTACTGTCAACTCAAAGACTTTATAAAATGCATGACGAATAAAAACACCCTTTGTGTTACAATCATTCTCTTCTAAACCAGAAGATCTTCTTTTTTAGTTAAGAAAGGATTTCAGGGTTTCTCGTTCAGCATTCAAGATGGCAACAATAATTTTAATTTGCAGGGTATCCAGGCCAACTTCATCGTTTCTATTGTCGGCAAACATGGAAAATCTTCATTGAAGAACGTAATCTCAGCATCATCATCAATCGAGAGATAAATCCCTCTCGTCAACCAAAAGGTTGAAGACAAAGACCGAGAGGTATATCCCTCTCGTTGAAGAAGACCGAGCGGTAAATCCCTCTCGGCCAAGAGATAAATCCCTGTTGTCGAAGAAAAAACCGATAGGTAAATCCCTCTCGTCAACCAGAAAGTTGAAGACAAAGACCGAGCCGTAAATCCCTCTCGGCCGAAAGGTAAATCCCTCTCGTTGAAGGAAAAATCGAGAGGTAAATCCCTCTCGTCAACTAGAAAGTTGAACACAAAGACTGAGCGGTAACTCCCTCTTGGCCGAGAGGTAAATCCCTCCCATTGAAGAAAAAAACGAGAGGTAAATCCCTCTCGTCAACCAGAAAGTTGAAGACAAAGACCGAGCGGTAAATCCCTCTCGGCCGAGAGATAAATCCCTCTTGTTGAACAAAAAACCGAGAGGTAAATCCCTCTCGTCAACCAGAAAGTTGAAGACAAAGACCGAGTGGTGAATCGCTCTCGGTCGAGAAGTAAATCCCTCTCGTTGAAGAAAAAACCGAGAGGTAAATCCCTCTCGTCAACCAGAAAGTTGAAGACAAAAACCGAGCAGTGGAGAACGCTCCTTGTGAACTCTCATTCTCGTCCGACATATTTAAACCCGTTCGCACCTGCAAACAGCTACTCGGGGCTTGGGGGGCTTAATGTACTATACCCCGGCGACCGACCGACTAAGAAGAATCTGGGTCCAAAACAGGAAACCGACTGGTGGTCAGACAAACACTAATCAGGAAAGGTAAAAATCATTAATGACCAATTAATATGTTTAATGGTCATATTAAATGCGAATATACACTATTTATGAGTGACTAACAGGTCATATTGGATGAGAATATAGTATCAATGGACAATTAACAGGTATTATTGAATTTGATTGTCTGGTTTAATGATTAATCAATGTGTTTGTGCTTGGCTATCGTAAAGCCTTATAAATATATTATTTATGTTCAGGTAAAAGGACCTTGATCTATCTTAATAAAATATACAATTGTGAGCTGAGACTCATTAAATAGCTCCTAACTTGAACGTCGAAGTACCTTTTACAGGTACCTCCCCTCTCTGTCAAGAAAGACAGGTGATTCAGGCACTCCAGACGATTAAAGGCACGAAAGACACGTCTGAAAAGTTAGCATCTCGGTCCCACAAAATATCCACTGAAACATTTTCAGTGAAGAAATTTAAATTTTAATATCAATACTTAGAAGATTAAGACTTGTATCACTTTACATTTTTTGTCTAAACAAACGTAATTTAATTATTATATATTATTTATCTCTATTCGTGAATACTCAAAAAAGCTACATGAAAACATCTCTATTAAAAGAATCTCATAACTCGTTCTTTCTCTTATTCCTTATTTTTTTCTTATGATTTCAGTATATATACAACAGTTTTCGTAAGTTTATCTCTATTTAGACACATCATTTTCAGGGAATATCAGAAACCATAATTCCAATAATTATGAACTATTTATTTAGATATATAAATTAAAGTATTTAATTTCTCAGTCATGAAACTTTTTCTTTGCACAAATCTTGATATCATATATTTACATAGTACATGATATTGTAAATAATAAAAATACAACAACAAGAACACATGATTCACAGTAAACTCGAATCTTTAGTCTTTCCACTTTCTCAAAGGCTCAACAAGTAATCACACGTGACAGATCGGACCATTTAGCGCATTTCATGGTACTCAGTTTTGACATCATGTGCCGTCCAATTTTATTGTTTTACTGCTTTAACTTTTAAAAAACTAATGCTGGAATCAAATTCCTTTTCTTTCTGCTATTTACTGTTTTCTGAATTAAAAAAATAATCACATAAACAGAGTTTAAAGTTGTTTTTGGTATGTCTTTCACTGTTTGTGTTTCCAGCTTAATTAAAAAAAATCATGTGAAGATTGTTTGTATATATTGTCATTAAATTAATAACATACCGTGTATGTAAGTTTCTTTTTACTTAAGATTTTTTTTATCAGTTAATAGTACAAAAACCTTTTGCTTGTTTGAAGACTTTATTGAAATTACTTTTAAATTATACAGAATAGGCTGTAAATATTAAAATTATTCCCATTAACAAGTACATATATAATAAAAAGTAATGTGGTAGAAAAATAAATAATAGGCACATTGACAAAAGTTTTTGAATTCAATATCAAATCATCATGATAAGATTATTGACTTTAATATAATTTCAAATATATATTATCAATAATGATTTCAAAGATTATTGACTTTAATTATAATTTTAATAAATATATATATATATATATATATATATATATATATATATATATATATGGGGTTTGTTAATACGCGTACGCCTGTTTTTCAGTTGGTACGTTTTAACAATGTGTACCGGATTATAGTAGACAAAAATACCCTCATTTATCATGGATTCTAAGTTTTAAGGTTAAGGATGTTTAAATAATTTTCATTCTCAAAACTAAAAAGAAAAGAAACCTCCCAAACCATTACTCACCTCCCTCATTCCTCTCAACCCTTTCTCTTTCATCTCTCTCACTCTAACATTTTCTCTGTCATCCCTATTGCCCCAATTGAAAAAAAAAATTAGAAACACTTGCCTAACCCTTGTCCTTTTCCCTTTACACAAAGTATTTCTTTTTCCTTTCTCTATTGGTATGGGATACATGATGTAAGATTACAACCTAGAATTGAAAGAATTGTACTCATAGGGAGNTCTTCTCTACCTATTTCTTTAATTTTCTTATGTCCCTTTTTTATCACTGAATCTACTTCTACATGCGTTTAGAATAAACTTTAACCAATGTGCAAGATAAAAAACAGTAAAAACATTTTTTACCTTTGAGATTTGGAAAAAATAACATAAAATGACAAAGTTTATATTCATTTTACACACATTAATAAATATAAAATGATTATAAAAGAGTAAAATTTTTCAATTTTTAAAAAATATCTCTTATTCAAATTACCACCACCATCTTCAATTAGGTTGACATGAGAGAAAAAATGTTGGAGTGATGATAGAGAAAATGTTGAGATGAGAGAGAAAATATCTGTGATGACAAAAGGTTTCTGATTTTTTTTTCAATTGGGGCAACAGTAGGAATGACAGAGAAAATGTTGGAGTGAGAGAGATGACGGAGAAAATAAATGTTGGAGTGAGAAAGATGAAAGAGAAAGGGTTGAGAGGAATGAGAGAGGTGAGTAAGGGTTTGGGGGTTTCTTTTTTTTTTTTTGTAGTTTTGAGAATGAAAATTATTTAAATATCCTTGACCTTAAAACTTAGAATCCATGATAAATGAGGATATTTTTGTCTACTATAATCCGGTACACATTGTTAAAACGTACCAACTGAAAAACAGGCGTACGCGTGTTAATAACCCCCATATATATATATATATAATACAAAAAACTATATTTACGTAAAAAAAATTAAATCAATTTTTCAATCACAAATTATAGTGCGTAATAATTTATTTAATTTGTGTTAAAATAAATCATATTATAATATTTTAGTGAGAATACATAGGATTAACTTTGTTTTGGAGTTGCCACATGCTTGGAAATTTCTATATATAGGCATCAAACAGCTTCTCTTGTCCCCTTTTCTCTCTCTCTCTACTCTTTCGTTTCCTTTTCATTTTCCGGCGAAATGGAGGCCAAGTTGGGCGGCGGCGCCGGCGTTATGGCGGCTACCTTCGACGAATTCAAATGGATCTCCTTTATGTTCGATCACGACATAAACGACGACATCAAACCCTGCAAGCTCGACCCCTTCACCGGAGCTTCTGGTCACCTCAACGACGCTTTCGAAAATCTGGTTAGCTCTCTCTTATCACTCTTTTCAAACGAAACACTCACAAACTCACTCTTCTCTCACTTTCTATTCTATTCTAACCTTTTCTATGATCGTTAGTTTTTTCGCTAAGCACTTCTTTCCACTGTGTAGTTTATCAGAGCAAAGACTAACACAGCTTCTATATGTAATGAAAACAAAACATATTTTTCTTTCTTTTGCTGTGGATATTTTTTCGTTCGTATAAATAGAGAGAAAGGGTACTTTGATATGCATATATTTTTTATATTTATTTGATTTTTTTTTATTTTTTTAAAAAATATATAAAAATTCATTTTTTTATGATTATCTTTTATGAGTATTTTACGTGTTAAATGAATCTAAATATTCATCATCCTACACCCTTATTCATAAATAAAAATAGAACAACAATTATAGGATAAAACCTAGAACTATATTTATAGGTGATAAGAAATTAACGAATAGTTATATTATTCATACGAAATATCAACTTCAAAGCGTAATCGAAAAACTTATATAAACTATTTTTAGTAGAATAAATTATTTATCTCCAGTTAAATTAATAATTTGGTAATTAATTATGAAGCTTTTACGCATCACAAAAAAACAAAAACATATACAATTTGCATCTAATAACTTTGTTTTGTTCAAATAAATGGAAAACACAATCTTTGATTTTTGTGGGAAGAGAGATGGTATGGAAGGATGAAATGTATTAGTTTTTGTACAGAAAACATATGAAGGAAAAAAGATTATTTATAGGCACAGTTGAAGTAAAAGCAATTACAAAAGATGAAAGCCACGTCAGAATGAATTGCTTTGTGAAGAAGAAGACAAGCTGCTTTATTATCAGTAGCTTTTCTTCATAATCAGAACTCGTGGGAAGGCATACTTCAGTTCAGGGTTTGGTTGGGTCTTACATGTCTCTTTCTTTTTCTATTTTTAACCCTTTATGACAAAATTGAAACCAATAACTATCTACTTTTAGAAGTGCTATATCTTTATTTGTTTCCATCTTCACAATTTTAGTTATATTTTTTTTTTAAATTTTACATATTAAAAATGACACATAATTTATGAGGAGGTCACTGTTGGGATTTAAAAGTTATTAAAATTAATTTTGGCATAAATGAAAAAAAGATGGATTATATATTGTTTTTCTATGTATTCTATTTTTAAGAAGGCAAAGACAAACACATAGAGATAAAAGTAGTAAAATTAGTGTTTTTTTTTTTTCAGTATTGAATGAATTGGCACGGAAACGACGATGATTTAACTTCCATGAAATCAAATTCTGATGGTGATTAGAAGGAGTTCAAATTTAAAAGTTTGTATTAATATATTTAATGTTATTGATATATTATTATTGAAACGTTTATAATATTTTCTTTTACCCTCTTTAATTATTATTACCTAGAAAGTAATTAGAGGAATCATAATTAACAATAGTATATTCCATTAATGGTCATATTAACAATTCATTTCATTACTTAAACGCAAAAGATCTAAGGATGATTTCTCAAGTTTTGCAATGTCAATAAAAATAAATTCAGAATGAAAAAAAAAATATATTTTAAATGAATCTATGCAAGAATCATATATGAAAATTTCAATTATTCACTGGCTTATAAACAAGTCGTATTTATATACGTAGATGCGTGTTACTTATTATTAGCAACTCTTTTTAAATTGTTTTATTTTAAAAGTATTTTATTTTAAAAATATTTTTATTTAAAATTATTGCTAAACTAAGTTTTTTATATACTTATTATATTGTAACTCATAATTTTTATATTATTTTTATTCATATATTTAATATGAAACTTAGGTGAAAATCGAGTAATAAAGTAGGCAAAGATATATAACATGGTGGTGATTAAAAGGAAGCCGTCTTTAAAATTGTGACTTTGTTTTTCTTTTCTTTTTTTCCTAATTCATTAAATCTGGGTTACATACCATTTACATAAACTATATAAGTGTAAGACGGATTCTTTTTTACTTATTTTCCTCTCTTTTTTCTCCTAAACTACTATAAAAAAATAAAATAAAAAATAAATATATAAATTGCTAAGTAGCATCTCCGAGTCGAAACTCTTCACCTCATCAATTCCTCACCATCAGGTTCTTCGACATCGGCCTCTCCTCGCCGGCGACCAAGCTCTCATCCGCAGCGGAAAGTGCCAATACGCTCGTCACGACGGCGGGGATATGAAGGTCGCTGTTAACGGCGTGGAGTAGACTGGGTCATAATTTATGCTTTCGTTTCCAAAATATTATCATATGGAATAAATGTTTATTTTACAATTACAACTAATAAAATAACCATATCTTAAATAATTCCTGTAATTAAATCCCAAGAAGAGCGCACTGAAAATTTTGTTGTTCTACAAACGATGTGAATGGTCCGTTATTAGTTAGTTCCTTTTGCAGGATGCAGTAACTGGATTTTCAAGTTGTGGTGGAATAACAGATGGTAGGGTCTTCCACTCCCAAAACCTGGCTCCCGTCCAATCCGCCATCTCTGCAACTATTGATTCTCAGTCTTCCATTTGTGGTACCCCAGTTTCTGGTAACAAACCAAATGGAAGAGATAACGAAGTGAAAGGGGCGACCACAACAAGTGGTTCCTCACGTGACCCATCTGATGAAGATGATGAAGCAGGGCTTTGTGAACAAAGCACAAACGCTGTTGACACCAAACGTCTTAGAAGGTTATATATTTTTCTTTTATCAACATTATAAATCTTACGTCCACCAATTTTATCACATATTATTATCAATTGCACAGGAAGGATTCTAATAGAGAGTCTGCAAGGAGGTCAAGAAGAAGAAAACAAGCCCATTTGGCTGACCTGGAGTGGCAAGTAATTTATCAAACAACACTCTTCTCACTTTTTTATCATTTTTTTTTCCATCTCTTATTTAATAACTTTTATTTACGGGTTAATAATTTTTTATAAATTTATTGATAATAAAAACTCATGTTAAGGAAATGTATTAGAAAATATAGCTACCAGTACCTTAACCTAAAACGATGTAAACATTTTGTTTTCCTTTGCCAGGTTGAACGGCTGAGGCAGGAAAACTCACACCTATTCAAGCAGCTTAGGGATGCAAGCCAACAATTCCGTGATGCGGATACCAATAATCGAGTTCTAAAATCAGATGTCGAAGCTTTAAGAGCTAAGGTACAATAAATCTCACTTATTTTTAAAATATTATATTTCACTCCTTAAATTTTAAAATTTAGGATAGCAAATATTTTCACACTAGTTCCGTGATGCAAAAAATATTTTGCAATAAAATTTTTGGAATATGCATAAATAAAATACATTTTGGAACAAGCTTTTTGAAATGAGGTTTTCAACGTATATAATATGTTTTGGAATACAAGAAATCCATTCTGGAAACATTCATTTTTCCACATTTTTTCCTCCTCTTGGTTTCTCTCCTATCTGACTTTACAAGTTACACAGAATAGAAATTCAAACTATGATACATTAACAACTTTTTTAAATAATTATTCAATAATAGATTATATGTTACTATTTTATTAATAATATATTTAAAATGGATCAATCACAGATTATCATTGTTAAAAAATTGTCAAAAATAGTTGTTAAAAAGATATTTTGTTACAAATTCACAAAGGTGCATACATACATATATATGTTAACTCAAGTTGTTTGTTGATTTAGGTAAAGTTAGCTGAGGACATGGTGAGAAGAGGCACAATTCCACCATTGAACAACCAGATTCTTCCAAATCTGAGTGAATTGAGCAATATGAATAATCTGCGTGGCATGGCACATGTTTCACCAACCATCACTGTGCATGGGAATGATGGTGCTTCGTATGGTGCTGGAATCACACTCAGTGGACATAACTCACCTCTTGAGCTTGGAAACTTGGACATATCTTGCACTGATTTCAATACTGATAATGCTGTGAGCTCTATCACTACCATGTGGCCTTAATCAACAACACTTTCTATCCACCACATGTTTTAGTTCTGTCAGTTAGATTCACCTTAAGTTTCTCTTGCCTTATTTATTAGGTTAATTTCTAGGTTAAACTGTGGAATTACATTCTACAAAAGACTCTTTACATGTAAGAAACCATGTAGACTACTTAGCATGTGTGTTAAATTATTTCTTCATTTTGTTTCCTTTCGCTTCTTTTTACGTTTAGTTAACACAAACAAAGTGGCTTTTACAACTCATTCGTGAATTTTTCTGAAATAGGATTAGTTTAATATAATATCATTGTTGTTAATTATTGAATGGCTTAAAAGTAAAAGACCAAAAACAAAAACCTGAACAAATCTATCACATTTAAAAATAATAAACATGCAAAGATTTTAATGAACACTTGGTTACATTTTTTAACGTGCAAAGATGAAACTTATGTATTCCTAATTATCTTAACTATTGATTTTCACATAATTAAACATATTATTAATATACATTTATAAAAATTAGCATTCAAAGTTTGAAGAGTTTAAAACTAATTAGTTCTACCCTATTTCAGATTCGATCATATTAAAAATTTAAATGGAGAGACAAACAGAAGTAAACGTGAATAATATCAATATGATTTCAATTACAGAAACACTGAATGAAAATGTAATAAAAATTTAAAGTGAAATATGAAAAATTACAGAAAAGCTGTACGTTTTGTTGTAAATTATAACTACATAATCTAAGTAAATTAAAAAAATGGCAAGTGAAACTCAGCAACGGATACAAGCTAACATTTCATTATTTATAATCATTGTAGAATTTGAGGATTTTATACCTAATTTTTCATCCTTAGAAAAGTATAAGAATACTTTATTTATAAACCTTTGTAGACGATTACTCTTGCAACACTAATTACACAGCATCCACATTATGTTGACAACTTTCCATTCTGTATGCAAGAATCATGTTTCAGAATTGGTAATCTTTTAAGGTGATTAACCATGTTCTCTATAAGATATATCCAGATGTTAAATAATCAGTGCATGTCTTCACATATTGTATTTATAATTTTTTCCAACAAACACCACTAAGAAAAATTGATAAATAGTGACTAAAATTAATAACTGAGTATATAATGAATTAGTGACAAAGTTTATTCTTTTAAATTAATGATCAGTGACAAAAATTTAATATGTTACATTTTCATTAAGAAATAAATTAGTGACTGATGTTGTCGTAGATTTTTTGTGAACATTGAGCTAACAAAATGAAGTGCAAGGATACCTAGTATGAAAGCAATGCATCTTCGACAAGTTTTAGAAAATGCAAATATTTGCGGAAGAGGTTACTTATCTTTCACCTCTCTAATTTAGACAAGGTTGTTTTATGTACCTCTTTTATTGACCACCAATAAATTGTACATGCAATAGATAGGTTTTTTCTTATCACCTTTGTTGTTTTTGAACATTGAATATTTAATGTTATTTAATGTTTGCTCAAAATAACAAAGTGTTTTTTTTTTTTTTTATTTCTTACCATTAGGTAGCTTTTAACAATTAAGCTCTTTTCAAGATACCAAGTATTGATAAAGACTTTATCGTTTTGGATAAAGTATTGTTTAAGCTCATGGTATCGTTTAGCCAAGTAAACGCTTCTTTCATTTTTGTCTCTTCTTAGGCAAATAGCATTTAACTTGTTTTATGTTTTCTTTTATATTTTAATCTTCATTTTATTTTAATCTTAGGCAAATAGCATTTTATTTTAATCTTGTCTCTTCTTAGGCAAATAGCATTTTTGTCTCTTCTTAGGCAAATAGCATTTAACTATTTTATTTTCGAGAGCTAAGCTGAATACCTTTTTTAGGTACGATAAGCATCAAGCGTTTAACTCCAACTCTCTTATATGCTTTAGGCATAATAGCATTTAGCCTTGCGTCTAGGTGTTTTGACCTAGATGTTTTCCTATTTCCTAAGAACCTAAGTGTTTTCCTAAGCTTTTCTTTGTTGGGGATTCAGGTTCTAAGTCTTGTGTCTTCACCCAAAGTTGTTTTCTGATTATTTTTCCGTTTTAATGTTATTTTATTAAACTTCAAAACTTGAGAGCGTTTAGGCGCATAGACGATTTTGTCTTAACAATTAGCATGGACATTATCTTAGGTCTTCCAAGAACTGTCAGGGGTTTTGATTATATCTTTGTGGTTATGGATCGGTTTAGAAAAATGTCTCATTTTATACCATGCCACAAGATAGATGATGCAAGCAATATTGCAAAGTTTTTCTTTAGGGAAGTGATTAAACTTTATGGTTTGCCTCACACAACCATTTATAATAGGGATACAAAATTTCTTAGTTACTTTTGGAAGACCTTGTGGTCTAGATTAAGGACTATTTTATCTTTTTCTACTACTTGTCATCGACAAACCGGTGGACAAATAGGACTAGTTAATAGAACCCTATCTACTTCATTGAGGCTTGAAGGAAAATCCCAAATCTTGGGATGAATATCTTTCCTATATTGAGTTTGCATATAATAAGGTAGTTCATAGGACTTCTAAGATATCTTTTTTTTGAGGCTGTATAAGGTTTTAACCCTCTCACACCCATGAATTTATTACCTTTTCCTACTTCTTTTGATTTTATTCATAAAGAAGTGGTATCTAAATCACAATTTATAAAGGAACTTCATGAAAGGGTTAAGACTCAAATTCAACAACAAATTGAGAGACTTAGTTTGACTTCATTTAAGATAATATAAATTTCCTAAACAATGGAAGTCCAAACTTAATCATCGAAGAGATAGTGTTTATAAAGTCCTTAGGAAGTCAATGACAATGCTGACTAATTAGATTTTCCCAAGAAGTATGGAGTTAACACTACTTTTAACTTGTCTAACCTTTGACCTTTTACAGAAGAATCTGATTCTAAGGAGGACTCTCCATATTTGAGGACAAATCCTTCTCAAGGGGGGTGGAAGGGGGGATGATGACTTGGGTCCAACCAATGGACCCATATCAAGGAGCATGGCTAGGAATACTTAAGAAGATTGGTAGGAGAAGGCATCAAATGCAAGGATCCATCACTCAGGCTGATTGAAAGGACTAGATGTAGGCATTAAGGCCGAACCAATATAAAAATGTTGATGTTTGTCTTTCTATCCCTTATCTCTTTTATTTCATTATAATCTTTATTTTCTTGTGTTTCAAGAAAGTGCAAAAGATTTTCAAACGTTTTTAAAAGATATATAATTGTTGATAACAAGCAATTCACCCGCTCCCTCTTGGTTGAGAAATAAGGCCTATCCATTCCTACAATTGACACCAGAGTTGGTTTTTCGAAAATTACTCGAAAACTAATCGATTAGATTTTCTGTGTAATTGATTATTTTGATCCTAATGGCCTATGTTTCTCTGATCATGAGTAAGAGTGAATTTAATGATGATTTCTCGAATGCTACCTGCAAAGATATGTGTAGTTCTATCATTAACACTTCTTATGATTTCTTTAAGATAGGAACATCTTGGAAATTTATTCAAGAAGAAGAAAGAAGCACCAACACTCTGAAATCTGAAGGAAAAGAATCAAACCTGTTGGCAGAAAAGTTCACCAGATTTGTGATGAATATAAGGAAAATTGATATCAATCCCAGGGATGTTCGGAAGCTATGTAAGGATCAACATCTATAGCGAACAGACCTAAGCATAATGCTCAAATTGAGGGAGGAAGAAGAAACTAAACAAAAGAAACCTATTGCCTTCAAGATTTCCAACAAGAAAGCCTCAAGAAGCAATGATACATATGCAGATTCAGATGCTGAAGTACCAAGAAATTTACAAAGTTTATGAAATCTAGAAACAATGTATCTGATTTTGCAAGCAATACAAAAGGAAGCAAAAGAAAAGGCAAAGTTGCTGCTCCTATTGACTATGGGTGTGGTAAAGAAGGCCACATTAAACCGGATTGTCCAACCTTAAAGCAGAAGCATAAAACTGAGGAAAAATTCAATCAGGACAGGAGGAAAAGCAAGCAAAGAAAGGCCTACATTGCATGGGAAGATTGTGACCCAGGAGGATCACCCAGTGATGAAGAGGATCAAAGTCTAGAGGAGGAGAAAAATCTATGTCTTATGGATGGATCAGTTAGTTCTGAAAGCAGTGACAACAACTTCAATTATTGAAGACAGGTACTATCAGTTGTTGGATGCATTTTAAGACCTTCATGCAGAAGCAATGAAGTTGCAGTACAAGGTTAACCGATTAAATAGTGAAAGAAATGATTATGAATATTGAATTGATAACCTTGTTGAAGACAATAATAAAATTGAAAATTGATCTTAATGCTACTTTACAATCTGTTGAGTATGCTAAATCAGAAGCTAAAATTATTATTAAAGATTGTAAAGATTGCTCTGCTCATATGGAAAAGATTAATTACTTAACAAGCACACTGTCAAAATTTAATCTTGGAAGATCAAACTTAGAAGTTGTTCTAGGCTCTCCAAGAAGAGTAATTAACAAACAAGGCATAAGATATACTAATAAAAGCAATAAAATTAATGCTAAGAAGTTTTCTGATCTTAGTAAACCTTCTTCTGTTACTTGTTTTTACTGCAATACTATTGGACATATTCTCAAGTCTTGTTACTACAAAAGGATTGGTGTTCCAAAGGGAAAATTCCAATGGATTCCCACGACACTGTTACTAACTCAAGAGGACCCAAATTCATATTAGTACCTGCTGCAAAACCTTATGATTTTTTTGCAGGTGTCAACACCCAATTTCGTCCGGGTGACTGAATAATAGGACTTAGTGTTTGTTTTTGTCTTATTTTATTTTATTTTCATTTCTATTTTATTTTTTAGTTTTTTGGTATTTGATTTAGCTATCTTATTATTATTAGATTTGATTTTATCTTCTATTTGAAAAAATATATATATAAAAAAATAAATAAGAAAAGAAATGAAAAAAAAGAAAGAAAATAAAACAAAAAGGAAAGAAGAACAAAAAGACACGAAAAACGTTTTGGCTGAGGGGAGGCCATGTGTGCAAAACAACGAAGGGAGACAAAGTGGTCTTAGGGAACATGGCAGAGACGTTGTTGGGATTTGGCAGAGCAGAACAAAACGGTTCCTGAGTGGAGTGGAGTAGGAAGGCGGAACGAAGAACGACAAAAAGGGTCGGGAGAGCTTTGGCCAAATAAAAAAGGAAAAAAGATAACAAAAAGAGGGTTTACTACTCAGAGAGAGGTGTGGCATTTTCAGCATTCATTTTACAAAGAGAATAGAAAAAAAAAAAAAAAAAAAAAAGAGATTGCTGGCTACATTGGGAATCAAGGAGCTGTGAGAGCAATATTTGGAACTGGCAAAGGAGAAAAGGTGACCAAAGTTCTTCAGAGAAACAGAAACAAAGGAGGGAAGCATCAAGAGGGGTTGGGGGTGATTGTAGTGAGGTTTAGCACCAAGAAATTTCTTTTCGTTTCTTCCATGACACTTAATGACCCTATCCAGAGAAACATTGCTTCTTCTTTTAATGGCTTTCAATGTCTAATCCAAGTTGTTGCTTGAGATACCACCACCATAGTCTTCACCTTTCCTCTCTCGGCCTCGACAGCCACTTCCCTTCTCACCTTTACCCAACGTCTAGTTCAATAGCCATTGTGCCTGACTCACATCATCACCCTCCACCTGCACTACACGAAATCACCAAAACATTCTCAACAGAAATCCCTCTTTCGAACCACTTCCTTCCCCCATGTGAACCTCCATCCCATGGACATGTTCCTTAGTACAACCATCCTCACAGATTCCAGAAACCACCATACACAGTCTTAAAACAAAAAGGCAGAGAACAATTCACCCAGGTCCAAACTCACACGCGCAATACCATAACAGAAACCCAAAATACCGAAGCAAGCCAAAAATCGGAAACTCTATTCATTGCCATACAACTCTGTTCCCTTGGAAAACTAAATCAAAGATGAAAGTTCAAAAAAAAGAGGAAAAGTGGTGTGGTTTGTTAGGAAGTCGGGGTGGAACGGAGAAGGTAGGTCGGAGAGGGTTTAATTCGTGGGGGTGGTGCGGTGACGGAGAGAGCGACGGCGTCATCGCGACAGCAATGGAAGTCGGCGGTGAAGGTAGAAGACGCGATTATGGGCTTGGCGGTGTTCCTGTGGCGGCGGATGCTCCGGCGGAAATTGGGTGGGCTGCGTGACTAGGGTTCACGGTGGCTTCCGAAGGCGCGGTGGTTGCACACGGTAGAGGGGTTGGCGGTTTGCGAGTGGCCGACGTCGCGGTGGCTGACCGGATGACTGGCGGTGACCGGCGGTGTTCGAGAGAGCGACCTTGCGTCTCTGGAGTTGAGAGAAGTGTCGAAATGGGGGGAGATGGTTGAACCCCTAATGAATTTCTGGTAGGGTTAAGGGGCCTTGGGCCTGACTGGTGGGCTGGCTTTTCTTCCCTGCACCACTCGTCTTCGTATCACACCCCCATCCCAATTCTACAAACAAACAAAAATGGAAAAAAAAGAACCTTGTCCTGCAACCTCCTTGCCTTCCTTGCACACTCCCTTTTTGGTTTGGGCTTAAGCCAAATCTGTCCCTAATAAAAAAAAAATTGCTTCTACACCCCTAGTTCTTCTAAATTTCTCTCCTGTCCAGTTTGGGTTTTAGCCCATTCTGTTTCTGAAAAATATGGTTTGGACACCCCCTTTTCTCATTTAGGCACCTCCATACCCTTTTTACTTACTATTTTGTTTTCTTTTTATTTTATCATTTAACACTTTATTTTATTTTTATTTAGTTATTTACTTGTTTATTTTATTTTACCTACTTTTAAATAGATATTAAAATAAAAAAAATTATTAAAAAAGGTTTAAGCACACGTGCGACCATTCGCGTCAGCCTTTTGTTAAAAACCTTTTTCTTCTTCTTTTAAAAATAAAAAAATTATTTTAAGAGGTTTAAGCACACGTGCGACCATCCGCATCAGCCTTGTGTTGAAAACCTTTTTCTCCTTCTTTTAAAAATAAAAAAGTTATTTTAAAAGGTGTAAGCACACGTGCGACCATTCGCGTTAGCCTTGTGTTAAAAACTTTTTTCTTCTTTTAAAAATAAAAAACTTATTTTAAGAGGTTTAAGCACACGTGCGACCATCCGCGTGAGCCTTGTGTTGAAAACCTTTTTCTCCTTATTTTAAAAAATAAAAAAGTTATTTTAAAAAGTGTAAGCATACGTGCGACCATTCGCGTCAGCCTTGTGTTAAAAACCTTTTTCTTCTTGTTTTAAAATTAAAAAAATTATTAAAAAAGGTTTAAGCACACGTGCGACCATTCGTGTCAGCCTTGTGTTAAAAACCTTTTTCTTCTTCTTTTAAAAATAAAATAAAAATTTAAGAGGTTTAAGCACACGTGCGAGCATCCGCGTCCGCCTTGTGTTGAAAACCTTTTTCTCCTTCTTTTAAAAATAAAAAAGTTATTTTAAAAGGTGTAAGCACACATGCGACCATTTGCGTCAGCCTTGTGTTAAAAACATTTTTCTTCTTCTTTTAAAATTTAAAATTTATTAAAAAAGGTTTAAGCACACGTGCGACCATTCGCGTCAGCCTTGTGTTGAAAACCTCTTTCATCTTCTTTTAAAAACAAAAATTGTTTTAAGAGGTTTAGGCACACGTGCGACCATTCACGTCAGCCTTGTGTTGAAAACCTTTTTCTTCTTCTTTCAAAAAATTAACAAAAAATATAAAACATCATGTTTTCAAACAATCACCCAAACATAATTAAAGAACTACGTAACCCTGATTTCTCAGTCCAACTGAGCATACGTAGGAGCAAGGTCAATCCTTGTTGGGCACAAAAATATTTTGTCTTCTTTAGAGTTTTATTTTTTAGGGGAAATTAAACATTTTGCAAACCACATCAAATTTGTGTATTTAGTTAAAGGTACTGCCTTAGGGCAGGCGTTGTGGGGGTGCTAACACCTTCCCCACACGTAACCGACTTCCGAAACCAGAATTTGGTTTTGTAGACCTTGCCTTATTTTTTATGGTTTTTCCGTAGTTTTCCAAAATAAACTATGATGGCGACTCCAACTCTTTTTCCAAAATGTTTCTTTTTTTGGATCGTCATCCCGTCGCGATTCTGGTTGTGACAACAGGTAAATAGACAGGTATGGTTGCACTAAAGGACTCAAGGAAGGTTCAAAGGATAAATCAATTACTTCTTGAGTACTAAGTGTGGTAACTGTATTTTAATTCTGTCAATTCATGCATCATTCTTAATCTGTAACATCCATATTAATGTGTGTGATTGATCTGTGCTTGATTGTGATGAAATTGATTGAAAATATGTCTTCACGCATTTTAACCGATTATGTTAGTAATGTAATCGATTAAACCTGTATCAATATCTCTCTGTTTTCAAAAATATGAGACTGGTTGCAGTCTAATCGATTCAGAAGCTAATAAAATCGATTAAGTCAAAGCACTGAGCTTTTTAGATTTTTAAATTTTCAAATGAGCCTTCTCAGAATTTAATCAATTAGGTCCTTTATTAAAAGTTTTTGCATGTGTTCTTGAGCCACATTGCTCTGTTACTTAGCCTCTAAAACCTTATTTGTGCTTTAGTGATTCTCTGTAAAATCCTTCTCTCAAATGGCTTCTTCTTCATCTACACGATGCGGTAAGAAGGTTACACAAAATGTAAGAAATGCTAGTCCAAATGGATGGATTAGTGATCACGAGGTCAGATACAAATTTTCTTGTTATAGAAAGCTCATGGTGGTGGTCCCTCACAACTTCTTGAATCTGAAAACATTCATAAATAAAGGGCTTCTCTTTCAAGAATGGATTGCACAACAGGGTCTTGCTAAATTTATTCAAATGACAAGTGATTGTTATCTTGACTTGGTAGAAGTCTTTTATGCAATTCTGAATGTTGTTAATGGCTTCAAGCAATATTCTTAAGTATTTTGAATATTGAACATGATAATACAAATGGCTTCAAGCAATATTCTTACTCTGATACAAGTTAATACATCTACTACTTGAAATTTGTTATGGCATTCATGATCTATTACATTGATTGGACTATATATATTAATAATATTTGTTTGTTATCTCTAATACTGGAATATACACAGTGATTGATCTATTAACAAATAGCTATTGCATCATGATAGGGGGAGCACTTGGTCTTTAAGAAATTTATATTGATGTATCTCTTTATGCACTTCATTTCCTATTACTTTGTATCTTTCTTGCTAATTCCCAAAGGGGGAGAAGTAAATGAAAAGTAAATGGAAGTAACTGGAAAAACAGTTTCTGGTTGTGCATCATCAAAAAAGGGGGAGATTGTTGATAGGGGGAGCAATGTGAAAGCTAAACCTAAACACTTGGGTGTTTTTGATGATGACAACAACAAAAATGTTTTAATAGTTTCTTGCACAACAACTAAAATGGTTAGTTATGTGTATTTGTTTGCTTGTGCTTGAACTGCTTGTGTTGCATACTCACTATGATTATACATTAGTCTAAATTTGTTGTATGCCTATTCATTGTTTTGAATTTCAAAACTCTTTGCACAATCCATATCTGTACGATTTAATCGATTACAATGTTTATGTAATCAGTTAGATTCATCAGATATCAACAAATGCTTAACTATGGAAACCTACAAGTTTTAACCGATTACATTATATGTTTAATCGATTAAAACTCTTGCATTTACTAAACACCTAATTGATGAGTGTTATGATGATTTTTTAAATGAAAATGTTTTCAAAATTGTTTGTGTTATACTTAACCGATTACACAGTTTTCTTAATCGGTTAAATACTATGCACACTGAAAACTGTTTTCATGATAAGTCTTAACTAACATATGGTCATATTTTGAATTGTTTTGACTTATGATATTTGTGCAATCGATTACATTAAATAAGTAATCAATTAAACCTATACTAATGTAATTCTGGTACAATAGTGTAAATTGCTTAACCGATTACATTAGTATTGTATCGATTAATATGCGTCAGACTTGAGAAAAACTATATATTGACGCATTGTACTCTGCATTAAAAACTTTTGAACATTTGATCTTTAATATCTGACAAAAGTAAGTTGAGAAAAGAATTTGCAGGTGTGCTCATTCTTCAAGAATCAAGAAATGTTGGCTTGGAAGATTTTAAGGATTCTTGAAGAAATTTCTTTGTGCTTTCTTTGGCTGATCATCATTCGCACTCTAAGGTGTTTTGTACTTGATCAGTATTATTGATTTAGCAATCTGAAGATTTTGGTTTCCCTGTTGTTGGTGGCTAGGAAGAGAAGGTGAGGTTCTAGTTTCTTTGAGAGGTGTGATGAGTCGATATTTTATTGATTTCACTTAGTTTATTGCGCTAGAATTAATCAGAGAATTGTGCTTAATTGTCCGGTATTTTCCCGTTTTTTCTAATTATGCTTAATTTGACCGGAAATTCAAATTTTAATTAATGTGAATTTTCTGAGCTAATTATTTGCATTATTATTTTCAGGGAAAATTTTGGAAACACAATTTGGGACATTTGGAGGAGACAAAATAAATTCAAGACTCTAAGATTAGACATTTTAAATTTTAGTTATCTTGTATTTTAATTGTTTAAACTTTTTGGACAAACTTGTGCATTTGGACCATTGTTGGCAAAAATATGAGGGCCCAAAATTGTAGGACACTTGGCATCCTAGGGTTTTATTTTTTTTAGGGTGGACCCCACCCCAATTTTAGGACACATGATCCTAGGAGGAGCTACAGCCGTCATTCTTTTTGGAGGACCATAGACTTTTCTCGGCAGATTTGGAGTCTTGGGGCTTGAACGTTCTTTTGGATGGAGTTTCTAATTGCATTTGATTTTGGATGAGGAAGCTCATGGTTGATTTCTTTTGCTGGTGCTCATGGTGATGTAATTTGAAATTGTTAATTTCATTGGCATATGATGTTGACGGTGATGTGATTGTTGAATGGGAGAATAACATTTCCTTGCCTTTATTTTCCTTGCCCTTTATTTTTCTTAATCTTTGGATGAGTGCTGCCACATTTCTTTTAAGCTTTCTTTGATTGAAGTTATGATTAGATAAAACGGTGTGTTGAGTTACGGCTGGAAGAGATTTGGATTTTCACACAGCTGTCTGGGTATAGATGAAGTTCATGCACAAGCTCCTTTCAATTTGTTAAGGCTGAATACTATCTTTTTGGTGAGATTCCAGCTGCTACCATTATATGTTATTTTGGCTTGTGCAACGTATTAAAAAAATAAGCTAGCTGGAACATATATTGGAAGGTGAGCTCTCGGCAATTGGAAAAATGATGGATGCAGCAACGTTCTAAAAAGGTAGTAAGCTGGTTCACGGGTTTGGATGCAACGTGGTGATTTTAATTGTGATTTATTTTGAAGATGCGAATTCCAATTAGGAAGGTGCACATGGTTTCGGCTGATGGTGGAATTTTATGAAGAATATTAATTTTTCCATTAAAAGCTTGTATTATTCTTGCTGAAGCAGAGAAAACGATGATTCAATATGGGTGAAGTGACAGCCTAATGCAAGGAAATTTTAAGAGGAGAAGCACGGAGATTTTAATTTGGAGATGAAGCAAGTTCTTTTCTTTTTCTTTGGTGAAGCACGTTATATTCCACCCTAGGAAAATGGATATGGAAGGTTACGGATGAAAGGGAATTTTGAGAAGTGTGTTGTCACGGCCTGCATCAATTGGGTCCAAGGGAGATGGGTTTCATGATTTTACAATTTTATTTAACTTATGCATTGTTGATTTATGTGCTGCTTTCAATTGCTTCCAAGTCTTTTGCATTGAATATTTCATTTCCAAGCTGCATCATGTATTCGGTTACTATACGCGCATTGTCTTTTTAATTAAAGTAGATGAATTTTAGATTTATTTACTGCATTTTTAGTTTCGGTTCCTTTATCTTTCTGCATCTTCAATTTCCTTACTTGCCTAGAGATCATTCGGTCATTTGTAGGACCGTTCGGTCTTCATGCTTTGTCCATTTATTTCGATGTTTCCAATTATGTTCGGTTGTATTTAACTTCCATTTTTATTTTATTTTAATTTAATTTTCCTTACAAGAACACTTTCAAACCCCCCCACTTCGTGTTTGACCCGATTCTCGAACCACATTTTGGTCCTTGAGAGACGACCTAGGGGTCACTCCCTAGCTATACTGCATTTCTTATTATGTAGTCAAATTTGTATGGGCCGCGACACCCATCAAGGTGTCTCAAAGGGTTTTTGCAAAAAGAGGATTGTTCTTTCTGTGTTGTATTCTTATATATTAGATTTTGAGTTGGAGAGGAGATTACATTGAGGGTCTCTATAAGTCTTGTTGTATAATTCAATCTTTATAGTGAAGAGGCTTTCAATCTCGGGTTGATTCAAAGGAGTGGATGTAGGCATTGAGGCCGAACCAGTATAAAAATCTTGGTGTTTGTCTATGTATCCCTTATCTTTTTTATTGCATTATAATATTTATTTGCTTGTGTTTCAAGAAAGTGCAAAAGATTTTCAAAGGTTTTTAAAAGAATATAATTTTTTTATAACAACCAATTCACCCCTCCCCCCACCCCCACACCTCCTATTGGTTGAGAAATAAGGCTTATGCATTCCTATAGTAACAATTATTGAAAATCTAAATCAGACTTAAAATGACTAGGAACCTAAATGTTAGAGTGAACTAAGGCAAAAAGGAACGAATCACGTTGGGATGATGGCTATCCAGAACACTCGCCATGAGGAGATATGTACACATCTCAAGAGCCTTAATGAGAGGATTTTCGGTTTAGAAAGGCATTTTGATAGTGATGTTAGTGATGAATTTTAGATTTGCCTTGTTGGTTTATTTTCCTTCATTATTGTATGCCTTGTTCAATTAAAAATTAAATAATATTGTGCCTTCATTGTTTGTTTTAATTTGCCTTGCTTAATTATGCATACATGCTTTTATTAAGGGTGAGTATTATTTTCACTTAAAAAATTTATTAACACAACCTTTTTATTCTGATAAAAAAGGGGGAGAAAATAGTTTAAAGTTTATTTTTTCTTCTAATGCTCTCTCTTCTTTCATGAGTTGTGTTTTTCCCAGATTATTAAAAAGCTTTAAACTTGGAGGAAGTTATGATCATCATCAAAAAGGGGGAGAATGTTAGCAAAATGACAAAGATGAAGTTTTGATGATGTACAACTTTGCACAATACAAGATCCAAGAAGACTATTTGAAGTTTTATTATGTTAAAAGCTTTTGTAATGATCATAGTTGATGTGCTTTTGTTTAGATATGTAATAGGGTTTGATTCCTGAACTTAATAAGTGGTTATTTGCTGTTTAGAATCAAACACAAGTTGTTTTAATCGATTAAACCAAGTTATAATCGATTAAAACGAGGCTAGCACTGAAAACCCAAGTGGCTCTGGAATAATCGATTAATTCATGCTTTAATTGATTAGCTAATCGATTAAAATCAATCGATTAAAATCAATCGATTAAAATCAAGAATAATCAATTAATACTAGCCGTTAGAGGTTTCAGATTTGAAAAACTAGCCGTTGTACTCATTTTAATCGATTAACACTAATTTTAATCGATTAAATGCGTTAAATGGCCATTTTCGAGGAATGGAAGAGTATTGGCCTAAGTCTATAAATTGGCTCACTGTTTCTTTCAAAGACAACTCTTCCCTTGCACTCTAAACATCTAAAATCATTGAGAACAGTGTGTTGTTGCTAAAGCTAAAGAAACTCTTGTCTGCAAAGTTGTGAAGTGCTATAGCGCTGACAGAGAAATAGTTGGTATCAGCCAAAGAGTATAACGCAGCGGAATAAAACTTAAAGTAGCGGAAAGCGTGTTCGGTCACTTTCTAAATTAAAATGGACAGTTTTCAGAAATAAATTTTCTATGAGAAAAATTATCGAACAGTTGATGTGCAAATAAAAGTAAAGAGTGTAGAGAGTAGAAAAATCACACAAGTAATTTTTATACTGGTTCGATTCAAAAGAATCTACGTCCAGTCGTTAATCACTATAAAAAGTGATTAACAGTTTCACTAAAAGCAATTTTACAGATTACAACAGAAGTGAATAAAATTATGAATAACCTTCCTTCGACGAACGAATCGAAAGATGAAAACTCTGCCAACTCAAAGAGAACCGCTCTGACTATCGACAAACGAAACGCGAGCTTCTCCTATTCACGAGAGCAGGCAGAGCACCTTACTAACTCGAAGAGAACCGCTCCGACTATCGACACACCAAAACGCGAGCTTCTCCTATTCACGAGACTAGGCAAAGCACCTTGCTAACTCGAAGAGAACCGCTCCGACTATCGACACACGAAACGCGAGCTTCTCCTATTCACGAGACTAAGCAAGGGAATTGAACTATAGGTTTTGAGAACTTCCTCTGATAAACAGTATTCTCCAAAAACTCTCTATTCAACAACATTACTTCTGAAGTTCTCAAAAGTCCAATATATAGCCAGCTAGTCTGAATATGAAAGGTCAAGTCCCAACTGCCAGTAATAATCGATTATTGTAAGTGATAATCGATTATTCAAGTCCGTTATAGGTTTTTCAAAAACATTTTTTCAAAAACAGACTTGTGATAATTGATTATTTGGAGTGATAATCGATTATTCCAAAAAGACTCAGGATAATCGATTATTGCTCCACATAATCGATTATTTCAGAACTTTATCTAAAATACAAGTTTTACAAATTTTAAGGATATTCCTACTACATTTATTCTACTAAGTGCTTTTAAAACATATTTCTAAAATATTCTTCAGGTTAAAATTCTTGTAGCATCATCAAAACAATTTACTTCAAGATTTACCAATGCTCCACATTGGTAACAAACGTGCCACGCGCATAAAGGACACCGCCAAGGGGTGGAGACGAAATCGCACCCACCATCAGGCGGTGGACTTATGGGCATGGGCTTATTTTTAGTTATTTTCCTGTGTTATAAATACATTTGCATGACCCAGGGCATGTATCTTTTGGCAGAGAAGACTCAAAAACATGGTTTTCACACCTTGGAGGCAGATTTTGGATGCGAGAGCTCCAATATTACAAATTTAGGGTTATCTTTTATCTTCTTCCCATTCAATTCATCTAGTTTCACCATGACTATGGTGAACTAAACCCTTTGTTGTTGGGGAATGATGTAACTCTTTGAAACTCTCTTATATCAAATTTCTTATTTTATTCATATACTTGGTTCATCAATAGTTTGAGTTTTTCTTCCATTCTTATTAGTGCTTTGTTTAAGACGTTATTCAAATGCATTACCTTTGATTCTTTCTATATGGAGACGTATAGTTAGGTCTAGACATGAAAAACTATTCTTGATAATGAATATTGCCTAGAGATAGAATTAGGAACATCAATTGCCTTAAGCTTCTGTGTGTAATGCATGACCAATTACTAGGGAGACTAGAGATAGTAAACTAGTGATTATGATTAGGCTTTTTTTGCCGAGAGATCGGGTTTATAGTAAAATAGAGAGTGGCATAAACATTGACAACGAAGTCGAATTTAATAAGAATAATAGATATTTGAGAATGAATTAGGATGAAATCGTAAACCCCAACAACACCATTAATCCATATCTTTTTCTTGCCAATTGATGAAAATCCTTGCATACATGTTTATTTCTTGTTTCGCATTTAAAACCCAACTTACCGTTTGTTCAAGTCTTATGATTTCCATTAATCACATGAACGTTTAGGCCTAAGAGTCCTTTGGGAGACGATACTCGGACTTACCGTTTATTTATTACTTGATACGATTTGGTACACTTGCCAGGGTGTTAACACCTTTACTCTAGTGTGAATATCTCCATTGATCAGCTTCAAGTTGTGATAGAACACTTTCACGAGATCAGGATACCAGTATCCTTTCATTTGGACCAATGATGAAAGACCATGAGATTGTAACCACAACCTTCTCTTTTGAATAGATTTAGATCAAGATACTTTAGAGTGACCACAACCTTGATAGTTCCATGAATAAACCTTTCTCTAACATCATCATCAGTTATCCAACTCGTAGGAGATGCTTCCCTTTCAGAAGATGAAATTACCTTAGATCTTTTTGAGGAAGGAGATGCCATTTTCAGAGTAAACTGTGATGACTCCCTCTCAGAGTATTCTAGGGTTGTGCATACAACTCGTGTGATTTTGAGTTAGTGCCAGATATCAGACATTTTACAGCCATTAAAAAATTCGAACAAAAATAATTCTAGTTGAATTCATTAAACACATAGTTGACTACTGTATGTCATAGGAAATTCAAAAACAGAGTTTAAAACATACAGAGAACATAGTCGAATTAATTAATAATGCAGTCGACTAAGACTTGTGAAAACAGTTTTTCACACACATTCAATCAATTAAGCTTACAAACATTCACTCATGCAATCAAACATCAACAACCAATCAACTCAAGCATAATGTAGCAGAATGATACAATTTACCCATTGTAGATACTCAAGATTTTGATTTTCCAAAGTGATTCATTCTTGAGTTCATACTGCATCTACTAGATATCTTGCAAAACAAATCAAGTTTTGGTTGCTGGTACCCATTTTACTTTGGGTCCTTGATTGTTAGTTTTTGTCAGTTGTTCCTTTGGTTTCCATTGTTAAGTCCCTAACAAGTGTACCAGATCGTTATTAAGTAATATAAATGGGTAAGTCCAAGTATCGTTTTCCCAAAGGACTCTTAGACCTTACTTTTCATGTAAACTAATCGTGTAAGACTTGAGAAAAGAATTAGTTTGGGGTTTGTATGCAAAGAACAAAAGTAAACATGCAAATGCAATGATTAAATTGGCTTTAAGAAAATATGGGTGAATGGAGTTGTTGGGGTTTGCAATGTCATCTTATCCACCCTCATATATCTACTCTCCTTATTTAATTAGCTTATTTATATTGTCATGCAAACTTTCTTAGTCTACCCTTAACCCAATCCCTTGGTGAAAAGAGCCTATTACTAATTATCGGCTTGTTATCCCTAGCCTCCCCTAGTAATTAATATTGCATGATAAGCGGAAGCAAAATATAATTGATCGTCCTACCCCTATCCCTAGGCGGTATTAACATAATCAAGGAATTTAACACCAATTCATGACATTACTATACGTCCCCGTATCAATAAAGACAAACAACATTTACCGAATGAGTTAAACGATAAAAGCATTAAGCAAAGGTGAAGAACCCAACAATTGATAAATCAAGCATATGCAAGCATATAAAATAAATAAGAATTTGGATATATGAGAGTTTCAAAGGATTACATTGTTCCCCAACAACCTAGGTTTTAGTTCACCATTATCATAGTGAATCTAGATGAAATATAATGAAAGAATGGAAGAAATAACCCTAAACTTGGTAGATTGGAGCCTAAGCATCCAAGGAACCTCCTCAAAGGTGTGTGGAATAGCTCTGGACATTTCTCTCTGCCAAAAGAATATGTTTTTATTCACATTGGGGCTATATATAAGCCCAAAAAGATAACAGAAAGATTACAGAATCTAGCTAATAAAAACAGACAACCGCCCAGGCGCCTAAGTTCATCGCTCAGCGGTTTCCCTCTAGCCGTTTTGACCGCTCAACGGTTAGTTTTACCACTGAGCGGTTTCCCTCTAATTGCTCTGAGCGCTCAGCGGTCCATTCTGGTGCTCAGCGACTCACTTGACCCTTCTTTTCATCATTTTTCTCCTTCTTTCATGGGTCTAAGTCCACCTTACTTCACTTCCACCTTCAATTAACCTTAAAACCCTGTAAAACAATGTAAAACAAGCATAATATCTTTAAAACCAACTTTTGACTCTCACAAGACACAACTAAGTGTTTTACTTGATTTAAAGCTCATTCTAAGCCATAAAGGGTGTGTTTTAATATCAAATTTAAGTATGAAAATAACGGTTTTTAGACCGTTATCATCCACACATAGATTCCTTTTGGAACACCGACATTTCTATAATAACAGTTTCTAACATTGTGACCAACACAATTGCAATAAAAACATGCATTCTTGACAGGTTTGCTTAAATCAATAAATCTCTTTGCATTGGTTCTGTTAGACTGTGCTTATATCCTATTCCTTGTCTACATATAGCTTTGCCAGAGGATTTTAGTACAACATTTAAATTTTCTCTACCTTGAGTGAATTTGGCTAGTGTGCTAGTCAAGTAATCTATTTTCTCAATGTGTGTAGGACATTTTTCACAAGGTTTTTCTACTGTAATAGTTTCAATTTTAATTTCCTTAGCAGGTAACAAAGCATCATTCAATTCCTTTTCTAATTTCTCATTTTCAGAAACAATTTATTAATTCTATATTCATAATCTCCCCTTTCAGAGTTCAGTCGATTAACCTTGTACTCTAGTAGCATTGCTTCAGCATGTAGTTCTCTGAATACTTCCAATAGTTGCTGATACTTCACTTCTATTGGTTGATTCTCGAATTCAGAATCACTGTCATTCCAACCATGTAGCAAATTTTGGATTCTTCCTCTTGATCTGCATCCTCATCATTATAGCTTTCAGAATCTGTATTCTTCCAAGCAATGTATGCTCCTTTTTGCTTCATGCTTCTGTCTTGAGGGAATCTTTTCTTTCCTTTCTGCTTAGGCTTCAATTTTGGACATTCAAGCTTGATATGTCCTTCCTTTCCACATTCGTAACATTGGATAACTTTTGTTTTGAAGCTTCTCTCTTTACTTTGACCTGCATGTTAGTAAGTTGACTATCATTTTGCATAAGTCGACTAAACTTTCTTACCATCAAGGTCATCAGTTCTTTTTTGTCCATGTCTGCATTTGAGTTCTCTATCTTTGAGTTATTCTTGTTTGTAGCCTTCAGTACAATGGACTTCTTTTCCTCAATCTCATCTTCATCCTTTGATCTACCAAGTTCCAATTCATGTTCTCGTAACTTGCCAAACAAGGTAGCCATGTTCATGCTTGTAAGGTCTTTGGACTCAGAGATTGCAGTGACTTTTGGTTGCTAATTTTTGTTCAGACTCTTCAAAATCTTCATGTTGATCTCATCTTTATCAAACACTTTCCCGAGAGCCATAAGATGATTAACTATGTGTGTGAATCTTTTCTGGACATCATAGATAGTCTAACCAGCCTTCATCTTGAAAGGTTCATACTCTTGTATTAAAGAATTTTTCCTTGCTCTCTCCACTTCATTTGTGCCTTCATGTGTCACATCTAAGACATCCCACATTTCCTTTGCAGATTTGCATTCAGGGATCCTGAAAAATTCATCAACTATTAGTGCAGAAGAAATAATATTTTTAGCCTTAATATCATTCTAAGCTTTTCTATTTTCATCAACAGACCATTCAGTAAAAGGTTTTATAATAGTTTTTTCATCAAAAGTTTTAGTAGGCACAAAAGGATCATTCAAGGTTGAATCCCAAATTCCTTTCTCCACAGATTCAAGAAAGACTTGCATTCTGATTTTCCAAAAAGGATACTTTTCACCAGCAAACAAAGGTGGTCTATTTGTTGAAGCACCTTGACCAAAATTTTGAAAACAGGAAGTCATCCCTAGGTTTATAGTCGATTCAATGAAAAACAGAGTCGACTAGTTTTTCAAATATTTTATGAAAACCAGCTCTGGTGCCAATGGTTGGAAAACAGGTAGGCTTCTTTTTACACCAAGAGGGGGGTGAATTGGTGGTTTTTCGAAATCAAAGTCTTTTTGCAATCTTTTATACAAAGTAAACAACTTTACAAACTTTCTTGAATTGCAAGTAATGAAAATTCGTGTGCAGCAAAAAATCGTAGTTGACTATGCAGATAATAAAGTCGATTGTATGCAAAAGAGCAGGGATAAAGAATTCAAACATTGGTTTTTATACAGGTTCGGCCTCAATGCCTACATTCAGTGTCCTTCCTGTACCAGGAAGAAAATGCACTATAATGTTCAAGGTTTTTACAACAAGGCTTTTATAGAAGACCTCCACGTCAAAAATATAAAACACCTTTCTAACTCTCTAACCAAAATATAGGCAAACCACACATCAATACTTGTAGCAAGATGTCCCCTTTCCTGTAATTTACAAAACCACTTTGAACAATCCTCAAAGTGAACCAGACTCCACGAGTCTATCCCCCGTAATCAAAATAGGTAACCACAGCAATCACCCGGATGCCAATAAGAATCTTGATCAACCAAAAACACCTCAATGTGCAAATATGTGATCAAGCAGTGAGCGCACAATCAGTCTCCCTTTGAATCTCCTTTAAGCAAGATCACCACTGTCTTCTTGAAGAGTTCTTGGAGCTCTATAATCAAAGAGAAATAATCTGAAACAGAATCTGAAAAATGTTAGATCAGTAAAATGTCCAAAAGTCTTAAAACAACTTCAGGTTTCATCTATTTATAGAATTTTGTTAATCAGACGCTCCCTTAGTCGAATATGCTACTAATCCAATCGACTAGACAGTTATAACAGATTAGTCAGGCCAATAGCATTCAGTCAAACAAAATAAATTCTCATTCAATACAGTTGACTTTTATCAATGCTCAACTAACTTTTAAAAAATTGTTCATGAGCATAACAGAATTTCAAAGCAAACAACTAATATAGTCAAATGTGTGGCGCACGCAGTCGACTTCGACATGTCAGAGCATTATGAAATACTTTCCTTCACAAAATCTCACATAGCACTGTTTCTGAAAATCTGTACAAAGACTTTAGCATAGTCAATTCAATTAGTAATGGAGTCGACTTTACTGCAACTTTGTCACACAATTATAAGTTCACAAAAGTGCTTGTGGTTTTCATCCTTTGAAACATGTGTAATGCAACCGGATATGATGTAGCATGTACAAGCTCAATGCGTATGCATCCACGTAGTAGTATAACACAGAAACAAGTTCAACAATATATCAACCAATAAGCATAAGAACATGTAACACAACAACAACATATGTGTGTTATTAAAAATGTGTTGTCATCATAAAAAACCAGAGTGATATAGATATTGTGTTGTCAACAATGCTCTATCTGAAACGAGCGAGATTATGGCAGAGTGAGAGTAAAATATAGAAAGGGGAGATACAGAGGTTAAGGCTGCATTGAAGGGATGAGATGGGGAGAACCAGAGAATATTACAAAGCCAATCTTTGGTATTTTTTAAGGTTGTGTTGTGAGTTCAGTGAAGGGTCATGTAGAGGTTGTAATAGGGAGTGAAGAGCATTGAGAGAACTTGTTCTTGGAAGTCAGACAATGAAAGTGAGAGTTGGGAACATGGTACACAAAGTGAATTGAGAGTTGTTAAGAAAGGAAAATCGAACTATTTGTGGGGAGTTAACCTAGTGCTCGATTTTTTATTTTATTATATCTAAAAATGCTTCGTAACTCGAAATTATATTGATGAACTAGTTGATTTTGTTTTTTATTTGGTTCATGATGTTGTTACGATTTGGGTTATGGTCATATTAATGTGATTCACTGTTTTTGGGGAAGAAAATGATCTCAAATGGACTATCCTATTATTTGAGTTATTTTAGGTAGGATTAAAGCATCAACTAGCATGTGTTTAACACGTATCTAATATGTAGAATTAAAGTGTGTGGTTATTGGAACTTTATGCTTCATGGTGTGTTTTATAGGAAGTATCATACAGGTTGAAAGTGTATGTATAACTGATACTTTGTTATAAGTAGATGGTGATCAAATGATTGAATACATGCATTTATATATGTTCCACGAATTAGAATAGGTGAGCGTCATTGTTAAATTTGATAACAATAGTAACATTCTTAGGTTCACTTTGTTTTGATATGTATTAATTGTTTTAAAGTTTATTATATAAGTGGTTGATTCAGTACTTGCAAATTCAGAGGTAAAAAGTAATGGAATGACATCTGATTTTGTTTACAAGATGTCTTAGTTATTATGATGCAGTCTTAGGAATTGGGTGTTACAACGCTTGATGGTTTGGATGGGATATATGGTGAGAAATTGTGATACAATTTTGTTGGTCACTTATACTGTTGTGAAAGTGGTAATGAGCATGTTGAATGTGTTTATGGAAAGTTTTTTTTGGTTTATATATGTCTAGATGGGTATTGTTTATAATAAACAATGATATGTGTTGTGGTGTATATTATTGGAAGCAATGAAGGTTGTCCAAATTTCTTGTGACTGTATTTTCTTTGAGTATCAATGGGTATACTCAGTTAAGATGAGTTTGGGTCTAGATAGGGAATAGACATATTTATGTAAGACAATTGTGGGTTGGAAGATACTCAGAGGGATACTTTTTGTTCAAGAGTAAGAAGTGATCTAATATGGTTGGCGGTGATACCCTTAAAGTTAGGGTCTCTCTTTCGCTAGTGTGAGGTTGTAGAAAGAGCTCCTCTACGCTTATGTGAGGCTGAGGAAGAGGATGGGTTACGAGAAGAGAGATAATGGTTTTTTGTGATCATTGTTCAGTTTGGTGAGAAAGTTACGGTGTTGGAACAACCATGTGTAGAGGAAGTTATGTTTTGAGTATGACTTCGGTTATACTTCGTTACTTTGGGGTTGTACCTTTCCTCTTTTGAGGGGGTAGAAAGGTAGTTACATTTCCTCTTGCGGGGGGATAAAAAGGTGAATCTCTTTGTCTTTAAGAAACGGTGGAAGAGATTGGTTTCTTCGTCCATGATGGGCGGTAGAAGGGACTAAGATTTGAGTGTCACCCTTCCCTCTTGCGAGGAAGTAGAAAGGGATGAATGTCTTGCTCGTAGGCTTCTGGCTCATGGAGAGTTTAAAGCTAATGTGAGCAGCTTGAGGAGTAGAGGAGATACGTTCAATTAGAGGACCACTCGAATTGTCTTATTTATTAAACAGGTATAATGTAATGAAGTTTGGAAGAACACATATGTTTATAGAGATGGTTGGTACTGGTCGATGTGCCTTAGGGGACAAGTTGTGTAAAGCTAATGAGTTGACCATGGTTCCTTATAAGGGGGATGTATGGGTTGTTATTGTATTGCTTGTTATAGTCTTATTATGTGTTGATGCTATACCATATGATATGATAGTGGTAAGGACTAATATTTGAGATAAAAGTGTTGTGTTGGTGTTGATATTTATTCGGTTAGCTCACTTATACATTTTTTTTGTTTTGTTTTGTGTTTGTAGTAATGATCATATAATGTGTGGGTTATACAAGAACTCGAATAGGACTGGAGATGTTGTTGGAGCAATGTGACTGACGAAAGAGGGGTTGCAATAGGAGTTTATTTAAAGTTTTATTTACCTTATGCAATGGATTAAGGATTTGTATTAAACTATTTATTTTCTTGTTGTATTTGGATAATTAATATTTAAAGTTGCAATTGCTATATTTATCGGAAAATTTTAATTATATTATGAATTAGAAAATTTCTTTAGTATTTGACACACTAAGTGACTTCCAAACTTAGGGACGTTACACTACCTAAGGTGGGCATGACTCGACATAGCTTGGGGAACTCAACCTGAGGTGGCACAACTAGATTTTCCTCAATGTGGGCTTAATTCAACTTTGTCAGATGTGAGCCTAACAAAATTTGGCCTAACATGGATTTGAACTCGATCTAACCTTATTCATATTGACTTGAGATTGTCTCAAATAGACTTAGTCTTTGCTGAACTAAACCTAATCTAGACACGACCCAACTTGGTCCACATGATTCCACCGAACTTAGTCCAATCATCGACATAAGTTATCTTAACCTAACTTGACAAATGGACTTAACTTAACATAACTTCACTCATAATGAGTTTGTATTTAGATTGAGTAAATGCTTTTCATGTGTATAAATTTAAGTAATTATTTTTTTCATTTTTAGTTTTTAGTAATATAATTACTTTAAAAAATGTTTCATGGATTTTTGTTGGCATTTTAGGTACATGAACCTTTTCTTATGAGTTTTATGATTCTTGTAAACTTTTTTGATCCGAACTCATGAGTTAAAGTCAAATACAATGGATTTTCCTTTGAAGCCAAAGAACAGAGACGAAGAAAGGAAAATAAAAAATAGCATTAGGTGCTGCATGTGAAGAACATATTAGGCTCGATGTTGAAACTAGCTTAAACGGTGCTAGCAAAAGAGATGAAGCGTGGCATGAACAAGGGTGTGCTAAGTTAGACGTCATTCCATAAGTTTTAAGTGTTACCTCCAACATACCGCCCTTTGATGTGTGTAAGGACATACAAGAAAGATTCCTTAAGTTTCTAAAGAACAACGTGATTATACAACCACCATCATACATATCTGATAAGATGGTTTACAAGGTATATTCAGACCGTGGTGTGTCCTCACCTTCCACCATCCATCAACATGAAGAAATTGAATCACGTAGGAGAAATAAGGGTTTGAGGTTTTTGTGCCTCAACCAAGCGCCTAACAATTGCACATGTTCAGTTGGAGTTGTGTGGTCGGTGGTGAACACTTTAAACGGACATTGAATCATATTTGAAATTTTATTCTCATATACAACATATTTAATAAAATACAAATTCTTAAAGTAAAATTTTAAATTTAATCAAAAACAACAGCAGTTGTAACTGCATCTAAGTAATCTTATTAACGGTACATATAATCATCAAAGCTTTAAGTAAAAGAGAAAGTTATACTAAATTGTGGTGAAAAAGGGTTAAAATGAACCTTTCACCATCAATTAATCATAGGCCTTCCCATTTGTAATTGTGCATCCTCTCCCCTTTGCTCAACCGCAAATCTCAAGAAATCATCCGGAACAGGAATATTTAACTCTGAACATACGAGTTGGACAATTTTTCCGGTGACAGCTCCAAAGGACATTTTGTTCAGTGTCACAGCAATAGAGAACTTATTGGTGACATCACAAAAACCTGTGGACCCACCCATTCCCGAGTGACCAAAGGCAATGGATGATCCATCCTTAGAAGTGAACCTCTTAAATCCTAGGCCAAAACCTCCATTTGGCAAAGCTAAATTCTCGTAGTCTCCTGTACCCATGAATTCATCAATAATCCTAGGATTCCGGTAGACTGTTCCAGCAACATGGGTTTTAAGATTATTACCAATTCTGCTACTACTTGTATCATCGCTACTGCTACTTTGTCTATTAATATTGCTGCCCTCATCAGCCTCTAAATCATCATAACATGAAACTTTTTCATAACTTCTGTTAGTACTAACAGCAGGCACAGTTGCTTGCTTCCGTCCAATGCATTTTCGCTTTTTGGGGACTTTCTGGGAAGAATTTAATTTGGGGATATGAGGATGGCTTCCAAGCAATGGCTTAGAAGCAGAGGAATGAGGTGGTGGTAACTTGCCCCCATTAGCTAGGGCTGCATAATAACGTGCAAGTGCCCGGGCAGATAAATGTCCATTGGCTGCTGGTATGATTGCACGACGAGCATTCAGTGTATTGAAAACAACAGGTAAAGTGGTTGTCAATTGAGCAATTTGCTGTGGTTGGAAGGTGGAGGGAAGGTCAGAACGATTACTTAGTGCTGATAGCTTGCTTAAATCATCTGTATCTACAGTCAGGGCAGCAAGACGTGATTCCACACCTACAAATATAAGCATTGAACCATGGTTATAATTTACAAAGAAATCAAAAGAGAAATACTATTAGACACATTAGGTAAGAAAAAAAGAATTATTTTCACAAATAATAAAAACAGCCATTTTGTTTTTAAATTGATTCATGATTAAAAAGATTTGTACATGACAACGAAAGTACAATCAGTGAAAATAACATGTTGCTTCCACGTTATCTATACAATATTTGAAAACCAAATAAAAAAAGGTGACATTTTCTAATTATTTGTAGAAATAAAAAAAATGATAGAAAAATCTGGTACTAAACAGGTCCCAAATTTCGTTACCTCCATCTACTATGGGCTACACAAAATAAAATAAAATGACAAATATTACTCATCAAAAGTTACCTGGCGGAATCCCTACATATAGCTCCCCTTCAATATGGAGGGGGCGAATTATTGCTTCTTCAAGAATCTCCTGAAATTTCTTCCCAGATGCATGCTGTTTTAATCAAAACAAATTCTTAGAACATGAGAGAAACCCAACTGATAGGTAAATTTTACTAGCAACAGGTCAAGCAACTTTGTGAAAAAATAACTTAAACCAACGGCAACCATGCCAAAGTAACTATTTTACATAAATAGGCAACCTCAAATAAGTGCTACAGTGAATGTCATAAACAAATGGTGTAACTTCGCCTTGTACTTACCAAAGTGGGTAAATCTTAAAAAGATTTGTGGGAAGGTCGTGTTCGGAAGTATGAATGAGTCAAATAATTAGAAATGGAGTTTTGAAACACAATCCATTCGTTACGTAATTTACTTTTGTTTTTTGTGGAAGTTGTAATTCAAAACACAACTTTTATTTTATTTTAAATCTGGTGAAAGGTATAAGCATTATTTTTTTCATTGTATGGAAACTGTCCTCTATGCACGATTTCCTTTATTTTAGTTTTGAACACTATTGTTTTCATCGTTAGATAAGACTAAGAAACTTTTGGTTGAATTGGGTCGTAAGGACAAGATGCATGAGCCTAACAATTAAAGGCAACCGCAACTGAAAGTCACATGAATTCTGAGCCGAAAGAAATAGAGTTAACACTTGTTATAGTTATGGTAACACCTAATAATAAGCCTCCAAATACCATGATATGAAAACATACAACACTATTTGCGGCTTCTTTCAGGATAAGATATGTGAGACTTTTCATTGCACATATTTAAAATTGATAAACTCCAAATTTTACCACTGTTCTCTCTCCATATACTTGTTTTGTGTTACCATTAACTAAAAAGGAGCATAAAAAATAAAAAGAAACGCCATACACATTATTTGAGTTGCTATTAATTAAAAAAGCAGAGATAAAAAATAAAAAAGAAAGTCCCCTATCAAAGCACGACTTCCATATATTTCCATTGAAATCGTGTTTTAAGCCTCAATTTGTATTTTATTTTTAAACTGTACATGAGATTTATTAATACATCTTATTCGCGAGCTTTTTTTTCATTGAAATCGTATTTTAAGCCACAACTTGTATTTTATTTTTGTAAACTGTACATGAGATTCATTTATTTTATTTCATGGAGTGTATGGAAGTCGTGCTTTGATAGACTATTTTTTCTGCGTTTTTAATTAATAGCAACATTTATGTGAAGTCCTTTTTCTGCTTTTTCTTTAGTTAATTGCAACACAAAATATGTATAGAACTTGGAGTTTATCAAATTTAAACATGTGCAATGAAAAATCTCATACCATAACCAAACCAGAGTGCACTATGCTGGAAATCATGGAGTTTGGAGGCTTATCATGAGTTACCATAACTATTACAAGTGACAACTCTTTTTCTTCGGTCTCAGACTTTCAATTGTGAGTTCAGTTCTTGCATGTTGTCCTTACAATCCAATTCAACCAACAAATCTCTGCCAATCTTATTCTGCGAGAGTCTTACATAGAAAAAAATATTGTGCGCAAAACTAAAAGAACGGAAATAGTTTATTGAAACACAATTTCCATACAATAAAAAAATAAAGCCCACACCTTGAAAAGAAAAATAAAAAAAAAATAAAATAGAAATAGTATTTGAAACACGACTTCAACAAAAAAATTTTTAAGAAAATTACGTAACAAAGAAATTTTGTTTTGAAATATGGTTTCTGACTATTTGACTCAAATTTATGCTTGGAAGCACGATTTCTTTGTTTCAAAATCGTGCTTCTGAATACCACTTACTGACATACATAAAATTTTTAAAATTTATCCATTCCTAAAACTCTGATTTCAAATTATACCATTTGAGTTAAAAAAACCCATGTAAGTTCCTATGTACACACTCATACCCACCAACCAATCACCCAATAGCTTTTTCCACCATTACAAGCATGGCAAGAGTATTACAAAACATCACACTCTTACTGTATTTTTTAAAAACAAAGTTGTATTACTCTCTTTTTAACAAAATAAAATGATTTTTCATGTATAAAATCATCCTCTGCTTTTAACCTAAATTGCTCAAACGGTGGAGTGAAGCATAAAACTGGAGAATATGTTTTGAACAGGAATAAGAATTATATATGAATTAAAAATTGCAATTGACAAGGGCAAGGGCAAGCATTCATACCTCAATGATTCCACCACACAACCAGCCAAATGATAAATAATGATAAAACTGCTCCTTGCCTGGTTCAGTCTCAGGTACTGACTGACTAATGCAATTTAAACATCCATCCCAATCAAGCATTAGAAGAGGGTTTTCTTGAGTTGTGTCTCCCATCGCGTTATGCAAACCAGATGTATGGTTAAGCACATGATGAACCTGAAACAGAATATTAAAACTGATGAGCCAGTAAAAGGCATTGCATTAAGCCTTAGAAAGTATGCCGGAAAGAATAAAAAGAGTAACTGAAAGAAGTTAGATTAGAGGAGCAGTAAAGGGTGTGGATGACAGTTATTTTACCAGCTAATATTTTATTCGGCGGTGAGCTGTGATGGCAGAGAAAAAAATAAACAAACTGAAAGTGTGCACTGTTTCTGAAAATTCACTCCCATGGGCAGTGGTCCCGGGGGAAGGCATATAATTCGAAGTATTTTACTTTAGGATCTTGATATAAGTTGAAAGGATTAGTGATAAATTAGGTTATGGGAGATTGTACCCCCCTGACACAAGAAAAAAGTATCCGACAAAGAATATAATTAAGGCGGTGAGCTTTGACGGCAGAGAAAAAAATCGAGAACTGAAAAATGTACACTGTTTCAAGAAACTTACTCCTGTGGGCAGTGGTCCCACAGGAAAAGCACAGAATTAGAGTTACTTGCTCTTGATACCATTTTGAAAGGATCAATGATAAAATAGGTCACGGAATGCCAGAAGAAAGGAACCAAGAAGGAATATAACGAGTTTCGTGTGTTGATGTCTGCTGGCATTTGTATTCTTATTTATAATAAAGAAGAGATACAATGATAAGAAACAAAATGAATATCTAATAATGAAAAATATCTATTTCCCTATCAAATCATATCTTTAACATAATTAAACGATATCTCTAACAGTACTCAAATGTCAGGACCTATTGATCATTTTAGCAATGCATTATCTACCAAACCTTGCTAAAATCTACTTATGAGAAGGGAATGATGCCCTTGGTGTTGTCCATTTAGCATTGGCGCCCATATTTGTTGGGGAGGAAGTTTATGGTCTATACAGATCACAAAAGCTTGTGACATTTACTACAAGCTACAGCCAGATAAGGAGAGCTAATATCCTACACCTTCTCAATTCAGTTTAGTTCAAATGTGTTGAAAAGTGATAAATGTTATTGAAATGGAGTTGGTATTGCTTTAAATTACAGAAACCGCAGCCATTGTCTGTTTTGTGTATTCTTGTTTCAACTGAAATTGAGGTTTAACTAGTTCATGTCAGGTTTAGCTTTTTCAGTTATGGGTGCAAACATGTTTATTTTTATGAATAGTGAAAACAGTTATAGTTGCATTTGTTATGGAATTGTTGATGCTTTCTATTTTCAGCATATTGAACTTAAGCGCCAGGCTACCACTTAAGCAAAAAAATATGAAGGTCCATGAATTGACAATTGACAATTAAGAAGGGAAGAAAAATTACCACTTACATTTATGGAAGATCAATGTTGATTTCCTTATTGAAAAAGTTCACTAAAGATAGGGACTGGATAAGACTGATTGTAACTAGTTTTGTCACGACTTATTTAACTCTTGCATGTCTTCATGAATGGAAGGCATCATTGTTAACCATGTTTAGCTTTGAGGAGTGGAAGGCAAACAAGTTTGGAACTTCTAAAGAGGGGAGAAGAGTAGAACATGTGATATTAGATAGCCGGTTCTTGAAGAATGTATCCACATGCCTAAAAGATGTTACTCCTCTTATAGTGTGGATTTGAGATTAGTGGACTCAAATGTAAAATACACAATGAGTTTCATTTATGAAGAGATGGATCGTGCAAAAATGAGTTTCATTTATGAAGAGATGGATCGTGCAAAAGAGAAAAATTAGGTCCAACTTTAACACTATCAAAGAGGTAAAAGTTACTCATTCAAGTTTAATTACTTATGTGTGAAATTATTTCTAATATAGCATAATTGGTGTTGTAATTTGAGATAATACCTTTATAATCTTCCTAATTAAAAGAAATAGATACATAATCTTTTATTTTATTTTATTTTCTCTAGATTTCCTAGTTTCCCTATTTCCCTCTTTAGGAGAATTAGATTATTACAAATAGAGGGTATNNGAATGTATTTTTTATAATTTGAATAATAAATCTGTCCTATTTTCCACTTGGTATCAGAGCTTGTCTGATCCGCTTCCGCTGTCTTTGCTGTCTGCCGGCGGCCGACCGCCATGGCCGCTGGCAGCCCCTAAAATTCTTTTTTTTTAACCTGTGTTTTTAATGGGTTCCAATTGCCCTAGACAAATTCTTCCTTAGAATTTTGACCTCTTTTTTCCATAATCACAAATACAGAATTTATTTGAGTATGACTAGAGTGGGATTCGAACCTATTCCCTTTGGGACCGGAAGTCTCTTCTTTGAATAATCCAAGAAAGGCTACTGCGTTCTTTGCTTTTTCCACTATGCATCACAGTTCGCCGTCGGCCACCATCCACCACCGGCCACCATCGCAGTTCCGACCGGTGACTAGCAGATCTGGACCGTTCTTCAAGCGACGGCCAACCCCACCGGAGTCAGGACCAGACTCCACTCAACGCGCCTCCACACGTCGCCTTCCCGATGTCGGCATCAAACCGCACCACTCTCGGTCATCTCGCCGGCCCTTCCTCTCGTTGTTCTAACCCTCCATATCAACCATTCCTGCCATCAACTCACCGCAGAGAACCACCGAGAAAAACCCTTAACTTCAAACACGCCATCTTCATCATCCTTCGCCGTCAAAGCCGCTGCCACTGTTTGAAGCAAATGTGCTGCCCCCAATCTTCAACGCGAAACCATCTTCGAATCCAAGCGCGATCCTCCTTTGCCGTCAGCTATGCCGTCACGCAACCTTCATCCATCATCCGCGAGAGCCATCTCTTTCGAATACCTGCACTCAGAAAAACCAGACCAACACCCATCACACAGAGACCCAATTTGCGAAACCCAACTTCGTTACACAATTCTTCCATGCATCTCCTTGCGAGTTTCATCCAATTTGGGCTATCACCAACAACTTTATCCCCTAAAGCAGAATCGCAAGGCAGCCTCCATCTTCGTTGTCTTCACAGAATCTTCTTGTCGCATGCTTCCGCATCTCGTCTCTGCTCACTTAATAAATCTTGGGTTGTTCTTCAAGACCCACTTTGACTCACATGGTTGACAACATCCATCTCAACTGCGAGGAGGAGAGGAACCAACCCTTGAAAGTTTCATCTCGTGTTTCCACCTCAGAGCATTCCCTCTTCGTTACTTTGATGCCACTGATGCCACAGTCGGCGCCCTCTTCGTTCTCCAGTTTTGGTTTCTCGAGCAATAGTGCTTCGATCATCTGCCGCTTGTGCCGCCACTGCAGTCAGTAGTTGCCACCACAATCAGTTGCCATTCCTACCTCTTCCGCTTCTGCTATGTTCTTCTCCTGTTTCAGTTTGACCTCCATGTTTGATGTTTCCTTCATTCCGAGACTAAAGCGCTCCACTTTGCGAGCTACTATCAATCTCTCAAGATTGCAACCCTTGAACAGTCTTTTGATCTTTGGGTTTTCCACCACCTATCCAACTTGGAGGAGTTGGAATTCAAGTACGCTCCTTGTTTGGACCAAAACGACCACTCGAGACGCAACTGCGTCAATTCTTTCTTCAGTCGTTGGTTACTTTCTTCAATCGTTGGTCGATAATAGCTACACAAAACTGTGCTTCTAGAATCTGGCCTAGCTATAAGCTATACTTCCAGAGTTCAATCTGACCTAGCTATAAGCTATACTTCCAGAGTTGAATCTGACCTAGCTATAAGCTATACTTCCAGAGTTGAATCTGACCTAGCTATAAGCTATACTTCTAGAATTTGTCTCACACCAGTAAGTGCACCTGGTAATTTAAGTAATGCCGATAATTGGCATCTTCACTGCCCGCTGATTGGTTTCTGCCAATGCTTTGTTATAACAACTCACTAAGAGTTGTTCTTTGAGACTGTCCGCTAAATTGACTCTTTCGAAGTTATGGGATTCAGGTTTGTCCCTCATACGGATCGGTTCTCACTAGTTCTTCCACCTTCACGTTCTGCCGTTCAGTTGTGAGGAGGAGAAAGTTCCAGCCGCTACAGGGTAATGTAGTCCCTGCAAGTCTATTGTTGTTAGCCTTTGCAGGACAGATGTTTCCTGAAGGCTTGTTGTTGTTCAGAACAGTTAAGTCCCTTGAAGGTTTGTTGCGGTTTAGGGTGGTTAAGTCCCTACAACTTTGTGGCTGTTAGCCTTTTAATTCCAGCCGCTACAGGGTAGTGTAGTCCCTGTTGTTGCTGTTTGCCTCTGCAGGACAGATGTTTCCTGAGAGCTTGTTGTTGTTTAGGGCAGTTAAGTCCCTTGATGTTTTGTTGTTGTTCGCCACTATTGATGGCAATCCAATCCCTACAATTTGTTGCTATTCACCACTACAGGCCCTTCATCTGTTCTTGCAGTTTGTTGTTGTTGCAAGTCATCATCCATTTTTGATAGAAGTCTCTCTCGTCCATTGCTGTCCAAGTTGAAGCTTCATGGTCCTAGTTCGCCCTCATCCATTGCTGTCCATGTTGAAGTTTGCCCTCGTCCATTGCTGTCCAAGTTGAAGTTTCATTGTGCTAGTTCGCCTTTGTCCGTTGCTCTCCAAGTTGGTTTATTGACTTTATCTCGGATTGAGTTTGTATGATCCAGCTTGAGGGGAGTGTTGTAATTTGAGATAACATCTTTATAATATTCCTAATTAAAGGAAATAGATACATAATCTTTTATTTTATTTTATTTTCTCTAGATTTCCTAGTTTCCCTATTTCCCTCTTTAGGAGAATTAGATTATTACAAATAGAGGGTATCAGAATGTATTTTTTATGATTTGAATAATAAATTTGTCCTATTTTCCACTATTGGTTTGGTAATTATATGTAGTTATGAAGAGGTCTCGATGGAATAATCAACTTTATAGGCCTTTGCATGCAGCTGCCTATTTTTTGAAACCCCATTTCCACTATGAACCTAACTTTAGATATGATGATGGTGAAAAGGTGAAAGAAGGATTGTATATGTGCATGAGAAGATTGGTACCAAATATGGCAAAAAGAAGAAAAATTAATTTACAAATTGTTGAATTTCATTTTGGTAGAGGCCTTTATGTAATGGAAGATGCAAAGGAATGCAGGAAAGAATTAAAATCTTAGGGAATGGTGGGAGATGTGTTGGGGATGGAACTCTGGAGTTGAAGAGATTTGCTATTTAAATTCTAAGCTTGACTTTTAGTTCTTTGGGATGTGAGCGTAATTGGAGCTCATTTGAAATGGCAGAAGTTGTTGGCAACAATTACAGACCAGTTGCTAGACTTCAACCTTAAGGACAAGGTTATTTTTGCCTCGGTGCATAATGATAGGATATGTAATGTGTATGCTAGGAGGAAATATATTAAAAAGTAGTTGTTAGTTGGGTTGTTAGCATGAGTGGGTTGTTGGGGGGTTCTGGTATGTAGCAGACTTTTTGGATAATTTTATCGATTGAGATTGAGCTCTTTGTGAAAGGGAAACCCTTGGAGAAGAGAGTGCTCTCCTATTTTGTGTTATTTTCAGTCTATTCAATAAAGAATATTACTCTTCTTTCTCTTTTCAATTCTGCATTCCTATGATTGTCTTTGATGTTCCCCTCCCTGATTACAGTTCAAGCTATTAGTTATTTCTGTTGTTCCCCTTTTTCCTCTACTATAGTTAATGGTTGCAATTGGATTTACCATATCTCAAAAAAAGCTTCTAGTCATTATATATGGCCTGTATCCATTGTTGCCCTTATTAGGATACATTCAGATTCAATAAAACTCAATCATTCATTTTTAAGCTTTCATAATTCAATTTAACCCTAGTATTAAACTCAACCTATATCTATAACATGTACCATGGTCCAGAGCAGTTGGGAAGTGGAAAATGGGTCTAGGTCTGGAGGATCAACTATTGAGAAGTGGCAATTTTTAAATGAAGCAGATCTAGATTTACAGGTTTGATCCCCCTTTGACCCAATTATTAGAAACCATTAAACTCCCTTTTCTTCTTCATATGCAAACGAAGTTCACTCTACCACTTATCAATTCTTTTGCAATCCTAATTTTTCTCTCTGGATGACATGAGTAATGTCATATTATCCTTCAACAAATCCTCTTACCACCATACAAAGAAAGTAGTAAATGGAAAGTAAATGCATTTTTCATCTTAGAAATAGAAACAAATTTCATACTCTCCATTAAAGTAAGAAGGAGGATTTAGAATTTTCGTTCTCACTACAGTCTCTTGGGGATCCTGCATTCTATGTTCACTTGTATTGAGGTTGGTACATATAATTTGTATTGGTAGTCGGCCTTCTAAGTTTGTATGTAATAAGGTTGATGCATATAAGTTATATGCTCTCTCTTAAGGGAAAGTATTTAATATATTTGCATTAGGTTTATAGCATGTATGATATTATTGTGCTGCCAATTGGCCCACATACTAGAATATATACACTTCTGCCATATACCCTTTCTCATTAGAAAATTAGACAATACTTTTTTTAAAGCATCTCTTTCACTTCAGCATGTCTTTCTCATTAGAAAACTAGATAATAACTTTTCTACAGCATCCCTCTCCGTTCAGCATTACTCTCTGACTATTATCATAAAAAATAATAGCCACAAAACTTCAGTATGGAGAAAATTCAATATCAGACCTTAATGAGATCCTTCCCATTTGATCCAAATCCTGGCCATATATTTGCTACATTGTCTTCGAGGTTTAGTTGTCTGCAAGATAATAAGCAAGCAGACACTTATTCCAGGTTAAAATCACAGAGAGTACATGATGTTACAAAGTCAAATAGAGCATGAAATATGATTTTAAACTTTCAATAACAATTTACAAAAATGAATCTTAATTAAATCAAAGAAAGCATTCCTGACTATCAAAACGGGCACAAACATAGGAACTTTGATAGTATTTAAAACTGAGTAATTACTTACAACAACTAGACTCCATGGGTAATCTTTCTTAAACAATTAAAGCATAGAAAACGACAGTCAAAAAATATGGATAAATTTATATTTTACTCCAGGAAAGAGAGAAACGTTGAGTTGAAACTGTGTGCTTTTTAGACAACAATGGTGCCTTTAATTATATTGATAGAAAGGAATCAATAAAAAAAAAAATAGAGATTTGGTATCCTCTAATAAAAAAAGATATGATACCGGAATAAATAAAAACACTCCTAATATTCCTTATTTCTACAATTATAACATTTATCTTAAGTGTAATCATACAAATATCAATCCAACAGATGATTAAAGTCTTGATTAATGCATAAATTGTGTCAGTCACAAGTCAAAGCTTAGTGAAGCGATCATTGTAATCATCCGCATAAAGGCTGAATTAATTATGGAAGCACATGCTCAGATGTGTGTATGAATCAATAAATGCTGAGGAATGTAAAAAGTGAGTTTACTGTTCCAAGCCCTTTTATTATATGACTTCAATGTCATAGGTACTTTCTTTTTTTCCTCCTGCATGTGCGTGCAATATAATTTATGTTGTGTATCTCAAATTTCAAAATAGCAGTCATCCTGCTATGTTCTAAAGGAATTTTGTGGTCAACCGCTATGCACCATAATTTGGGATTAACGACTATGGTTACATGAAGTGTAAATTGTAAAGCAAATGTTAGTGTAGTAGTCAATAGCATTTAAATCAGCACCACCCTCTGTTACGGTATAAGGTAAGGGGTAATAATAAGGTTTGGAAAGTATATGAGAGGGAGAAGGAAGGTAGGAGGGAAGTGAGGCCGAACGGTATTGACCGTAAAGGCCGAACAGTAGCCGAACGGTGGAAGGTGTGGAGAGGTCTAGTCGAACGTGGAAGGTGGTGAAGAGCTGGAACCGAACGGTAGGAGGCAGGGGGAAGCAAGCCGAACGGAGGAAGGCGAGGAGCGACCAGGCCGAACGGCGGAAGGCGAGGAGCGACCAGGCCGAACGGTGGAAGGCGAGGAGCGACCAGGCCGAACGGCGGAAGGCGAGGAACAACCAGGCCGAACGGTGGAAGGCAGGAAGCGACCGAGCCGAACGGTGGAAGGCAAATAGCGAGCAGGCCAAACCGTGGAAGGCTGGGAACGAGAAGGCCGAATGGTGGACAAGGGAGAGCGACCAGGCCGAACGGTGGAATGCAGCGAAGGACCTGAGTCGAACGGTTGAAGAGCTACCATCCTAACTGCTACGGCGGGTAGGATGGGCAGGAACTAATTACAGTAAAGGGAGCTATATTTGAGGAGAATATTCAGTATATATCCTAGAGAAATATTCAATATAAGATATTTATAATTAAGGATATATGATAGGATAATATACGGGGAGATATTTATATTAAATATAGGGTTATTTATATTAAATGCACGTTGATTAACTGAGTTAGGTCCAATTTCACTCATATTTAAAAAATATACATTTTTTCCAACCCAACCCAGTTCGAATCCGTGATAAATTGGATTGGCTTACGAATTGAAACACATTTTGATATCTTTACCTACAGTCCCCTTTCTAATTAAAACTTTATATTCTAACAAACAAGAAATTATAACACCAAAAGAGATGTACACAAACTATATGGTCTTAGAATTTTACAACATACCCATTGTCAACCATCCAATGTACCATTCCTGCTGTGATACCCTTTGTAACAGAGAACACTGGAAAAAGGCTATCAGGCTTAACTGGACGTGGATCATATTTACCAAGTACTCCTGCAGCAGTGTCAATAATGACCTCTTCATCTTTGTATGCACATACCTTGAAGAGATTATTCAGAATTTATTAAAACAATTGAAAAATACATAACCTATTTGTTTGACTCTTGAGATCATATGCAACAACACCAACAATAAGAGTCAAGAATGTGAACCCTCATTAATGTTTTAAACAAAAGTGGAACATTTAGCTCAACAGTAGTAGACCAAGACACTAAAACAAGGGAATGCAAAGATTATCTTAACCATGGACTCTCATCAATATTATAATATGTATACAAAAGAATAAAAACAGAATTTAAAGCGATGATTGAGTGAGATTGCTTGAGTGAAAAGCTCTCAACCAAGGGAAAGTATAGGCAAGATGTAATTATCGTAATTACATTTCTTAAGCAGCATGTATGCTTTTGGAAAGTAGAAGTACTATTATTATTGTTGTTGCTTCTGGTTTGGTCCAGAAAAACAACATAAACTCAGACATAAAACTGGAAACAGCTTTTTATTACTTCAAAAACAAACAGGATGTTGGAATACAGCCAAGGGACAATGTTTTATATCTTCATTCAAATAAGTCTATAAAATTATATAATTTTAAATAAGTAAAATTTATAGGTATATTGTTCATAAAATTAAATATTTTAAAACATAAATACTTGGATTATTGTCATTAACTTTGATACATTTCATTAAATATATAATAAAAAAGAAATTATAGCAGTGCCATGGAGAGACAGAGGGGCACGAGAGACAATGACAATCAGGTCATGAAACCCTAAACCCCAAATGACCTCGTTTTTCTTAATTTTTTTTCCCTTTCAAGCTCATAGAATCGCTCCAAACTCACGATTCTACAAATCTTACCAATTTCACAATCGATTCTACTTAGTTTATGTAAAAAAACGAGTTTACTTTCGAGTCTGGAAACGTAAACTCGTACGAGTTTATGAGTTAACTCGAGAATTTGATAACCATGATTATAAATTTCAACAAAGTTCAGTACACTCCAGTCTCTGATCTTGTGCAGAAAAACTGCAATATGGACTCCACAAAATAGTTCCTTTCATATAAGCTGATGATAATATATACACGATATGAGATGTTTATAAAATATGTTCTAATTATTAGAATTTGCTCTTATTATAAATATCCCAATGCAAGCTTTATTGAGTCTGAGACTAACGTAACTAGCAATTACAAATTACAATCTCAACTCTCAAGGACTAAAGTGGAGCCTTAATCATGTGCATAAACTAGGAATATTAGGATTTTACGGTTCTAAGTAAATTAGGAAGATAAAATCCTATAATTAAGGAAATGATTAGTTAATCTTGAGTCAAGGGATTTACATTCCTCTTTATCTTTTTTCTATTTTATATAGATTCTTATTCCCTTTTGTTAAACTCTAGATGAGCGAGAAAAATTGATTCGAAATTCTGTGTTTCTAAGGCAACATAGATGCTTTATTTAGAATAAGAAAAACGAATCAATTAAATAACTAGAAGAGATTTGATATCCTCCAATACAAAGATATAATACGGGAATAAATAAAAGCACTACGAAAGTTAGGAATCCAATAAAAAATATGTAATTTCAATATTTATTATATAGGATTAGCTCCTTATTTCTTTTATTTTAACGTTCCTAGTCGTATGTGTCCAATTTGTTACAATTATAATTGATCCTAGATACTTGGTGAATATGTCAGTCAATTGGTTATTAGAGTTGATAAATCTAGTGATGGCATCTCTAAACTAGAGTTTTCTCTTATGAAATGACAATCCACTTAAATTTTTTTTGTCCTCTCATAAAAGACAGGATTAGGGACAATGTGTAAGCGTGATTGTTCCATAAACGGTGCATTTGGGAACTTTCTTCAAATTTAAGATTTTTGAGGATTTTTTTCAGCCATGTGAACTCACAAGTTACTAATGTCATTACCCTCCCTGAATTCTACTTCTACACTTGATATTTGTGCAACATTTTGTCTTACTTTTCCACAATTACCTGTAGTAGGAACATAGTACCCTGAAGTGCAGCTCCTTATTTCTATAATTATAAAACAACCTATGATTATGAGATTTGTCTCTGTCATAAATAAATTACGAAATTATCTTTAGAAAATATTGGGGTAACTTAAACGATCTAAGGATTTTTTTTCTTCTTTTATATTTTTATTTATTTACTAATTTATTTAGGATCTTTATAGTTTTAGGAATGTCATTAGAATGACTTATAGGCATATCATATGAGGTATATAGTAGAAAAATATTCTATAATTATTTGTAGTTATGGTCAGCAGACTATTAAAATGAACTCTATTGTGTGGTTCATACACACAGTTTTCAGCATCTCTAAAATATAATATGCTCTGCTTCAGATAGTCTCCCTCTGTTTTTCTTTTAAATTGTACTTGCCAGCTGTTACCACTAGAATCAATAAAGAAATTATTTATACAAATCAATTAAGAATAACAACGTGCACCTGGATTCCAAGTATTTTATCATTGTTTCCAAACTCAATTAAAAGCTGCCTCAGTTTGGATTCTACTTCAGAATGAACTGGTGAATCAAAAATCCATCTGTCATTTACCGATGGTCCTCTACTGATGTATCTGACAAGTGTGCCAAAGTTCAGCCGCAAATGAAATAAGCATGTGATAAATAGCAATCAGAAAATATTTCAAAAGACTCACCCGCTCAAAACTGACTCCGCAAATGGCCTCATAATGTCCATATATATTATTCGTACATTCATGGAGGATGAAAGACCTACAACCACATCAGGTAAGTAAAATAAGACATGCGGAGAAAATAAGCATTACCATGGTATTCAGTGGAAAACAGCAGACCTCTTAGAAGATTAAGAACCCTTCCAAATATTACAATATCACCAGGAAATGCATCAACCTATAAAAATATTTTTAATAAGAATTTATATTGTACCTAAAATACGAATAGTAAAATAATTTTGGAACAATTGGAAAATGCAATCTGAACTCACAGGATTAAAGCGTTTCATTTCCTTTTTGTCAAGCTTCATTTTCTCCTGTATAACCTTCATATTTTTGTCCCTTTGTTCAGCTAGAGATTTCATTGTTTTCTTAGTAACGGAAAAATACACCACAATTAGGGAGAACCTAAATGTCTCAAAACTGAACAAACCAAAGTATACTTGAGGTAAAGGAACACTTACATGGTATTCATTTGCGGGTGTTGTGGAACGAAAGAATACAGTTGTTACTTCCATTGCCTGCTCTGGCATGTCCAGTCGCAACTTAAGCCCCATTTCTGCAAAAGCAGACAGAAGGGCCACATGGTCCCCCTTTAACAAAAGGGCTTGCATACTCAGTCATTGTTTAGAAAGATCATCTTGAGCAATTAAGGGAAACTTGTACAAATACTAACAATTCAATCAAAACTATAATACATAAATTGAAAAAAAATGTCACTAAAGTAAAGATGAACTAGACATATTAAAAGCTTTAGTTCCTGAATATTAAAAACAGATGATAGTGAGCCTCTTGCCATGAGTGCACTGGTACAAAACCACCCATACTGATAGGTTTCCGATAATGAAACCTAGCCAGGAATGCTCTCTCTCACACAGACAGGTAAAAACAAAGAGAGAAAAGAATCTAAATTCGTATTATTCACCAAAGAATTATCTGTACACCACCGATACAAAGGGCCTAACCCCTTCCACAGGTCTGAACCTGTTAATCACTCAACTTCCAAAAAAGTCCCTCCTCCACTCAACAAACCACCATTTATACAACTCCTCTACCTTTTATCCTAATCCCATTTCCCACTATACCCTTATATCTCAAATATCCTATATCCTAACATTACACCCCCTACAGAACAACCTTGTCCTCAAGGTTGGAATGGGGAAGCTTAGTCTCATGGCGCCTCTCCCTCATCGGGTTACCATATGAAGGAAACCCACTCACTTTGCCCCTTCAATTCAAATCAGGGGGCTTGGGCGGTGGCAAGTTTTCCTCTTCTTCTTCGGCCAATATTAACATCCTCAATTCTCTTTCCGGACAACGATGGTCGAGACTGAACGGCCCTTCGCATCGGAAACATCGCCACTCCTCTCTTCTTTTAACGAATTCCAAGTAAGGTAGGTTCTGGACACTTCTTCCTCTCCCTTCGACATTTGGCCTTACTATTCCGCTGGCCCGGGTCGCTTCTTTCTTTACTGACCCCGTGCTTTCTGCCATTACCTCTCGTCGTTGGGTCTCGTGACTGGGTTCGCTTCTTGTTATGACTTCTGTCGCCCCTCCCCAGGTACTCTGAACCTGGATCGCCGAACTACCCCCGCTCTTCGAATGTGTGCATAGTTTCTCGACGTCTCGTGCGACTCGCATGGCAGACATTAAGACTTTAGGATTTCAGTATTTTGTTACTTTTATTGATGATTACTCCAGATACTCCACCCCTCCAGGTTTATAGTCGCCGCAATCGTCTCCCTCATGACTCACCTCCTGTGCCGCCTCCTGTGTCTCCTCCGGCTCCAGCAAATGAGTCTGACCTGCCTATTGCCCTCCGTAAAGGTATACGCTCTACTCGTAACCCTTCCCCTCATTATACTGTTCTTAGTTACCACAGGTTATCTCCATCTTTTTACACATGTCTCTCATCCATTTCTTCTGTGTCAATTCCCAAGTCTGTGGGTGATGCCTTAAGTCATCCTGGTTGGCGTCAAGCCATGTTGGATGAATTAAGTGCTTTACAGAAAAGTAGAACTTAGGAGCTTGTCCAATTACCATCTGGAAAGTCTGTTGTTGGTTGCAGGTGGGTGTATGCTATCAAAGTTGGCCCTGATGGTACAATTGATCGTTTGAAGGCTCGACTGGTTGCCAAAGGCTACACACAGATTTTTGGTTTGGATTATGGTGATACTTTTTCTCCAATGGCGAAAATGACTTTGGTTCGCCTATTCATTGCCATGGCCACCCTTCGACAATGGTCTCTTTATCAACTTGATGTCAAAAATGCTTTCCTTAATGGTGATTTGCAAGAAGAAATTTATATGGAGCAACCGCCCGGCTTTGTTACTCAAGGGGAGTCATCTGGATTGGTATGTCGTCTTCGCAAATCCCTAAATGGCCTAAAACAGTCTCCTCGGGCCTGGTTTGGTAAATTCAGTGGTGTTGTTCAACAATTTGGTATGACTCGTAGTGAAGCGAATCATTTAGTGTTCTATCGCCACTCAAATGCTGGATGTATCTACTTAATAGTGTATGTCGATGATATTGTTCCCACAGGAAGTGACTACCTTGGCATCTCTCAGATGAAACAACACATTTGTCACCATTTTCAAACCAAAGATCTTGGCAAACTCCGGTACTTTTTGGGTATTAAAGTAGCACAATCCAATGATGGTATTGTCATATCTCAGAGGAAGTATGCGTTAGACATATTGGAGGAAACAGGGTTAATGAACTGTAAGTCTGTTGAGACACCTATGGATCCTAACATCAAGCTCCTACCAAATCAGGGGGAGCCTTTCTCAGATCCTGAACGTTACAGAAGATTAGTTGGTAAATTAAACTATCTTACTGTTACACGTCCTGACATTTCCTTCGCAATTAGTGTGGTGAGTCAATTCCTTAACTCCCCATGTGAAGACCATTGGGATGCAGTTGTTCGCATACTGAAGTATATTAAAAGATCACCTGGAAAAGGTTTGCTATATGGTCCTAACAACTATACAAAAATCGTTTGTTATTCAGATGCTGATTGGGCTGGTTCCCCTTCTGATAGGAGGTTTACTTCTGGATATTGTGTCTCTATTGGTGGCAACCTAATATCTTGGAAAAGTAAGAAGCAAAGTGTTGTGGCTAGGTCCAACGCAGAAGCAGAATATAGAGCTATGGCATCAGCTACTTGTGAGCTTGTATGGCTTAAACAATTACTTAGTGAATTGAAATTTGGAGATATCACTCACATGTCACTTAAATGTGATAATCAAGCTGCTCTTCATATTAGCGCTAACCCTGTCTTCCATGAGAGAACCAAGCACATTAAAGTTGATTGCCATTTTATGAGAAAAAATCATATCCGGAGATATCAAGACTGAGTTCGTTAACTCAAGCAACCAGTTGGCAGACATATTCACTAAGTCCTTGCGAGGACCTAGAATTGACTATCTTTTTAACAAGCTTAGAACATATGATTTGTATGCTTCAGCTTGAGGGGGAGTGTTAGAGATATTATATTTAGTTTATATTTATCTCTTATCTTTAGTTAGTTTGTTTATATTTCTTATTTAGTTTGTTTATATTTCTTATTTGTATTTTGGGCTTAACCCATATTTCTTCTATTACAAATAAAGGACCCTATGTGTATATTCAACACAAGGGAGATTTCCCCTCATCTGTTTCACTATTTCATAGGGATCATGGGATATTACGTGATCGCACACTTCCTCGCGAAGGCCCGCCATGAAATATCCCAAGAGCTGTTCTTCCAGAATCTTCGTTGTTTGCCCCACTAGAACTTCAAAGTCCCTGTCGTATTCACTCACCGTCCCCACCTGTCTAACGGTGGCTAGCCTTTTGTAAACTGACCCTCGACCCCTTTCTCCGAATCTGATCATCAAAGCTCTTTTTAAACCTTCCCAAGAATTGTTCTTGGTTTTCTCCCTCCAGAAGCGAAACCAGTAGGTCGCGTATCCTTCCATACTAATGAAAGCTAACTGCAACTTCTCCTTCTCGTCTACCTTTTGCACCCTGAAAATTTTCTCGGCTCGACTAATCTAGATCAATGGATTGCCGCCTTCGAATGCCGAGAGCTCCACCCGTTTCCGCCAATCCACCTGACCTTCTTGATTTCCTTCACAACCTCTTTCCCTATCCCCTTTCGGTCTCCCGTCGTTTTCGTTGACGGAGGATTCACTACCCTCACGACGCGGCGCGTGAGGATCTTGTTTGCGATCTCCCAACAATTTCAAAATTGCATGGATATCTTGCCGCATTGCTTCATAGTTTTGCCTCAACGCGTGAGATTGGAAAGAGGTAGCTAGGATCCAAGCCAGCCCACCTTTACCATAAAATGAAAGTTATAACCACTAGATATATATGACATTATTAGTATCTATAAACATGAACAACATTAAAGCATGAACCAACCTCAGTAGAGGCCAAAAACATCTTTGCAAGCGCTTGCTTAATGGTGCTTGATAGTCTCTTCGTAAGCCCAAAGTCAAGTAAAATGGGACGATGAGGAGATTCTTTGCTAACAAGAAAATTTCCTGTAGTAGAACCAAAACTTTCCCAATCAAATGGAATAATTACAAGTTTACATAATGTTCTCATAAAGTTTCAGTAAAAAAATTAAAATGCCATACATGTGTACATCATTCACACCAGCACACAAAGCATAAACATAGAGGGAGAGACAAAGTACCTGGATGTGGATCACCATTGAAAAACCCATCTACATATATTTGGTGAGCATAGGCACGAGTAATCTCCTCGACAATCTTATGTTTATTTACTCCAAAAGCTTCTAGTGATTCTAGATCATTCAACCGAATGCCATCCATGTATTCCAAAACAAGGACTTTTTCTGTAGACTATCATTGGAAGCAACCAGATTTTAAAAATAGGAAAACTTACGGGAAAAAAAAAAAAAAAAAAGAAGATAAAAGTATAAGAATAAACATGAGGCACATTTCATTTTGAACGCTTGCAATCTAAAGGTACCAACAGTTATCCACCCACTAGAAGTTCGCACTAGCCATGATATAGGAGCATATTAATAAGCTAATCAACTTAAAATTACGTAAAAGAAAGAAAAAATACTTCAGAAAGGTACCCTGTAGTGAAATATGTCAAATTTAGAATACATCTATTCTCAAATAGAAATATGCAAACGTCTAATCAGGTCACATGATAATGAATGGAAAAGTGTCTCTATGATGCCTAATTTCTAACATCTATGCATTTTGAATATTTCAATCAAACATTTTATAGAAAGAAATTGAATATACCTGAATTACATCTGGGATCAAAACATCCACTCTATTGGCACTCATATTTCCATCATATTGGTTTCTGCAGCCAAGATTTGTAGCCACCGTTCTAGTGTTTTCTAGAGAAACAAATGTGCTAGTAAGAAACTCGCCTTAAGTGGTGCGATGGAAATGAAAACTGCTTGCTGAGATGAGTAAACAAGGGAATGCAAAAATCATCACAATAAGATGGACTAGGAATGCCCACAATTAAGGCAGCATTATAATAACCTCACACCTAAGGCTATACTTGAATAATGAGAGGGAAAAAGAAATATATTATTAATTCCAATCAACCTCATTACATTTTGTGCTCCTCTATTTGTAAGTGTTAAAACTCCAAGGAAGAGAGAAACATTGGGCTAAAACTGTGCATTTCTGAAACAGCATGGGTACTTTATTTATATTCAGAAAAAGGAATCAATACAAAGATAGAGAAGATTTGTTATCCTCTACCTCCCTATATAAGATTAGCTCCTTATATATTATAATAGTAACTCTCAAAGCAGTGATTAGCGTGGTGTATTTTAGGAAGTTTTATATTTGATATGCGGTATTTCTGTAACAGTTGTGTGCTGCCACTATTAGGTTTATTTATGTATGATTGATCCGTAATCATAGGGATCTGTCCCTTAGAATTAGCAGTCCATATTTCCTAAAATAGGCTGCAGACTCATGTATGTATATATATATATATATATATGTATGTATATATATATATATATATATATCTATATACACAGAGAGAGAGAGGTTAGTAACCTCATAAAAGTAATAAGAAAGAATATTATTCCTTCTAAATTTGAGATGGTATCAGAGCTCCTGATCCTTGGGAGTCTCTGACCATGCCGTTAAACCTAAACCGCAGCCTTCATTGTTGCGCTACCTTTAAGCCTTGTCGCAAGCCTTCATTGCACGCAACTCTCTCTACCTTGATCGCACCTGGTTATGGCTGAAGTTGAGAACTTGGAAACTGGGGACAGACCCCAAGCTGCTGATGAATTGCAAAATGTTCATTCTGCTTATCGGTTAAATGGGAAGAATTACCTCAAATGGTCTCAAATGATTAGGACCGTCTTGAAAGAAAAAGGAAAGATTAGTCACTTGACTGGTAATGCACCTGATGAGACAGATCCCAAATTCAAATTAGTGATACCTGCATGTTTCTGAAATCAGCAAAAGAAATTTGGGAGGCAGTCGAACAAACTTACTCTAAGGCCAAGGATGCTGCTCAAATTTATGATGTAAAAGTGAAAACCGTGGTTGCCAAACAGGGAAATAAATCAGTTACAGAATATGCCAATCAACTCAAGTCTCTATGGATGGAATTGGATCACTATCGAGTTATAAAAGCAAAGTGTTCAGAAGACTCAGCAATTCTAAAAGAGTATATTGAACAAGATAGGGTCTAAGATTTTTTGGTAGGCCTAAATCCTGAATATGACCAGGTCCGAATCCAACTCCTGGGAAAAGAGAAAGTCCCAGGGCTTAATGAAGTGGTAGCCATTATCCAAAGTGAAGAAAGAAGGAGAGGGTTGATGCTAGAGACCTCAACCACCGAAAGTTTTGCAATGATAGCTGAAGGAGGAACAATCATGATTGCTAACCAAAGGAAAAACTGGGTTCCCAGTATGGAGAAAAAACATGAGGAGGTTTGGTGTACCCACTGTAACAAGTTGCGCCACACAAGGGAAAAGTGTTGGAAATTACATGGAAAGTCCCCATGCCGAGAATGGGGCTGAAAGATGGAAAAACCTCAAGCAGAATGGGGCCAAAAGGAGAAGATGGAAAAACCCCAAGCTGAGAATGAGGGCCGAAAGGAGGTCCACATAAAAAAAGGTGGGCAAGGGCAATTGCTAATGCACAAGGTGAAGAATATGTCCAGTTGAATCATGAAGAGATAGAACGGGTAAGATCCATCCTTAGTAAATTGGAGAAGCCAACAGGTACGTGCTCCTTGACATATTCTGGTAAGTTTCCACTTTCGTTTGGGCTTAATGTTTCAAATACACCATTTACACATTACTAGATATTAGACTCTGGAACCACTGACCATATGACCCTCTACCCAAATACTTCTCCACATATTCCCCATGTCCTAGCAACAAGAAAATTTCCAAAGCAGATGGAACCATCATCACTGCAGCCAGACAAGGAGGGGTCCAAATAAGCCCATCCATGACTTTAAAAAATGTCCTTCATGTTCCTAAACTATCTACCAACCTGATTTCTATACAAAAACTCACCAAAGATCTTTCATGTAATGTTGTGTTTTATAGCAACGCTTGTATATTGCAGGACAAGAACTCGGGGAGGACAATTGGACATGCTAGAGAATGGAATGGCCTACTACATGAAGGACCGTAATCTGCCTACCAAGAGTCTCATCTCTAAATCCACCATGACCAACAAAGAGAAAGCTCGACTTTATCATTGCCGGCTAGGACATCCTTCATTTTGAGTTACAAAAGTTCTTTTCCCTTCCGCCAATATCATGACTCTCAAGCTCCTGTCTGGACAGTGGTGAGCAGGACCGACCGCCGCATCTAAAGCACCTTCCTTCTTCCCTCCATTTCACATATTCCTCATAGGGCAGATTCCTCAGGTTTCTTTCCTTTCGTCCGGAACCCACACTCTCCGTGATTGTCGCTCAGCTCTCCACAGCAGTTACAATTTGACTCTAGTTAGGGTGACTGGGCTCCAACCGCATATCTGAACCGTTTGGTCTCTCCTCAGATTGATTCTTGATCATACTTTCGTTCCCAGCCTTCACGCCCCCTTGGATCTCCTCCACATCCCTCACTATCCTCATAGCTATCATCAACTCTCGCGGATCAAGCAGTCGTACTTGATTCGGAATTCCATTCTGTAATCCTTCCATGAAGTACCCCATCAGCTGTTGCCCCCACCAAGATTTCAAAATCTTGGATGTATTCTTCCACTGAGCCTAATTGCTTAATGGTCGCTAGTCTTTCAAAGACTGGTCCCTGATTTCTTCCTCCGAAATGTACCACCATTGCCTCCTCCAGTCTTGTCCACGTTCACTTATCTGTTTGCTCCCTCCAGAATCTGAACCAGAATCCGGCACTACCTTCCATACTGATGTAGGCCAGACGCAACTTTTCTTCCTCAGACACCCCCTGTAACTCAAACAACTTATCCGCTCTATTGATCCAATTCAGCGGATCAATACCGTTCGGTCCAATTCAGATGTTCCTCCTGGCATCTAGCACTGCTCGGTCCAATTGTTTGACTATCTAACAGGTCAGACCAATTGTTGCGTATCCGAGTATGAAACGTAACCAGAACAATCTCTCACACACTCTCACAAACAAAGAACTATAGAAAATGGATGAATAAACCTCTTTTATTGATAAGAATAACTGAATCAAATAGAACAAACAATAATTGGGAGCATAACCTCTGTCAATTATTCTGGAGCATAACATCCTTCACAAAACTCATTAATCAAAAGCATACCCTTAACCCTAGACTCTAGCTTTATTTATACTAATTATTTCCCGCCCATCTCTTACTAAATATTTCCCCAGAAAATATCTGCATTTAATATAAATATCCATATATTTAATATAAATATCCCCCGTATATTATCCTAGCATATATCCTTAATTATAAATATCTTATATTGAATATTTCCCTAGGATATATATTTATTACCCTGCTTCCCACCGTTCGATCTAATCGCTCCCTGCCTCACACCGTTCGGCCTGATCATTCCCCTTTGACCACCATTCGGCCTAACCTCTCCATGCCTTTCATCGTTCGGCCTTTACAATCAATACCGTTCGACCTCACTTCCCTCCTACCTTTCTTCTCCTTCTCATTACCTCGCACTTATACCCTAACACTATCCTAGCAATGTGTTTGGGCTCATGTCACTCACTATCAGGTTCTCATGTAGTCCAGTGCTTGAGATGTCCAATAGTTGACGAGAGAGGATGTGTTAAAGAACCCACATTGACTCGAAATAAGACTAAATTATAGTATAAGTAGGTGCAAAGCCTCACTTTACAAAGCTGGTTTTATAATGTTGAGTTAAGCATAAAATCCACTTTCTTAAAAAACAAAAAACAATGGAGACCCAATAGCACTAATGTCATTTAAGACATAGGCAATTAACCTCTTAATAACATGGCAGTAACACAACTTCTCCTCAATATGTTTTGCAAACATATATCTAGAAAAGGAGATTTCTACCAACTTCTAAGAGATGGAGATTCTTTCTTTCTACAACCTATGCTGCAAATACAGAGCACCAACAGAATTATTGATGCAAAAACAAGGAGAATTTGTATAGGACTCCATATGTTGTCCATTGCATTGATTTGATCTTTGGAGATTTTGAGAATTATTTGAAGTTCCATCAACTTACTATCAAGAAAGGAAGAAGGATCACCACCTACATTTATGGTAGAGCAATGCTAATTAGCATGTTGAAGAAGTTCACCAAAGGAAGAGACTTGATAAGACATAGTATGTATAGATTTGCCACGACTTATAGCATGTCTTGATGAGTTGAAAGCACCATTGATTAGCTTGTTTAGCTTTGAAGAGTGAAAAATTAGCAAGTTTGGAACTTCAATATAAGGAAGAAAAGTTATGAATAGATAGTCAAGTTTGGAAGAATGTAACCACTTGCCTCAAAGTTATTACCCCTCTCCACCGTCGACCACCGTCCGCTGCTGCCCGTTGTCACTGCTGCCATCGGTGCCTCATTTACTTAGGCACAGTTAGGGGTTTTGTGCACCTCCTCCAGCACGACCCAACCCTAGTGGTCGCCATCACTCGCCTCCTCTCTCCGTCAAATCTCGAGCGCGTACTGTTCACGCGCCGCCCTTCCCTAGCCGGAAGATCACCGCTCCACTGACATTTTGTTCGCCTCACTCTCCTGAGCTTCTTTTGGCCCTTACTTCAATGTTTTGGGGGTGTAGTTGATACCTAAGGTTTTCTCCCTCAAGTTGTTTGTCTCTATTTTTGGACTCCAAGTCCTGTATCTTCTTACAGATGTGTAATGGCATCCTCTACTGAATTAATTCCTCTCTATCTACTATTCATATCATCACATCTGCAACCTCCCTCTAGTATTGACGTCAACCCTACTGGTACTGTTGGCCCCTTGGCTTCTTCTCAAGTCTTAACCATCACCTCAATGTCGGTCCTTCTTGTCGTCGTCTCCGCCACGTGTGCCACCAATGCACTAGCACCTGGTCCGCTTCCGCTATCTTCTCCATTCTGAAAGGTGCCATCCCATTACACCTGGGAATCAATTTGCTGAAAAATTGTGCAGGCCTCTAATTCCAAATTTGTATCGGGCCTTGGCCTTCAATTTTCCCTCATTGTTAGTTTCCCAAACATTCTCAAGAACCACTTGGAAAGCCTCTAGTTGGCATTTGATTAGGTTATGCTTCTGGCTCTTCTCCCATCTCGAAGAGGTGGAAAGCACGCTCCTTGTTAAGACCAAGCACTCTTCCTTTCCTTGCTGCTCCACTGATACAATGCCTCATGTCCAACACCTTTCTACCTCCACCAATGGGATTCTTCCCCTTGTGCACCACTGATGTTTCTCCACCATCATTTTGTTCAGAATCTTGAAGACCAAAAATGACCGCTCTCGACACCACTGCGTCACCTATTCCTTCGATAGTTATTGCTGACTTTCTTCTTGGGCTTAGGTTTAGCCAATACTTCTTGCGATACAGTGCTAAGTATCACCATTTGAGAGTAGTCCAACAGAGAACCTTTGAACATTCAATTTGTCTTTGGCTTTTTGATGCCATCTATCATCCTTATGCTTTGTAAGTTGTAGCAACTGTGATGCTCCTGTTGGGTGTCATTTACTTACAAGTCTCCAAGAACGGTCAGTGGTTAACACCAAGGAATTTTAACACCAAAGTCATGGGTTGAAACAATTTCACCAGCCCTTTATCAGATCTTCTTTTGGGAATGTTGCAGAAAGGAAAAGAACTAATTTGCAACTTAATGACTTTCATTATGCTAGAGGACCTTTTTCTATAGAAAATGCAAAAAGATTGTAGGAAAGTTACGCCTTTTTGAGACTTGCAGGAAATGTTTGGGGATGGAACTCCATAATTGAATAGATTTGCTATTCGATTTTTGAGTTTGACATGCAGTTCCTGTGGTCGTGACTGTAATTGGAGCTCATTTGAAATGGTAATTCAAGTTTGCCATGTTATTCTTGGTTTTTAATTTTCTTTATTTGGTTTATATAGTTTTTAAGAGTTCATATTTATTTATAGGTTCATACAAAAAGAAGAAACAATTTGCATCAGAAAAAGATCAATAACTTTATTTATGTCAAGGATAACTTGGAGCTTAAAAATAAACAAATTAGAAAAATTGTTGTTCTCCTATTTTAGGATAATGAGTCTGATGATAAATATATAAATAAAGATAGGGATAATGTTGAGATTGATCTACTTCAAGATAAAAGTATGGTGAAAATGTTGCCATAATTGAACTAAGTTCAATTAGTCAAATTCTAGAAGCATTTGATCTTGACGATACAGTTATTTTTGGCAATGTTGATGATGCAAACTTATTATCTAAGGTAGAGCTAGAGCTTGACAGTGATGAAGATGATGATGATCTTCGAGATGATATCATTAAAGGATGTAAGACAGAATGTTAAAGATATTTTTCCACTTTTAGTTATTTAAATTTTATGGCTGGCCTTACAAATTGTTTTTTCATGATTGTATGAACTCATGTATTGAGAATAGTTTGAACTTATATAATAGTCATGTGAGTTATACTTAGTTATTTTAGAATTATGGAACTATTGATTAAATAAGGTGTTTAATTTTGAATTAGTATGGTCTATATTTCTCTTTTGATATTGATGACTCTTACGAGTCTATGAGTTGGGTCTACGAGTAATGTCTACAAAGACCTCCCTAGTCTATAGAATCTCAAGTCTGATAATCAAGCATATCTCTAATCCCTGAGGAACTAAATACCACCCTTGAGATTGAATTAAGAAATTTCCTAAACTAACCATAACTAAGTCAGGTAGGAAATACCACAATAAAGACGGTTTTCAAAATATAATACTTTGTCATAAGCCATCAATGACTATAAATCATAAATTTCTAAACATATTGTTCAAATAATACCTTCACGAAAGCTTGTGCTAAACCCCTAGACAAAATAGACCAAAGATATTCTCAAGCATAAATTTAGATCAAATGAATCAAATTCAATCTAAAGAAAAGATCTGAAAATACCGGCTTCATGATTGAAGTCAAGTTCCTTAGGAGCTTCTTTGCACCATTCATCAATCATAGGGTTAAAGTTATATTGTGGCTCAGCCCATGCAATCCAATCAACAATTGACTTTGCATTTTTTAAGTCCTGAAAAGAAAAAGGTAGGCACAAAAATCTTTTGAAAGGCTCCATTGACCTCTTTATCTATATATCCAAAGAATAAGAAACAAACCTCCAGTATAACTGTCTTGATACCATCATGTTGAACTTTAACTACCACTTCCTGTCCATTGAGCAGAGTCGCTCTGTGCACTTGTGCTATCTGCATAAATGTGTCACACAGATACAATTCACCCAGCTAAATTAAAGAAAACAGTGAACTTACAAATATTTTTATCTGCTATATAATCATCCTCTAGTAGCAAAAATATCCTTAAAATCTTACTGATGCTGTTGCCAAAGGTTCGTTCACAAAATCAGCAAATAACTCATCCATTGATTTCCCCAACTCTTTCTGTATGGTGCCATAGACCTTGCATGTATAAACTAAATTCAGAAGTCTAGAAGCAGTAGTGACTCAAGAAATAAACTGAAATTCTCCAGTAGATTAGCAAATGAGGCCCTTATTCTTGTTCGAAGATTGTCAACACCAAACTAAGAGTTTTATTTTCAACAGAAAAGTGATAATTTCACAGCCAACAAAAGTACAAAAAGTTTAATTCTTATAGTATGCATTTAACGAACAAAGTCATCTCCAATGCTCAAAATTTGCAGGAATTTTTATTAAAATCACACAATGTATATGTTTTCCTGAATGTATATTTCCTCCATAGCATAAACTAAAACAATTTTTAAATAAAATATTTGATGAAAAACCTCTTCCAAGGGTCTAGGAGGAAGAGAGTCTTGTAACTGCTTCAAAAGACGTATATAAGCAGCAGGAAGCACATCTGCGCGAGTTGACATATATTGCCCAAGTTTAACCCATAAGCCTTCCATCTCTATTATCAAATTTAGAACACGCTTAGCATTACGCTCGTGAGCCTTCTCCCACAATGCAGCTTGTCTAGATTTGCTAGTCCATTTGTCACGTTGTTGTACGCCCTATGGAGATCAATTGAGAGAATAAAAGTTCAATAGACTTACATATTTCAAAGACAAAAAAGCTGCCTTTAAGCAACAAAATTCACCTTATAATCTAGGTATATTACTATAGCCATAGTAAATACCCTAATCCGTCTCCTGTAAATATCTCCCCACCCCATTCTCGCAGGCAAGCTACAACACATAATCAAGTAAATCAAGAACCCAGAGAGTCAAACAAAGGAAAACAGAGTAAAATACAGAAAGAGCATGTAGAGCAGTGCGATACTAGTAATTAGGAAAAATATAGAACAAAACAACTTTGATATTATTTAACATCTCAATAAAATAGCCCTTAGCTCAAATTTATTGAAATTAGTATTTGAAATGTTTAATATAATCTTTTCAGCTACTGTCACTGCTATGCTTCAAAAGAGGATCATTTCTTAAACCCAAAGTAAACTTTTGATCCCAAAATTTCGGTTCATTTCTTAAACCCAAAATGAAGTGTTCATCCCGAAATTGAACAAACCCTTCCAAAGATGATTAAATAACTATATATAGTTGTAGATAACAATAATAAAAATAATAACGATAATAATAATAATTTCATTCAAGGCATAATAGACATGTAACTCTTACATATTCAATAAACCGTGTACCTGCATCAACGATAATAAAAAATTATGGAACATATCGAAATTCAAGCGAAATTGGGAACATCCATCACCGTTAGATGATGAATTAAAACAGAGATAATTCTATTGATGAGTGAGAGCTAAAACGCATCGAAAGAGAACGGAAACAGAGTAGATGAAAGGAAGAAGAGAGCACTAACCAACTGCTTGGAAGAGAAACTGTGTTATCGGAGTTAATGAGGTAGAAGTTTTGGAAAATAAATAAATATCTATTTAAATAAGCTTGCTTTTTCATTTCATCAATCTTTTGTATGTTTGAAAAGTACGAACATTAGAATATTTATTAAAAAATTCCTGAATTTTGAAAACATTTATTTAAAAAATAATGATTAATTATTATTGTTTTATAAACGGTGTAGGAAAATTCTATATTTTAATAATGTAAGAAAGTGGAAAATTAACTTCACATACTTTACCTTCTGCTTTTCTGTTTAAAATTTATTCCTAATAATAATATCAAAAATTAACCTATGCATTTAGACATATATATATATAGGAGAAGCATTTCTAATTAGAAATGTTTCTTAATTCTCTTAAATTGAGCTAAAACATTCAAAATGTATATCTACATTATTTTAATTTGAAAATGTTTATTTTAAATATTTTATATAACTACAAATTATAAATTATTTACACGACATTCTACCTGATATTGTACTTTTAGCTTGTCTTTATATCATTTTAATTTTTTTTAAATATTTATTTTGATAATTATAAATAAGTAAATCAAATTTGTTTAAAATTAATGTATACATATCCTCTATATATTATCAAATATTTTGATATAAACACGTGTACTCGACATTTCCATTATGTTAAGAAATAAAGATATTCTGACAAAAAAAATATAAATATGATATTTTTAGACAAAATTTTGGATAGTTAATATTTATGTTCAAATAATATTATATTATTCAACTAGTAAGTATCTGTTACTTACAGAAGATAATTAAAAAAATTAACTCATATTTTATTAAATAAAATATAATAATTTATACTTTATTAGGTTATATTAATTAAAATTAAATTTCAATTTATATTTAATTTATTATATATATATTAATTGTATTTTAGAAATATATAAAATATATTTTTATATATTTAAGAGTATTGTAGATATACACAAATTTTAAAATGTCCATAAATATTTTTTAAGCGGTACACACACATGTAAGAGATTGGTTATGAACTGAGTTTTCATTTTTACAAATTACAGTTAAACATTAACAGTATCCAATCCAATATGTTGTCAACTGCTATACTGGATTATATTAGGATGTTTCAATTATGCCAAGAAATAAGGAAGTCACCTAGCTCTACATTGTAAATATTGATCTTGAGTTTAAAACAACCAAATGTTTTTGGTAATGGTTAAAAATAATATTTAAAAGGAAGGAGATGAGAGGCAAGAGAAACAACGAACGGGTATGTATGTCAATGTCGTATGAAGGAGATTGGAATTTTCCTAACCGTTTGCTTGCCAACCAGGAAAAGTGTAAGAGGCTTCCTCACCAAACTCTGGAAAAGCCAACGCCTTTTCCCATTTCCATCCTTTAGCCCGCGGAATTGGATTACACCGCGCGTTTGCCTAAGCGCCATACACGTGTCATTTTGTGGACTATTCTTATTCTTTGCACTAAGCGCACCATTAAAGAAATTTAGATTAACCACAAACTAATTACTTATTATTCTTTTTAAGTACCACACTACAAGGTGAATTTGAACAGTGTCTAAAATTTTTTTTAAGACGTTATTTAATAACTATTATATGAGTTAGACACTCTACAATAGTCATGTGTGTTTTTAATAAAATATTTTAAGAAAATGTTTTAAATAGGCAAAACAATAATATAAATATTTTATATTAATTTATTCAATTTTGAATTACATCTAGTCTTTCTATAGATGTATTCAATTGGATTGAAGGATATGTGAATAAATGGGTTTTAGGATAAAGATTTTTTTTTTAAGAATTTGAAAGTAAATTTATAAATAAATTTTACAAAAGTTTGTGCAAGATTTGAGTGATATAATTCATAAAAAAAATATTTTAATAAATAGAAAATTTAGATCACCAAATTTTCCTTATAATATAAAATGATATTTTTAAGATATTTTTCTGGTAAAAATCATTTTGAAATATCAGACTTAATAAATAATTAAAATAATATATTTTAGGGTTAAATATGTTTTAGTCTCTAAATTATCAATCGATTTTGAATTTAGATCCTATTAAAAAGGTTTGTTCCTTTTAGTCCTTTTTTAGTTTTGAAATTATCATGTTTAGTCCTTAAAATTGAATGGTGTTAACTTTTCTTTGATATAACAAACGACGAGCCAGGTATGATGTCACATTCCCTTGTTACTGTGTGCCACGTTGATTGTTTCATTTTTCAAATCAGTGAAGGGTCTCTTCCATTTTTTTCCCCTGACAGCCAGATTCTAGAATAACCCAACTTGAAGAAGTTCAGTTTCAAAGACCTGAAATTCGTGGCCAAGAGTTTCAAGGGTGACACATTGTTGGGTGAAGATGAGTTTGGTAGAGTCTACAAGGGCTGGTTGGATGAGAAGAACCTTACCCTTACCATCGACGAGACCTTCGAGGGGCGTACCTTTGCCAACGAGTCGGGCGACAACGACCCCAACCATGTCTTATGTAAAAACCCTTCTGGTTAATCTATTAATCTACGAATACTACTCCGAAGAACAATTTTCCATCTTCCACAACCTTGTGCCACCATTCTGTAATTTTTCCTGTGTTATAAATAGTTCTGCACGAACCAGATGGTCTATCTTTTGGTAGAAAGGGCGCAGAAACACTTTTTTCACTCCTTGGAGGCGGAAGCTCCAACTTATCAAATCTAGGTTTATGTTTTCATTCATTCCATTATTTTCATCTAGTTTCACTATGATTATGGTGAACTAAACTCCTTTGTTGTTGGGGAAACGATGTAATCCTATTGAAACTCTCGTATATTGAAATTCTTGTTTTATTCATATGCTTTCTCTTATCAATTGTTAGAGGTTTTCCTCCATTCTATTTACAGGCTTTGTTTAAGACATTATTCAATAGCATAATCTTTTATTCTATCTATATGGACACATGTGGGTAAGTCTAGACATGAGGGAATTCTCTCGGTAGCAATATTACCTAGACATAGGGATAGGAGGACCGATTTCCTTAAGCTTCTGTGCGAATTATGTAATGCATGATTAATTGCTAGGGAGACTAGACATAGTAAACTAGTAATTAGGAGTAGGCTCTCTTTACAAGATATTGAGATTAGGAGAATTTAGAAAGTAACATTAACATTGATAAAGAAGTAGAATTAAGTAGGATTAGTAAATATATGAGAGTGGATTAAGATGAAATCATAAACCCCAACAACACCATTCATCCATATAGTTCAACTATCAATTGATCAATCTTTGCATGCATATTTAATTTTCTGTCTTGCATATAAAACCCTAATTTTCATTTTTTTCAAGTCTTGAGAAATCAAGATATCACATGAACATTTAGGCCTAAGAGTCTCTAGGGAAACGATACTTGGACTTATCATTTATTATTACTTGGTACGATTCGGTACACTTGTCGGACTCTTAACACTTGTGCTGTAGGAGCCAACTGTGAGCACATAAGTAGCCAATGGCAATTTGAGCGAGATAATATGCTGTCAACTTTGACCTTTGTTGGCTATTTTAATGATAACTTTTCTCATCGACCTCTAAATGATGCAATTCTTTTTTTATTAGAAATTACACTAAAAAATCTTTCCAATGACTACTAATTTGTAATTTTTGGACATCTGAGTAGGTACAAATTGCTTTATATATTCCTGCCAAATTTGGCCTTTACTGGTTGTTTTTCTCTTAACTTTCTCCACCGAACTCCAAATGAGTTGATTCCGTTTTTGTTGGAATCCAGACTCAAAGGGATTTCAAATGAATACCAACCCATAATTTTATATCACTATACTAGATGCAGTTAATTTCCCAAAAACAATGTTTTTCTAAGCTTCCTAAATGAATTTACTTTCAAGTTATTATTTCATGTTTCTTATTTTAGATGGGAAAAATTACAAATTAGTAGTCATTGGAAAGCTTTTTGAGTATATTTTCTAATAAAAAAGGAACAAACTCATTTGGACTTCGGTGGAGAAAGTTAAAAGCAAAACAACCAGCAAAGGTCAGAGGTGGTAGGAATATATAAAACGTTAACTTTAAGGAATTAACTATACCCACTCAGATGTCCAAAAATTACAAATTAGTAGTTATTGGAAAGAGTTTTGAGCCTATTTTTTAATCAAAAAGAATCACATCATTTGGAGGTCTGTGAGAAAAGTTATGATTAAAATAGTCAGCAAAGGTCAAAGCTCATATATGTTTTTGAACCAAGGTAGGTGAACTACAGGAACCAACTATGGGGACATAAGTAGCCAAAGATATTTTACGTAATTTTTTCATATTTCTTGAATGGATGAGGGTTATTTTTAATGTTTAAATATGAGTAGAGCCTGAAAAATGGGTTTTGGGCAGTCCTTGGTGGAGGAAAGACCCAATGTTGGTGTCATGACCAAGTTAACATGTGAGACTTTGACCTTTGCTGGCTATTTTAATGATAACTTTTCCCACCGACCTCCAAATGATCTGATTTTTTTATTAGAAACTATACTCAAAAAGCTTTCCAATGACTACTAATTTGTACTTTTTATACATCTGAGTAGGTACATTTTGTTCCTTAAAGTTAAGGCTTTATATATTTCGGCCAACTCTGACATTTGCTGGTTGTTTTGCTCATAACTTTCTCCACCGAACTCCAAATTAGTTGATTCTTGTTTTGTTGGAATCTAGACTCAAAGAGCTTTCAAGTTATGCCTTGGTAATCAAGTATAGGCCTTTTTGGCTATTGTAATCGATTACAAGGACCCTGTAAACGATTACACGAACAAAAATCTGGTTTTGTACAAAAACTTGTGCTGTAGGAGCCAGCTATAGGCACATTAGTAGCCAAAGAAATTTTACGTAATTTTATCATATTTATTGAATTGATGAAGTTATTTTTAATGTTTAAGTTTGATTAGAGCTTTAAAACTGGGTTTTGGGCAGTCCTTGGTGGAGGAAAGACCCAATGTTGGTGTCATGACCAAGTTAACCTGTTGTCAACTTTGACCTTTGCTGGCTATTTTAATAATGTGATTCTTTTTTTATTAGAAACTAGACTCAAAAAGCTTTCCAATGACTACTAATTTGTAATTTTTGGACATTTGAGTAGGTACAATTTATTCTTTAAAGTTAACACTTTATATACTGGTTGTTTGGCTCATAACTTTCTCCACCGAACTGCAAATGAGTTTATTCTTGTTTTTTTGGATCTAGACTCAAAGAAATTTCAAATTATGCCTTGGTAATAAAGTACGAGCCTTTTTTTGGTCGTTTACGCCTGTGCGAAAATGTTTTAAACCTCGATCCCTACTGCTGTGTACACCACCTCTCTGTTTACCCTAAGGTTGAAGAGGAAGGTTTCCAATTGTTAGCTCTCAATGGCCTCTTCCAACCGAAATCCTGATAATAGCAAAGGAAAGCAAATTGATGAGACAAGGAATCCTGATCCTTCTGGTTGGATTAGTGACGAGGAGATAAGGGACAGGTTTTTAATCAACCCAGCTAAGGCTATGGCTCATCCCTCTTCTCTTAAGTTTAGAAAATTCGAAAAAGAGGGTTTCAATTTTCCTAGCCTACTGGTAGAGCAACGACTGTCAAGCCTCGTCCATATAAAGGGTGTTTGGTATCCTGATTTAGTGGAAGTCTTCTACCATAATCTAAAGTTTGTAGATGGTGGCATGAAGTCCAGAGTAAAAGGTGTAGATATTGAGATAGATGATTTCATTTGGCTTTTGTTCACTAGACTTGAAGCAAAAGGGGCATATTCACACCTGCCCAATTCTGAATTCAATGTGAACTCGAAGAAAAATGATTTGTACTCAAGCTATAGGAGATCTACTAAAGATGTGTCTATAAAAGGACAATACCATCATGAAGGTCTAAAAAAGGAAGAAAGAATCATTGCTCACATTCTCTCTTGGATTATTCTACCTGGAAGGATAGTTCGCAATCGGTTGACCACCAAAGACAGATACCTGGTGCATGCCATCATAAACAAAGTTCCTAGGAATTGGATAGAAGTTATTAAAAATCACATGAAGTTGGCTGCATTCAAAAATTCCCTTTACCTACCATATGTTGTCTTCATTAGCAAGGTTCTTATAGTGCAAGTTGCTAAAGTTATTAATGAGAGGAAATGTTGTTGTGATTCTTCAAATGAGATGAAAACTTCAATTGGATGGTTCTTTGAAGATGAAACTATGTTTTCACCTTAAACCAAGTTTGAGATATTTGCTGCTGAACAATTTAGAGTCTTGCATGACAAAATTGACAGCCAAGGTGCAACCCAACAACAACAAGAAAGCAGTTCACCAGAAGAATACACTATAGAAACCTCTGATTCGAATTGAGGGTTATTAGAATAAGGGTCATGTGCTTACAACAACATACCTTGTGTCTATAAGTGTAGTTTGGGTCTTGGTCTTAGGTGTTCTGTTTTCCGTTTTGATGATGGCTTAGAATGCCATTCTTTGTTTTGTTTTGTTTTTGTTTTTGTTCTTGTTCTGGCTCATCCAATGTAATATCTTTGAACAAGAAATGGAAATTAGTGTTTTGTTTAAGATTCACTTGCTCTTAATTTTCTTGATTGAATCTGATTGAATCTTGAAATTGACTTTGTACTAAGTGAAGTTGACTATACATGTTTACACTGTTACATTAAACTGTTCTGCATATTCACTTCATGTTTGAGTATTTTTCTTGCATTTCTATGTTTCTAAAATGCTTGATCTTCAAAGGATCATGAAAGGTATTGCAAGAAAACATTGCTTTGGAATTCACAGCTGAAATCATAACTCACAGGAAAGTAATGGAATCGACTGGGATAATAATTCAATCAACTTGATTGTCAACACCCAATTTCGTCCGGGAAGGTAAATAATCAATATTAAAGAAAATAATAATCTTCCTCAATGCAGGGCACATCATTTTAGAATGTTTTTGAAATATTTGTTTAACATGGTAATAATTCGAATCAATATTATGGCATTAATGGTAAGCAATAATAACAAATATATTGATATAATTTACTGCATCAGTTTCTTCCTGAAGAGACAAAATAAGATCCTTTTTTTAAATGGGCAAATTTTCTGACAATTATTATAATCTTTGTCACGAAATTTATTTGATTTATTTGATTGCAATCAAGACCATTTCATTCCCTATTTTGCTAATTGTCAATTAATTCGCCATTAAGGCAAAATCACATTAATATTACAATATATGCCTATAAATACACACTTTGTGGAAGGAAAATGGGCTTGGAACAAATAGAGAAAAAGACCTAGAGATAATAGAAATTGAAAGAAAGAGTATAGAGAAAAATAGGTTCTCACACCTAAGGGTTCTGTCAACAACAACCACCTGAGAAAGCACTAAGGAAGTTCCAGAAGCTAAAAAGGTATGTCATCTCCATACTCTTATTTTTTTCTTTTTATTATACTTTGAAGTTTTCTTCCAAAAATACTTTTTTTACGCGCAGATAATGTTTTCTTAAAAATCATAATTTTTTTTTAATTTAAGTACGCGTTGGACTATGGCCAGTTTCTTCTTCTTTTTTTCTTAAAATATAAAAAATACAAAAACTATTTAAAACCAAAAAAGTTAATTTTTGTTAAACTAAATCTTTTTATCAAAATTACGTGATCCCTTATTTCCGGGCTTTTCAAAAATATAAATCAATCCATTTTTTTTGTTAACAAACTCACAAACCTTTTTCTAGATAAAGAACTACGTGAGCCCTGATTGTCCATTAATGGATATACGTAGGACCAAGGTCAATCCTTGTCGGGTTCATAAAATAAAAAATATTTTTTTGTTTCTTAATAATTTATTTTTATTTCTATTTATTTTATTTTTTTTGGAGAAAATTAATTATTTTTGAAAACCACATTAATTTTGTACATTTAATTAAAGGTACTGCCTTTGGCAGGCGCGGTAGGGTGCTAATACCTTCCTTACGTGTAATCGATTCCCGAACTTAAAATCTNTTTTTCGTAGACCATGCTTTTATTTTAGGGTTTTCCATATTTTTCCATAATAAATTATGGTGGTGACTCCAAAATCTTTTCCAAAGCCGTTTGTTTTTTCTGTTCGCCGTCCCGTCGCTGGCGACTCCGCTGGGGACGTTAGAGAATCAGGCCTTCTTAATTAAATGTGAAATTGTTGTGTTTTTTTTTATTTAAATTTGTTTTTTTTCTTCTATTTTTTTTTTCCCTTTATTTATGTATGTTTGTCTTTATTTATTTTTGTAATTTATTTATATGCTTTTATTCTCTTTATTATCATTGGACATATCATGAGTGGGGCCCTATACCCGGGTCTGAGTGCAACATAGAATTAGAGGGGTTGTGTAGCGGTGTCACGTCTGGACTGTCTCCAGTTTGGCTATCGTGAAAACCCCAGCCAGTGGCTGTTCTCTTTACATGCAATTTCACACCTAGTTGCATCCAACTGTTGTGGAAAAGCTGTGAAGAGGACCATAGCTCTAGTGGCCTTAATCTTAGGTTTAGGAAGTCTTCCCTGTGAGATTGCATATACATTGCTTAAAACTTAAGACATTGGACCTACTTTAAGGGCATAAAACATGTTGTCTTTTAATTATTTCTTTGGCATATATGTTTCATACATCACATGCATTGGCCACGTTTTTACTAGTACTAGCAGAAATCACATAGTTATTTGATATCGTAAAGGTTGGGACTTAACATGGAATCTAGAGCCTTGCAACAAACTAATTCTGCCATAATTAAAAGGAGACCCCACATCAGAGTTCCCGGTATGAATCTAACGGGATTAATAAGATTAGGAAAGCGAATGAAGACCATGAAGAGAGAAGCATTCAGAAAGAAGTTTGGAAATCTACTCAGTCTAATGGAGGTGGACGTGTCATCACTCGCTATCACTACATTGTCTCAATATTATGATTCTCCATTGAGGTGCTTTACATTTCAAGACTTCCAATTAGCACCAACCGTAGAAGAATTCGAGCACATCTTGGGCTCACCATTGGAAGGTACAACTCCGTACCAACACCTAGAGCACCATGCTTCCATTACTACTATTGCTACTATCATGAAATTGCCCCCGAGAGAGTTAGAAGACATGTTGGTAGCCAGAAACCATGTGAGAGGACTCCCTCTAGAATATTTGGAGCAATACCTTCATCATTTGGCTAACAACGAAGAATGGGAAACCTTCATGGACGTGTTGGCCCTTACTTTATACGGCATCATGTTGTTTCCTAAGATTGAGGATTTTGTCGATTATGGAGCGATAGATGCCTTCGTGGCAAAGAAGACTAGAGCGGAGAATCCTGTCACTTCAATCCTTGCTGATGTTTATGGGACAAAGAGTTTCTGCCGTGAAAGGAAAGGACAGAAGATCATATGTTGTTTGACGGCTTTGTATCAATGGTTGACTTCTCGTATGTTCAAGGGGACGATAGACAAGAACATGGGGATAGAGGAATGGGTTAATTTCTTTGCAGGTCTCAATGGAGGGAAGATAAAGTGGCATCCTTCTTGGCTTAGGGGCAGGGATTTCATCCATTATTGTGGTAATTTCCCCAACATTCCACTCATTGGAGCTCGGTACTGTATCAATTACAATCCTACCTTGGTTCAAAGACAGTTTGGGCATCCAATGAAAGGGGCACCATCATCTGATTATCTCACTCCACTTTTCATTTATTACGAAGATGGAGGTTTTACTGAAAAGCTAAGGGAGATCAGAAGAGCCTGGGGAAACGTCATGCGGTTCGAAGCAGATGAAAGGACACAGGTGATAAACCAAGAAGTCAGTTATCACAATTGGATTACGCAAAGGGTAAAGGACATCAAATTGCCATTCAAATCCATCACAGAGTCTTATAAAGTGAAACAATTGGAGAGAGAAATAGAAGAAATGAAAAATCAGAATGCCAAGTTAATAAGGGAGCTACGAAATGCTCGCAACGATGTTGTAGATTTGAGGGCGGAAAAAGAAGAAATAACGCGGGCATATGAGGAGGTTCTCAGGAAACAAAGCATCGAAAGAGATTATACGCTCCGAATAAAGCAAGATCTCGCAGCCGCCAGCACAGAGTTAGCCTTGAGGGTCAAAGAAAGGAATACGGCACTAGAGGCTGAGGAACATTGGAGATATCTTTATGAAGAGACCAAGAGAGATAGACAAGAAGCCCTAAAAAGACTGAGGGAAGCCCAGATTCAAGTCAAAGAAACAGAAGGACAAATGAAAAGGATGGCGATGTCATTTGAGGTAGAACTAGATCAGGAACGTGAAGAGGCAGAAGAAAAGCGACAGGCTGTGGTAAAGCAGATGGAGAGTTGCATTGCTAAACAAGCAAGATTGATAGAGGTGGAAGAAAGAAATCAGGCTATGATGAGGCAGATGGAGAGTCATATTCATAATCAAGAGTAGACCGTGGAACACTGGAAGGGGAATTTCTCTCGACTAGCCGCCCTTGCCAATGGAGCTATCAAAGATATCCCCAAGATGGTATCTGAGGCTGAAATAATGACACATTTTTGTAACCCACCTGAAGAAGTCACTCTTTTTATTAGTTATTGTAAACAGTTAGTGGGTGAGATGAAGACTTTCATCACCCGAGCTAGGAACTGATATTTTCATAACTTGTACTTTGTTTTTTTAGTTTAAATAGGGTTTGGTTTGTTTGCGATGGAATCAGGTTGTGTTAATTCCTCTTACCACGATATCAGGGAACTGTGATTTCCACCTTTTCTTCCTAGCATGCATCATTTCTGCATTTTCACATAATTCGTTTTTCGTCTAATCCAAATTAATTAATAAAAAAAAATAAAACAGTTTAAAGCCAAATAAAAAAACAACGGCAAGACTTCCATGACATCCTTATAGGACTCGAGCAAACGCCAAAGCTATGGAGGATTGGGAAGAGGAGCGTGAAACTGTGAAGGCCGATATTAGCCAACTAAAGGATCAAGTCGGTCAAATTTTAGAAGCTTTGAAAGCCATGAAAACTGCAGGAGATACTTCGTCTGCAAAGGCCGAGGATAATACTCACCCTCCAATACATAACGCTGTGGGCACACAATTCACGTTTCCAATGTATGGTTTACCACCAGGTTACACACCGCCCATTGGAGATCAGTCAGAAGAGCCTCCTTTGACACTTCCCATAACTAATAGCATAATTCCCACAAGTACCCAAGGGCCTATCATTGCAACCGAGGCAAAGACAATTGAGGCATCCAAGCCTCTCCACACCGTTATCGCACAAGAAACTCCCTTGCATGCAAAGGTAGAAGGAACAAAAGATAAACTCGATATTTTAGAAGACAGACTGAGGGCCATAGAAGGGTTTGAAAGCTACGGGTTTGGTGACGTGGCAAGGTTGAGTCTGGCCCCAGGAGTGACAATTCCACACAAGTTCAAGGTGCCTAAATTCGAGAAGTACAAGGGTAACACATGCCCGAAGAATCATTTGACCATGTATTGTCGAAAAATGGCTGCTTATGCTCATGACGACAAATTACTTATTCATCTCTTTCAAGATAGCTTGGCTGATGCAGCATTGAGTTGGTACACGCATTTGAATTCCTCTCATATCCATTCTTGGGAAAATCTGGCGGACGCCTTTATAAGGCAATACAAATACAACATACATGATGCGCCAGACCGATTACAATTACACCACATGACAAAGAAAGAGGAAGAGTCTTTCAAGGAATATGCGCAACGATGGAGAGAGTTGGCAGCGCAGGTTGAGCCACCTCTATATGACAAGGAGATGGTTGCAATGTTTGTGAGCACACTACAACCACCATTTTATGAGCATATGATTGGAAACGTGTCTTCCAATTTCGCTGATATCATCATCATAGGCGAGAGGATTGAGATCGGATTGAAAAGTGGCAAAATTACGTCTCAAGCTATCACTCCGAAGAAATCTATTTTTAATGTGGGGAAAAAGAAAGAAGGGGGAGTGCATGCGACATCATCAGTATCTCTGTGGAGAGGTCATGCTCCCACTCATGGTTATCCGCCAAGCTCGAGTTACCCTCCCTATGTGAACAACACCACACCTGGTCCCCAAATGAAATATCGTCAGCCAGGATATCATCAACCCCAGAGGTCTCAAATAATGCTTGGAGAGCCAGAGCCGGTTTGGGTCCTGATCAGAACATGGGTTAAAGCGCTCACCCCAGGAGGGACCTAGTGAGAAATTTCACGCCCATTCCCATGACATATACAGATTTGTTACCCCATCTCTTGAAAAAAGGACTGGCTAGTATTCGGCCCATGAGACTTATACAACCACCTTACCCTCCCAATTATGATCCAAATGTAAAATGTGATTTTCACGGGGGAGGCATTGGCCATTCGACAGAGAGGTGCATAGCTCTTAAATCCACAGTACAATCGCTAATTGATGCAGGATGGTTGAAATTCCAGGAGGACAAACCTAGTGTTGAAGTTAACCCCCTCGCCGAACATGGAAATACATCAACAAATGCTATCGAGGTGAGAAGACACAAGCTAGTAAAGAATGTAAGTGAAATTCGAAGTTCTAAAAAGTTCATTTTTGAAAAAATGGTAAAGCTAGGATTGCTAAGGGGCAAAAGCGACCTCGGGGAGGCATGTGGAATCCACCCAGGAGCTGAACATGTCATTAATGAATGTACTGTGTTTAAGAGCATTCTCCAGGATCTGATTGAAAGAAGTTTCTTACAAATATACTATGAGAATAAAGAAGGAGAGGTATTTGCACAAATGAATGGAGAACCCAATATGACTTTACTAGAGCCTTTAGTTATTCGCTTCACCAAGACCACTCCTATGCTCGTAGCACCAGGAAAGACCTCTGTTGTTATCCAAACACCTTCCCATTTTCCCTATAAAAATAACAAGATTGTCCCATGGAGATATGGCACGCGTGTGTTTGAAGAAGAATGCAACGAGACGATCATTGAAAATATATCAGGCAGTGGCAATATAACGAAAAGTGGACGAATCTGTTCACTGTCGCTTTTGGCAAAGAAAGATAAGGAACTTTCAGAAGGAAAGATCTTGTTGTCAGATAAGAGCTATGGTGAAGAGGTTTCCGATGAAGAAGCTTGTGAATTCTTAAGGTTTATACCACAAAGCGAGTATAAAGTGGTAGATCAACTGAAACACATGCCACCTAGGATCTCCCTCTTCGAATTACTCATGCATTCAACCTCGCACAGAAAGCTATTATTGAAAATACTCGGCAGGGCTCACGTGGAGCAAAATATTTCCTTGGACCAGTTCGAAGGGATTGTTAGCAACATCACTGCTAATGATTATCTCACCTTCACTGATGAAGAGATACCCGCTGAAGGGAAAGGGCACAACAAGGCCCTTCATATCTGTTGGTATCGTAGGGGTTAATTTTTAAAAAAAAGTTTAGCGCAGCGAATTAAAATACAGAGAGCGTACAGCGTAACAAGTCACAGTTGAAACAATTTTATCTTTTTAAACAATTTTCTTTCAGAAAATTTACCAAGCATATAACGTGCGTGNATAATAAAATGAGTATAGGGCAAAAGAAAATCACACAGGGATTTTTATACTGGTTCGATTCAACAGAATCTACGTCCAGTCGTTAATCACTACAAAGAGTGATTAACAGTTCCACTAAAAAAATTGTTTAACAGATTACAAAGTGAAACCAGTAATAGAATGAAAGAGATAACTCTACCAACTTGAAGAGAACCTGCACTGGCAATCGACACACGATTCACGTGCTTCTCCTTTCACAAGATCAGGTAGAGA